>NC_045769.1:91999025-92311118 GCF_008692025.1 Phocoena sinus
ACATCCCAGCTTCCCCAAGTGACTCTCGGAGGAGTCAGTCCTGCGGGGTCTAAATAGCTAGTCCTGCTATTAGAGCACACACGGGGGCCAGGGGAATAGTGAAGTGCTGGTTTCTGCAGCGTTGGGTTTGGTAGAAAGCCAGAGAACACAGCTTTTGCTGTCATAATTGGTCTAAATTTAAACGCTCACTTGTTTTTGTTCCCAATTGGTGTGTGTGAATGTGGACATAGCCTAGGTCTGTGGGCATAGAGTATTTTGTCAACATGGAGAGAGTGAATCAGAGTGTTTTGTTGTCTAAACCAGCCCTTGTTTTCAGTCTTGATTTCCCTACGAGTTGATAATGTCCTCCAGCCTTTGAGTCAAGGAGAGTTTGGAATCCAACCATTTAATTGGAGGTTTTCCAGTTCACAGTAGTTAACTCTTCTACAACTTGTCTGCTTAATTTAGAACAATATTCAAAGAATAATAAACACTATCTCACATTAGTTTGGGCCTATTTCTAGACCTCTGTGTGGAATATTCAGAACACATTTATTGTCTTTCAAGAGTTTTCAGTAAAATTGTGAAGAAAGAAAACAAAGCCATCTTGAATTTTATTAGAGATTTTCAGTCAAATTGCTAAATGGGGTTATTTAATATTTTTCAGTGAATGCAGCATTAATTTGCATATTAAATCACATTACATCTGCCTCTATTAATGAAATTATTTTTAGGTTTAGGCAATCAATATAGTCTTTTGCAATATTCAAATCCTGACGTAAGAAATAGTGCTGGCTCAATTGTATGTTCAGATAGTTTCTAACACATCTTAATTTGTCTGTGCTCATTCTTCTCCCAAGTTTAGGTTCATGGCTTTGGGGATCGTTTCAGAGCAGTTTGTGTGTCTGATGGCTGGGGAAAGTAGCAGCTGTTTTTGTTTTTGCTTTTTTCCAGATAGGCTTTCCTTATCGTCCTATGCCAGAAAAAAGAATGAAATTCTCTGATCTAAATACATTTATTAAATGCCCTGTGTACTAGACTAAATGCAATTGTGGACAAGACAGGGAAAGCAACGCATATGAGGCTTTGCCGAAAGACAGCCCTGGCATCTTGGGACAGTCAGAGTTGTGACTGCAAGCACAAATTATTCCAGTGAGGAAGAAATGGAGGAAGTATCTATAGTCATCAGCTTGACTGCCGAGGGAGCCTTCTGACAAGGTCAGATTTTAAAAGGGCAGACACAAGTCTTACTTATTAAATTAGCTGATGGCATGAGGCTCAGAGAGACAGGGGCGGGATATGTTGGTTGACAGGTTTCAAAAAGATCTCAGCAAGCTAGAGTGATGGACCAAATCCACAAAGAAGAAAGTTAAAAGGGATAATTTTAAGGTCTGGCACTTGGATACAAAAAGAACAGCACCACCAGAGGATAAACGATATATGGTGAGCAAGTATGGAAAAGTTTTAGTTGCAATAAACTAAAGTTTTGAGTCATCAATATGGCCAAAGCTTTCCAAATGTGCATAAGTTTTACAGAATGCTTATGCAACCCTAGACTGTATTAATAGACTGTGGTATTTAGTAAGAGAAAAGTGATAACATAAAGCATTCTCAGGCAATATACACAGATGTCAAGTAAATGCTCTTTGGGGTCAGACAACCGTTTTTCAGATTGCATCTCCAGCTTATCGTAGCAACTCTTTAAGTTATTCGTAAAACTATCAAATGTGCATTAAACCTTTTAACTTCAACTATGAATGTTCATTCTTTTACACATTTTTTGGTGTAGGATCAAGCCTTTTCCTTTGCTGGTGGAGCTGACCTTCCACCAAATACACCCTGATACGGCCATATCTGTGATTTGTGACTGGCCTCCATTCCCATTTGCTAGGCGTATGTTCTCATTGGTTATAATAATATTTGGAATATCATCCCCCTGCGTATGGGTCCCCTGACTGGAGTTTTTCATTTTCTCACTTAAACAAACCCCCTCATTAATTATCTAAGATTTCTAGCTGCTTTTTTTTTTAATAGAGCAATTACTTAAAGACAACTTCCAATCCATTCAAATCTTTTTAGAATTTTGATATTTTTTTCTTTTGTCCTTTTACAGTTTTCTTGCTCTCACTTAGCTGGACAGAAATATTTTAAGAGACTCAGCTGCAACAAGTTTCTCTAAGCATTCAACTTGATTTTCATATAAATGATAACTTTCTTTTCTCACTCATATTTCATCAGCTTATGTAATATTGTATTAAGTTATATAATTTAAATGACCAATATAAGTGGCATAAACAGGATGAGGACAAATAGCTATCTCACATTCAACTCAGAAGAAGAGCCCACTAGCGGTGAACAATGTACTGTGAAACAGTATCAATAAGAGCAGAGTCACCAGGGTGGTTATGGGAACTGAAGGACAGCTTATGATTGAAGCAAGTGGAGGCATTTAGTCTAAAGAGGGGCTGGTTCAGTGATATGAATGTCTTCCACTGTTAGAAGGTTTATTGTATAGATTCACTGAGCTTCTTCTCTGGGACTCCAGAGAGAGACTGAGAGAGAGAGAGAGGGAGAGAACACAGACCACTCAATAATATTATAGGCAGGCAATGTTCAGCTCATATCAGGATGAACTGTAATAGAGAATTTAAAGATGACATAGGATCTCTTGGGAGATACCTGTCACTGGACATGTTTAAACACAGACAGGATGACCAACTTGCCAGTGATGGTACAGAGCAAATTCAGAATAAAGTGGAGAATTCAATTAGATAATGGTAACTTCTCGAATTGTAATGACAATGCAGGAAATCAGCAATTGAAGAAAATCTACTAAGAAGGATTAGGTAGAAGACAGTCCTTGGGCTTTTAGATTGCCAAAATAAGGACAGTTTGAAGTGTCATTGCTTCATCTTAACTTTAAAAAACACATTTTCTTTGTAGAAGAATGATTATTAAGATGTCTGGTATCTAAGAATACATGTGATATATATGTGTATATATCATATATATATATATATATAGAGAGAGAGAGAGAGAGAGAGATTCACAGTATGAGAATTCCATATCTCAAATCAAGGATAAAGAAACACAGATCTTATTAATAATAATAATATTTTCTGTAAGAGGATTATTTTGCATCTCCACTACACAAATATTTGTTATATCAAATTGAAATGATTTACAAATCTGAAAAGAAGTGTATTAGATTGATAATGTTCAATAGTGCTTATTTGAAAAATATGGTGATATGTTCTACCCTGGTGAATAAGATCCACTTGACATAGTTATAGCTCTCAGAGTATAGCAATCTAATAGCATAGATATCCCTTTATTTTCTTATTGGGAGACAAGATACTGCATTATGGTAGCCTTTAACTCTAGATGGCTGTCACATTTTGAAGAACATAATTTGAACCCCAGTGTACCTTAGCTCCATTCCACAACGAAGTTTAACTCTACTTCATAGCCAGTGTGTACTCATAAATTTCCAATTTGAATACCTTTAAAGCACATCTATATGGTTAAGAAAAATATCTTCCTTTCACATGTGGCCTCATCTATCCAAATTAACTCAGATGTCTTCATCTAGGGATTCATCCCATTTGGACCCTTTAACGTGAAAGGCTGCTCTTCAGCTGGTACTGTAGTGCTGATTGGTTATAGCCTGTGTCTGTTCTGATTGGTGGGCACTGACCAGCCGCCATTCTGATTGGCTAGTACCTGTGCTGAGCCAGTTGTTAGATCTATTTAGTATTACCACATTAGAATCCCCTGAGGAGCTTAATACCCAGGAGATGCTCAGTCTCCACATCCCTCGCATTCTGAATTAATTGGTCTGAGGTGGCACAAGCTTTCTAGGTCAGTGTTTCTCAAACCATTTTTTGTAAATGACCAGTTGTTGCCGTTGTTGCTTGTTTTAAGTTCCAATCTGATACTTTCGTAAAATGAAAAACCACATGACTGGATGCTGTTGCAAATGGCAAATTGCTATAAAAGTTTCTAAACACAGAAGGATTTATCTTGGGCTGGTGACAATTTGTGGATCATACTCGAAGGAGCACTGATTCTAACACAAGGCCAGAGTAATGAACCACAGACTTAGAGAGGCTGGACTGTCAGTCATTGCCTCCCTTGTAACTGCTTACATTTTACACTTTAGTAGCCTAAAGACACTTTTTTTAGTCAGAACCATTTATTGTATCCTTACTGGTCCATATGATTATGGAGGCTGGCAAGTCCCAAGGTCTGCAGGGTGAGTCGGCAAGGTGGAGATCCAGGAGAGGAACCAGTGGTGCGGTTCCAGTCCAAAGACCAGCAGGCTCAAGACTCAGGAAGAGCCAATATTTCAGTTCAAGTTCAAAGGCAAGGAGAAAAGCTAATGTTCCAGTTTGAAGGCTGGCAGGCAGGAAGTCTTCTTTCTTACTCAGGGGAGGATCAGTCTTTTCGTTCTATTCAGGCCTTCAGCTGATTGGCTGAGGCCCACCTACATTAGGGAGAGCAGTCTGCTTTACTCAGTCTACTGATTTAAATGCTAATTTCGTCCAAAAACACTCTCACAGAAACACCCAGAATAATGTTTCACCAAATATCTAAGCACCCCAAGACCCAGTCAAATTGACCATAAAATTAACCATCACACTATGACACATAGGAAAATACTAAGACCTTTATCAAATGTGTGTATTACAGGCATCATCTAAGGCTCTGAGGGAAGGTGACTCGGATCCAAGTTTTGCCCTCAGTAGGCTCATATCTGATACGGGCAAGGGGGGTGTAGCTAGCATGCATTCAAACCATTACAATGCATTTTAGTAACTGGTGTAATAAAGCCATATCCTGGGAGTTGTTGTAGGAGAAGTCTGTAGTTCCCAAGGGTTCCATAGTTTGGAATGAAGCCCTAACCATTTGTATTTGTTATAAAATCCCACTAACCCACCTTATAAATGATAAATAGGAATAGACACATAATGCATTCCCAATAAGTACCATTTCTCAATTAAGAGTACGTTTGCCATCCTTTTTATGTGATAGCTGTATTACCATGATAAGCATCCTTAACAATGTACAAAAAGAATCACTGTCAGTTGTGTTTCATTATATTGGCCAGATGATTCCCATTTAATCACAGCATTTCCCAAACATTGTAACTGAAGTAGAATCCTTGAGACTCCCTTAAAACAGAAGTAACAGCAAAAGCTGTTCTTACTTAAAACTTGGTGTGGTTAAGAACTTGTGCTGGGTTTTAGTAATAAACCACTCAGACACCTACTGAGCTAATGACTACTAGCTAATGACCCCCAGGATCTTTCAGTTGTACTCAAGTGGCTGGAAATAGTTTGCTGAGGCACCTCTGCCTTTAAAAGGCACTGGGGACTTATTATTTTAATCCTTGTACAGCCTGATTTATCCCTTCAAACATCTGTCAGCTGTGCTTTGTCTTGAAATTGGTACCGATGCTGCTGCTGATTTTTCAACAGCAGCTGGGAGGCGTTCATTAGACTCTCAGAGGGTGTGTATGGCTGTAATATTTTCTTTTACTAATGATCTCTGAAGCATTAAATATTATGCATCCCATATCTACAGGAAATCTTGAATTTTTATTTCCCTGCTTCAAGATTTGAAGCATTAGGTTTTACTCAGTTAGCTAAATTATTAACAATCCAGTCCCTGGGTCCTAGAGATATAAAAGAAAAATGGACTGTAATTTCCTGGGTTAAATGATTGTTATTTAACACAAGGGAGAGATCATAGCCCATTCTCCCCAGCAGATATAAATAAGAGCTGAAGCACAATTTTTCTTAAACGATTTCCAAATTCATTTGTCAATAGAGCATCCCTTGATTTAGCTCTCATTAAGCTGGACTTAGCTCTCACTTGCTTTACCTCCTTCTACACTCAGAACAGAAGAGAGGTTTTTTTTGTCCTCCTAAACTTCTCTATCTTCCCTTTGGTTGGCCATTGTTGAAACATTTATTTGTCTGCTCAAAGATTTAAAAGATCTTTCCCTTTTTTTGTTCTCAGCACCTGGAGACTTACTTCTCACATGTAGACAAAGGCAGCAGCATTTTACACTGTACTTGAAGCACCAGCTATTCCCTGTCAAAGTCATCTGCCCCTCCAGCCGCAGTGTTGCTATGCTTCCATCATTATTATTTTTTCCTCCGGTTAATTTATTCAAGCAATGTGGGGATGAAGCGGGTAGAGTTGGAAGGTGACACAAGAAAAATTTTGAATCTCTTGTAATTCTGGTGGTGGACGCTGTGTGTGGGAACCAGGAGGTGATACGATCTATGGGCCAACGTTAGAGTTTTGCTCGTCAGGACTGAGTCTGGAACATATTAAAAGATAAAGAAACAGCCTCTAGAAAATGGTAACGTAGCCTCAGTGTTACGGAGAATTCTCCCTACATTCCTCCACACTTGCCTTGCCCTACGCCAGAGTAAGAGACACCCGCCCCTGCCCCTCTCCTCTCCAATCGTGGGCAGCCGGGAAGACCCTCTCCCTACAAACAAAGCTAGCTCTGCGCATGCGCAGGGGCGACATTCACGTAGACGTGAAATGCTCTGAAGTGAATTTCTCCAAATGACCTAAGGCAGATTCTCTAAGCAGGCCAGAGCCCTCGGTTAAATGAAGCAAGTTTCTGTAGCATATGGATGACACTGCTTTTACAATTTATACTATAGGCCATGAACTCTTTGAAGGAAGGATTCCTGTCTTATTCATCGTTGTACCTCTCTGAAATATTGAAGGACAATGTCGCATAATGTAAAAGCTATAGGGTTAGACAACCAGGGTCTCAAACCCAGATTCTGATCTCTCCAAGCCTCATTTTCCTCATCTGTACAATGAAGATAATACCCACCTGACCCAAAGACCCGAATCACCAAGCACATCATAAACATTCAGTGAATGGTCCTTTTAACCTCTCTCCTTGTGTGTAGTTCATGCTCAAAAAATACTGCAGCTGCTCCCTAGAATGTTTTTTTCTTCCTCTTGCTCTTTCCTCTATCCTATCCTTCTTTTTATTCCTATTTCCTTTTTAAAACCCCTTTCTGTTTTACTTATTTCGCCTTTTATTTTATTTTTTTTCTTTCTCACATATTTTTACCTTAAGTCTGAGAATTGTACTCAGTTCTGCCATCCAAAGGGCATTCCCTTGTCTGGCTGATGCCATTCCAGGCTAAAGATATCATTGACCTTTCTCTTAAAACAAGGAATAACCTACCCCACCCTGCTCCCACTGATTGGGCCAGCAGATTGCAAACCCTCCAGGAATTAGAATAGCTGCTGCACAGTTAAAATCCTCCCAACCTGAACAGAACTATTACCTGCTATGCTTCCGATTTGATAGCTTTTGTTTTTTCCCCAGAAGGTATTATCATGAATACTTTTACAATGGAGTCTATTTACCATATTTACAATTCTTCCTGCTTGCCTTTGTTCCTCTTCTTAAAATACAGCTCTCTCCATCTCTTTCAAACTGCCTTCTTTGGAGTGAGGGACAAGGTAACTCTTGCTGGAGGCTCCAGGGGATGAGAACAGATGTGAAATTCTCCTGCAGTTCGAAGATATCAGTGCCACTGTGCTTCAGCCGTTGATATGAACCAACAGATAATTACAGTTTAAAATTAGTATTTTAATGAACCAGCCTTAGCAAATGTAAAGTGAAATCTCCCAGGCATTCAAGAAATGAGCAGGAGAGAGGACATTAGCTAAGAAATCCAGCCAACGAATGGTCAGCAGATGCTGGTCTGTTGGAGAGCTGAATAGTCCTCTTTTTATGTGCTGCACAAGGCAGAGAAAAGCCCATATTTAAAGGTGAAGAGAAACACCCAAAGAGCAATGTCAAATTCTAATCAGTCATAGATCTGAGGCTTCAATCCAAGAACCTCAAATTAAATATCAGTGCAAAATATAGGGAAATAAATTCCTTATCCATTTAAACCTAATGTCAAGGTTCCCTTTCAGAAATTAATGGCATCATTAAATATTTATGTGGTCTGATACCCAGCAGTAATTGTTAGCAATATCATAAACTGTTTCAGCACGACAGAAATGCTAGAAACCAGGTATGAGTAGGTGAAAAGCTTGTTGAATTGTTACGGTTTATTTTTTAAGTGTTTGTAGTGCTAAATATATATTTTACTAAGGGCTTGGTTGTTATACACCTTATTCAATTAGAAGAAAAGTCTTAGGTTATGTTAAAATGGTTTGAATGCTGGATTAAACTGGACTATTAGATGCATCCCTGTGAGGGTAATAAAAGGAACTGGGCTCTGTTTATTTTCCAGGGCTCACTTGCTTGGGGAACTTGGATTAGTTGCTTAAACTCTCTGTGCCCTGATAGCTCAGCTGCAAAATGAGGTTATTACAGTTTGCCTTACATGGCTTACTGGAAAATAGGGAAAACGGAATTCGCTGATGTCCTCAAACTGCACAGGCAGCGCAAGGACACAACCAGCACATGAATGGAACAATGTTCCATTATTACACAAGAGTGCACATGTTAGCACACATGCCTCAGTTTATATCTTAATATATTTTGGCCCCCTGCAGGATTTTGAATTCAAGGTTACTATTAACAAGAAAATAAACGTGAACATTTTTCCACAGCTGGTGCTTTGCACCCCAGCAGGAGAGGGGCTGGGATCAGGTATGAGACTTGCTAACCCGAAGCTCTGACTCAGTCTAATCCCAGCAGAAAATACCCCTCTTGCTAGCATCTATCTCTCTCAGAAACTGGGCATAGCAAGATCTGCCCTCACTCTTACCCCACCGTGGCCTAGCTCCCTGAACCCACTTAGACCTTGAACCCTATTCATCTGTTCTCACTGCTCTTTCATGTTTTACTTTTCCACCAGCAATGTATAAGAGTTTTAGTTAATCCACATCTTTGCCACCATTTGGTACCGTCAGTCTTTTTAATTTTGGTATGTAGTGCTATCTCATGTGGATTTCATTTTAATTTTCCTGATGACTATTGAGTATTTTATAATGAGCGTATTGGACATTTGTATATCTTTAGTGAAATATATCTTCTTTTGTTCAACTATTTTTCCCATTTTAAAAAATCGCTTGTCTTCTTATTGTTGAGTTGAATGAGTTCTTTACTATAATCTGGATACAACCCTTGTAAGATAACTGTATTGTGAATATGTTTTCCCAGACTGGATTGTCTTCCATTTTCTCAACAGTGCCTTTCAGAGAGCAAACAGATATTGTTAATTTTGGTGACATACAATTTTATCAGTTTTTTTTCTTTTATGATTCCTGCTCTTTAAATCCTATCTATCTAAGAAAACTTTGCTTATGCCAAGGTCTTGAAAATCATTTCCTTTTGTAAAAAAATGTCTTATAGTTTTAAATTTTACATTTAGGTCTAAGATCCATTAGATCCAGTAATTAAATCTAGTGGATCTAATTATTATGTATAAGAGGTTCATTTGTTCCATGTGGATATCCAGATACTTCAGCACCATTTGTTGAAAAGACCACTGTTTTCCCATTTAATTAGTTTGGCACTTTGATCGAAAATCAATTGACCATCTATTTGTGAGTTTATTTCTGGGTACTTTCTTCTGTTCCATTGCTCTATTTGTCTCTCCATATATCAGTACTTTGGGGCATCCTTTTGTTTTAGGGTAAATTCCTAAAACATGGAATATTGGGTTTGAGGGTATCACAGTTCTTAAGGCTATAGATTCATGTGCCTAAATGTCTCTCTAGGAAGATTGCATCTGTTTCTTTTTCCAGGCACTTTCCCAACCTTCAACATTGGTTGTTTCACTTAAAAAACTCCAACCTAACTTTTGGAAAATATTATGTCATTATTTTTAAATGGATATTTGTGTGTTTATCACAATATTCATTGTCTATTTGTATGTCTTTTCCGGTGAATTATATGTCTTTATCCTTGTGTACGTTTTCATTGTGATTTTTACTCCTTTTTCTTAATGATATGTATTGATAAAATCTCTCTATATGACAAGGTTAGGAAGCTTTTTTCTACCATATTTATTCTAAATAGTTTATCAATTTGTGTTTGCATTTTAATTTCATTAGTCAGAATTCCAATACCAAGAGATGTTTGACATTTATTATTTTATTTCTGAATGGACTTTAAAATCATTTTTTATGTTCTCCAAAAAATCCTGTTCGAACTTTTAGATCAAATTACCCAAAATATATACATTTATTTGAGTAGAAGTAATACCTTCACACTATCCATTCTTCCCAGTCAAGCACATCGTATGTCTCCATTTAATGTAGACGTCCTTTATTTCTCTTCGTACAGTTCTGTAAATTTACTCACAGAAGTCCTAGGCCACCCCTACGTTAAATTTTATGTTGCTACCATGAACAGCATCTTTTTCAAATTACATTCTAACACAGTTAGTACTAAAATATAGAAAACTATTTATCTTTGCGTATTAATCTCTTATCTAGTTACTATGCAGGACTAGTATCAATTTGGAATCTTTTTCATTTCATTTCCTTGGATTTCCTGTTTATCCAACTTATTTTTCTCAGCAGGTAATAATAATTTAGTCATTTCATTGCCAGGAGTTTTTCCGACTATTTTTCTTTATGCCTTATTGAATTGGCCAGAACTTCTGCAACAGTATTAAATAATAATGGTGATACATGATCTTATTAAAACCTCAAATATCGTTTACAGACCATATAAAAGTATATTAAAAATGAAGGCAATTTTGAGACTGGAAGAAACATAAACGTTGTCTAAGTGAATACTTAGTTGATTTATGAATTTCCTTATAACCTCAGATATTCTGCTTTAACATCTCAAGTGATGAAGACAGGGAGACTGACCACCTGTGTTAGTTTTCTAGGGCCACCATTTGTTTGCAGTAACAAAGTACTACAAACTAGGGGGCTTAAAACAGCAGAAATTTATTCTGTAACAGTCTGCAGGCTACAAGTCCGTAATCAAGGTGTTGGCCAAGAGCATGCTCCCTTGGAAGCTTCTAAGGGAGGAGGCTTCCTTGCCTCTTCCAGCTTCTGGTAACCCTAGGTGTTCCTGGGCTGGTGGCAGCAAAACTCCAATTCTGTCGCCCTCTTCAGAGACTGTCTTTGTGTCTCTCTCTTCATATGGTGTTTTACCTGTGTGTTTTTTCTTCTCTTAAAAAGACCCCGTCATATTGGATTAGGGCCCACCCTAATGACCTCATCTTAACTTGATTACATCTGCAAAGACTCTGTTTCCAAATAAAGTCCCATTCACAGGTACCAGGGGTTAGGACTTCGACATATCTTTCTGGGAGTACACAACTCAACCCATTACCCCATCATAGGAGCAGGCTGTTCTACTGATGGATAGTCCTCATGGTTAGAAATCATTTTCTTTTACCAACTACAGTCTGCTTACCTTCTGTCTCCGTACTTATACCCAGGGCAAATGGTTAGAAATCTCACCTGGCTTCTATTGGACAGCCGTTCAGATATACCAAAAGAGTTCTCATAGCTCACAGTTTAGATATAGTCACATTTTGATGAAAAAAATCAAGAAATGGCCACAATTAAGGATCTGTAAAGTATATGGCAGCTCGCAGACATGGACCTTACCTTACATTTTTAGCCTGACCAAAGGCTCGTAATAGAGACACTCTCACACCTTTGTAACGGTGAGTTTTATCCTACAGCTGTTGGTAAAGAAGTAGGTGATCAACATTTCTATTTTTTAATCCTTCTTTTATTTTTTAAACATCTTTATTGCAGTATAACTGCTTTACAATGGTGTATTAGTTGCTGCTGTATAACAAAGTGAATCAGCTATACATATACATATATCCCCATATCCCCTCCTTCTTGCGTCTCCCTCCCAGCCTCCCTATCTCACCCCTCTAGGTGGTCACAAAGCACTGAGCTGATCTCCCTGTGCTATGAGGCTGCTTCTCACTAGCTATCTATTTCACATTTGGTGGTGTATATATGTCTATGCCACTCTCTCACTTCGTCCCAGCTTACCCTTCCCCCTCCCCATGTCCTGAAGTCCATTCTCTACATTCCTGTCCTGCCCTTAGGTTCTTCAGAACTGTTTTTTCTTTTTTTTTTTTTTTTTAGATTCCATATATATGTGTTAGCATACGGTATTTGTTTTTCTCTTTCTGACTTACTTCACTCTGTATGAGAGACTCCAGGTCCATCCACCTCACTACAAATAATTCAATTTCGTTTCCTTTTATGGCTGAGTAATATTCCATTGTATATATGTACCACATCTTCTTTATCCATTCATCTGTTGATGGACATTTAGGTTGCTTCCATGTCCTGGCTATTGTAAATAGAGCTGCAATGAACACTGTGGTACCTGACTGTTTTTGAATTATGGTTTGCTCAGGGTATATGCCCAGTAGAATCCTTCTTTTAATTGACCATGGTGGTGAGAACAGATGGCCTCTCCTAAGTGTTTCAGCCATGTTGAGAGAGAAAGCTTGAGAAGCATAAGTGCATTTATGAGGCAAAGCATGAAAAGAAATCAAGCAAAGCTATTCAAAAAGGAGATAATATGGAAGAGAGGCAAGCAGGGTGTAGTGTTATTAATCGTTAATTCCTTGTTGGAAATTTCTTAAAGAACATGCATGCAATGGAAATATAACTTATGTGCACTGTATAACAAGGAAAAAATTTTAATTTATTCAAAAAAGGCTTTCTTACAGTTCTGACAACTGACTTAAGAAATTATGCCTGTTCTGATTGTTTTCTCCTCTGCTATCCTTGATGTGATTCCTTTATAAATATTACAAACCTCCAAGTGTTCTGAGGCACCCACTCTTTAGAATTATGTCGTATCAAGATGAGGAGTGAGATATATCTAAAGATCAAATAAGCTATGTATAAAAATGATGTCTGTTGTGAATATATTATTACATAAATAAAACCCCACAATCATGAGTGTCACCTGCGTTCTGTTAGCCTAGCTTAACAGTGCCTGCTTGATGATTTTCTTTCTCTTTTGCTGTCCTTTCAGAATCAACCTTTAACAATTTTCTTCTGGGCAAAAAAAGGTGCCCAAGTAAGACCCAAGACATAGGAAATCTTAGGCAAAGCAAAGCAGAGAGATGGTTACTTAGCATTGGAGGATAGTCACTAAAGCTTCCCTTACACATATCTTGAATCTCATTGAAATCTACAAATTGACCAAAGCTCTGCAGTAGCTGCTGAGGAACTAGCACTGGTTCCTTGATGGTATAAACACGATCTTAGAATCTTTGTGGAAGTCATCCCAGCAGTCTGGACGCAGGTGATCGTGTTCGGGGGAGCCCAGGGATTGGGTCTGGAGTTTTCAAGAGCCTTCCTCAATGAGGACCGTGAAAGGCAGAGTTTAGGCAGACCCCAGGGCTTTGGGTGGGATCCATAAATCAGAACAGCTCAGGGCTGAACCATCTAGGCTTATGCTGCGGGTCACTCCACATACAGACAGCCTCATGTACAGGCTCTGTTTATGAAAAGTTCTGATTATCTCTTTGGTGGCTACTACTCTTCACCTCACAGAGTTACACATGCTCTCCATGTGTCAGTTACTGGCTGCGTAAGAAACTACCCCCAAAATCTGACACGTTAAAGCAACAGCCATCTTATTATGTCTCATGATGTTGTGGACCAAAATTTAGACAGGGCTTAGTTGATTAATTCTCCTGCTCCAAGGGGCATTCACGGGCATCGCTTGGAGGTACTCAGCTAGTAGTTGAATTGATCTGAAGGGTTCGAGACGGCTCCACTCACACGCCCAGGGCCTTGGAAGGGTGGCCGGAAGTTTAGACTCAGCTCTGTTCCATGTAATTTCAGAGCCTCCACACAAGATCTCTCCAGCAGAGTTCTTCAGCTTCTCACAAGGCTGCTCAGGTTCCAAGAGTTCATCTATGAGACTTACAACTTGGTCCCGAGAATGAGAAAAAGCTCCCCAGATGGAAAAATCACAGAGCGTGATTAGACAAAAGGAGTTTGGGGAAAAGGGAACATTCAGGCAGAGAGCAGGATCTGCTTTCAGAATGAAGCTGGACTCAGGGAGACTCAGTAGCTGTCACGCATTCTGATAAAAGGCTGTCAATTAGTACATGTCAATCACGTTCAATCTGTGCATGATAGAAGCTGGCACTTCATCTTCAGATGTGAGTGATCACATCTCCACTCTGCTTCCGTGTCTCCCTGTGGACTTAACGGTCTATAACGATACTAGAAAGAGAACTCAACTGGAAATGTGGAGACCTCACTTCTAGGTTTTCTTTCTTAATTTTAAGGACCTCAGTTTTTTAGCCTGTATAATTTTGCAGCTGGAGTATATTCACCTCATGAAAACTCGACAAGTATTTATGCAACCCTTCCTACCAGTGATCTGACCCCTGCCTACTTCTCCACCATCACCTGTACCCATCCCCCCACCTCCATTCCCACTAACCACCTTCATTTGATTCTTAGGATTCCCTGAGCTTTATCTGGTCTTTCACACACTGGCCCTCTGCCCGCAACACCCCTTCTGCACTGTTCCTACAGTGAGCTCAGTTCACTCTCTCTGTGTGAGCTTAAATGCCACCCCCTCATGCTACCCACTTTCAAGTGATTCACCCTATTCTCTCATGAATCTCCTCTTGCTTTTCCTCTCTGCACCCCCCGCAGTTTGCATTTATTTTGTAAATGCATTTGTTTACACATGTTCTGTCCATCTTCTCCACTCCATGCTACACTCCATGAAGTGGGAGTTGTCACCATTCTCATCCACCGTCGCAGCCCAGTGCCTGGAACGCAGGAGTGCCCCTCAAATATGTGCAGAATGGATGTGATGGGAGACTCTCAAAGTAACCTGCAATCCAGTGAGAGAATGTAAAACAAGGCAGAATGCTCACGTGCTGTTAGAGAACCCCGAGCAAAGTTGTCTGATGGTTTTCAAAGGGAATTGAAAGAAGATGACACAAGGTTACTGCCTGGGAGTGAGTGGAATGCTGTTGGAAAGCCAGGAGGAGCAGAGCCAGAGGACCTTGGTCACCGTCTGAGGAGTCTGAGTTTTATTCTCAGTGCACTGGAATCTGCTGACGAGTTTGAGCAGTGGAGGGACACGGCCTGGTTGCCTAAAGTTCATTCTGGATGCTGTGCAGAGAGCCGTGGAAGGGGCAAGATTGGACATGAGGTTCCTAAGTTGTCCAGGAGAGAGATCTCATTGTTGATGAAGACAGGTAGACAGACTTAAAATAGATGTGGGAATAGACTATAGGAATTAGTGATGAATTAGCTGTGGAGGGCAGGAACAAGGGAGGACTCAGAATAACTGAGCTAGGATGAGTGACTGGTGGATGGAGAAGCACCAGATGAGAGATCCCGTGGCAAAGGGAGGAGAATACTTTTACAGGAGGGAAATCAGAAAGGAAATCAGTGTAAGTGACCCTGTTATGGGCATGGCGGAGGATAAGTTTACATTTCAAGTTTCCCAGTCTCTGGATAACTTTGCTTTCTGACCACTTCCACCCTCTGCCACCACTTCAAGCTACTTCCCGCATGTGCAGCCCCATCGATTCCACTGCAAGTTTGTAGTGAGGGGATGTCACCCACGTGGTCTGTATGCCGTAGATGCTCAGTAAGCACCAAAGTGAACCGACTTTCATCAACAGATTGATTAGTTCTCAACACTTATTTGTACATGAAGACCTAGTGAATCACTGACTGCTCCCCCTTCCCCAATAACACACTGAAAAGGTTTCCACTTGTTATTAAGTATTCTGGCTTATTTGGTGGATTGTTAAATATGTCTACAAAAGCCAAGTGCGGTACAGTGATGAATGGAATGTATGTGATTGAGGTTCAGAACACTTTCGGTCTGAAATCATGAGATCTCCCCACAACACTGTAACTTACTTGAATAACTCCTTCCTTCATTCTTCACTTTGACATGGACACTCCTGGAAAAGCATCCTCTCTCCTTGGTACTTTGGTGGATGCTCTGCTAATTCTCCCCCAGGCCCAGAAGGACACCCTTCACAGGAATCTTTCTCCCCCTTTTCCTGTTTAACTAGGGTAAGCCATAGCACCCCATTCCAGGTCCCTTCCTGAATCTGACCACGCCCCCCAACCAAGTCCAGGAACCCTTCTCTTCTGGATCCCAGAGGATGGGATTATGCTTGAGTCTTCAAGGGCCAGGGTGGCCTGGACGCCATCAGGAATAGTTTGTAGCATCCCACCTTTTTCCTTCCTCAAGCGTGGCTTTTCTCTCCAGGCTCTCTATGGAAACCACAGTCAGTTAAACTTCATGTATTTGATCCCCAATAAATTAAAAATATTATATGGTCATTTGGGTACAAGCCAGGAATGACTTTGCAATACATAAAATCTCAGGGGAAGTTTAACCAAGTCATTCAGTCAATATTGAAATGATACTGGCACTTTATGGGAAGGGTTACACTTTTTCAGCAACATATGTTTACTAAGTATGTGTACTTTATTTTAGACAATGTGCTGGGCCTTGGGAATACAACAAAGAACAAGAAAATGCCCCTGTTATTAAAGAATTCAGCCTAATGAAGGGAGACCAACCAGTTCAGGTGCTGTTATAAGAGTGTAATGGTGGAAGCCCAAAAGGAGAACAGCCAAGACCATCAGATTGTCACAGATACTTTATGGAGGAAGTACTACCGTGAGCTATTTTGAGGCAGATATGACTGAAACAATCATCTGTTACCTCTGATTTCAAGTTTCATGTTTGTTTTAAGATCCTTATTGCACTCATTCATGAAGTTTACAATAATAGTTGTTACACAGTTGAACTCATGTATAACTGTGCATGTAAATGCCATTTGCGTCTCCTGTATTTATTGAGACTCTACAAAAGCTTACTTCAGGAGGAAAAGGTTCCAGAGCTTTGAAAGTGTGAAAATACTTCTCTGGGTAATAAGGAGATATTTAAAGGCTCACAATCAGATCTTAGAAAATTCACTGGACCAGATGCCTGATGGATATGGTTTGACAGGAAATGGTTGCAAGACAGAGCCTGGCCCACTGCCTGTGGTCCTGACCCAGCTCCTAATCCCAGGACCGTACTGTTTGACCTTTCCCAGGACTTCTGAACCAGGTGTGCAGAGACAGCCGGAGAGACAGAGGAGACTTTGATTTTGGTCTGGTTTACAAATGATTGCAGATGGCAAGAAAGAAGCCACAGTTGATCTTAGCCCAGTATCGGATGACTGAAAGAGAGCTCCCAGGATATATACCTGGCTGTGCCGGTTGTCAGCAAGGTACTTCTAGAAGTTCAGGGAGTTGTGCAGGCATGAACGTCAGCCCAGTAGGTCGGATGAGGAAGCGTTGCAGTCCGTTGAGTTCTAACAGAGAGCTCGTAGCCTTCCCAATCCCCTTCTATCCTCGTTGTTAACTGCTGCTTCCACAACCTTGAAGGCAGCATGTTATGTTTTACAAAGTGCAAAACTGGTGGTGTATACTTTTCATGGTTCATTTAAAGTGAGGCTGTCTTTTAAAAAGGGAGATATACGGATCATGAACTCCAGAGAGAGTCTGGGCTGAAGGTGGAGGCCTGTGAATTAGCTTATAGGTATTAGATGAAGACACAGGTATGAGGACCCCTTGAAAGTAACACCCTATAAATTAATCCTTTTAATAATTCCTCCTAACTTTTTCAAATATTATTTTTAATATTTTTATTTAGGTTTCATTGTTCTTTTTTATGTCGAATAACTATAATCTTTTTTTTTATTTTATTGGAGTATAGTGGATTTACAATGTTATGTTAGCTTCAGGTGTACAGCACAGTGATTCAGTTATATATACACATATATTCATTCTTTTTCAGAAGCTTTTCTCATATAAGTTATCACAGAATACTGAGTAGAGTTCCCTGTCCTCTACAGTAGAGGTTTCATTATTCTTCTATCCAGTTATCACTACTTATTATTCAGTTCCATTCTCCCAACTTGTAACTCCTTACTCTCCATCTCCACTGTTTTTCTTACTTAACTCCTTTACCAACTACGTTTTATTTAAGATTTAAAGCATTTTCCAGTGTGTCCTAAGAGTAAGGCCTAAAGAAATAAAAAGTTGTGAAAAGTCCAGGATGTTCTGTCAGATTTATGTATTCAGTTTTTACTGGGCACTTACTGTGAATCAAGCACCGTGAAGAACACTGGAAACATAAAGGTGAGCAAGATATGGTAGCTGCCACCAAGGAGTTTACAAGAGGAAGAGTCAAGTAAAACATAACTAATAATAATAATAAACAATATGACAAGTGCAGTGATCTAAACTTTCACAGTTTCCTCTGGGAGCCACATGAAGTCCCTTGATCCTAAATCTGAACCAGCAATTAAGTCACCATCAAGTATCCCTCTACAGTTGACCCTAGAACAGCACAGAGGTTAAGAGTTGCCCACCCCCTGCACAGTCAAAAATCTGGGTACATTCAGCCCTCCATATCCACAGTTCTGCATCCACAGATTCAACCAACCACAGATCGTGTAGTAGTGTAATGCGTAATTAGTGAAAAAAATCTGCATATAGGTGGACCATGCAGTTCAGACCTATGTTGTTCAAGGGTCCACTGTATTCGGTTCTATGGAGAAGACAAGAAAGAAAGAGGTATAATTGAATCATGAAAATAAGACATTCACACATGGATATAATTATTAAAATCAAATGGCAGTGTATCAGAGTTCTTCAAAGGTACAGAACCAGTAGGATAGATGATAGATAGATAGATAGATGATAGATAGATAGATAAATAGACATAGATGATAGAGAGAGAGAGAGAGAGAGATAATAGATAGATAATCTAAAGAGCTGTATTTCAAAATATTGGTTCTTGCAATTATGGGGGCTGGCGATTCTGACACCATAGGGCAGACCCCAGAAACTCTTGGGCAAAAGTCGATGCTGCAATCTTGAGGCAGAATGTCTTCTTCCTCAGGGAAGAAGTTTTGCTTTTAAGACACTTCAACTGATTGGATAAGGCCCACTCACAACATCAAGAATAATCTACTTAGAGTCAAACTGTTTGCTCTGGAGAAAACACCAAAGGGTGTGACTGAACAACTTTTGCTGAAGATATTGGGTGTATGACACATGGATCCAATCAACTATCTCAGCATAAACAAGAAGCAGAGACACACTTATCCAGAAAAGATGCTTGGAGGGCACTCTTATTGATGGCTTGGACCCCAGTGAACTACACAGGAAACTGACAAGGTTTTAAGAATTTTATGCCATCAGAAACATTGCCAGGGACTTCCCTGGCGGTCCAGTGATTAGGACTCTGCACTTCCACTGAAGGGGGCATGGGTTGGATCCCCGGTCAGGGAACTAAGATCCCACGTGCCATGCGGGGCAGTCAAAAAAAAAAAGAAAAAAACTTTTCCAGCCTGGACTGAGAGGCACAGAGACGGGACAAAATAAAGAAAGAATGACTCTGAGGGCAGAGCCATGGATGCAAAGACCAGGGCTGACAATACCTCCTTGGGCTACGACTGAGGGGCTGCTACTGCAGCTCACCCAGAGGACAGTGAGCTTGCTTCTTTCCAGAAAGATCCATGATCCCAAATGATGGCACAGTAAAATGTCCTTCAAGATCTAGGGAGGAGGTCTAGGGGAAACTGACCCAGATTAGAATTTAGATTTTACTCTTAGTAATAGCAAGATTTTTTTCTTCTAGACCATTTGAATTATTATGTGACTGAATACAATGTATTTTCCTTAAAAATAATTAAAGTAATATATAAGATATATATTATTTTTATTACATTTGGAGAAAATATAAATAAATATTAAAATATTAGTAATTGTAAAGACCAATTTTCTTCAGTTTTCTTAGTTTCATTTTCTACAGTAAACTTCATTTTGTACTTAGAAAAAATTTTTATTTATAAGGCAAATGTTATATTATTATTTATATTACATTATTCAAGCTTTTTTGTGTGTCAGGTCCATTACAGTATTAGTGTGGAAAGAGCAGTGACGTGATACAAAAGACTTGATTTCTAGACTTACTGCTACTTCTCAATACTTAGACCTTGGGCAAGTCTCTGAAGTTCTCTCAGGCTACAGAAACTCTGTAATTCTCAGTATAAATGTCAGGAGTGATTAATGCAAAAATAATTTTGACACAGTTATCAGTTTCATATACACAAGCAATATGCATTGAGTTTTTTTTTTATTAAATAGATGCTTTTTAGTGTGGAAACTGACACTGATCTTACAAAACATACTTATATTGGACCATCATAAAGCAGCATTTTTATGGAGGATCCTGTAAAAATCCCCAATAGACTATGAATATTTACATTTAAGTGAAATATCATCTGTGTATCTAAAACCATTTGAAAAATTATTTTAAATTACTGAATGTAATGTTTGGTGAAAGATGTAATCAATAAATGCTGACATTTTTAACTGAAAAAAGAAAAATCAACTTATTGGCAAAGTTAACCACATCTACAAAATACCTTCACAGCAGCACCTGGTATTTGCACCTTGTGTTTGCATACTGAGTACTAGAGCCTAGCCTAGTTGGCAATTAAAACTAACCCTCACAGGCAGTATGTGCTAATTGCTGGATTACTGGTAACTGAAGATTGAAATATCAAATGGATTTGATGGTAGAGTACAAAGCCATACACAGTACACCTCTCCTAACCCCTGTCTCCTGCCCTGTCCACCCACCAACCTGCCATGTTTCCTCATCCTGCATTGAAACTCTGCCTAAACTGGCGTAAAAAAATACAATATCTGCCATTTCCACTTCTTTCACTGCTCTTCCCTCTGTTGCAAACTTTCCTTTTTAAATGCCAGCATTTAGGGGTCAAGACACAGATGCCTGTTGTCTTTCCCAGGCCATTATATTTCAGAAGTATTTATGTGTTCCTGTCATGCAAAGCTCTTCTCTCTCATTGAAAACTTGGATGGGGCTTCTAAGGATGGGGGGTGAAAAGAGACAGTGCCACTTACCATGCTGAGTCACTTATTCCTTAACAGTGAAAGGACTGTTTCTATTAGATGATCAAAAGAATACCTTCCGTGACTCTGCAAAACTTGGGTTAAATGAGATTGCACTCTGACCCTGTTTTACTTTGGAAGCATAGCCATAGCCTAACATTTAGCAGCCCTCTACCACAAGGCATCTTAAAATTTACTTCTAGTCTGTTCATAATTTGTTAAAGAGGCCCTTTTATGCAGCTTGCGAATACAAAATGAAATCTGTTTTCTTTCACACCATCTCTTTTCTTTTTTATTGAAATATAGTTGATTTACAATGTTGTGTTAGTTTCAGGTATACAGCAAACTGATTCAGTTTTATAGCTATCTATCTATCTATATATATTCTTCTTCAGATCCTTTTCCCTTATAAGTTATTACAAAATGTTGAGTACAGTTCCCTGTGCTATACAGTAGATCCTTGTTGGTTATCTATTTTATATATAGTAGTGTGTGTCTGTTAATCCCAGACTCCTAATTTATCCCTCCCCCCCAACCTTTAGTAACCATAAGTTTGTTTTCTGTCTGTGGTTCTATTTCTCTTCTGTGTATAAGTTCATTTGTATAATTTTTTTTAGATTCCACATAAAAGTGATATCATACGATATTTGTCTTTCTCCGTCTAGCTTACTTCACTTAGTATCACACCATTTCTTTTAAATGTTTACAGAAATTATGGTATGTGCATGCACACATGCATTTATACACGTGATATTTCTGTGTGTCAGAATGTGGGCTTCTGTGTGTGTGTGTGTGTGTGTGTAAGATTTTTTGCAGACGTTGTGTCATCGATTTTCCAGATTACTGTCATCAAGATAAAATAAGAATTGCCATATTTAACCTTAGCAATAAAACTATGCCAAGCCTTGCAATCTAGCTTTCTGGCTCTTACTACTAAGATTTCTGTCTTCACATTTATGTTTCCTGTTAGTTCCTATATCAATTTAGAAAAAAGTAAAGGGTAGCTATTAAAAGATATCTGGAAGGTAAAATGAATTTGCTACCCTCAGCAGAAAGGACGTCCATTGTTTAGCTTTCTTCTCCTAAGCAATCATTTGTTTTTCAACTTGCAAGATGAATTTTGAAACAATGCCACATTATGCCACAAAATATTAATAGGTACAATTAATACATTGATATATGTTTGATTCTGTCATTCTTCATTCCCTTTATGCCATTCTTCTTTTAATCTGCTGTGGCAGTTCTGTAATGGAGCACCAGAAATATGACTTCAGGGCAAGCCATACTACTAATCATCAATATAGTGTTGCCCGTTGTCCAGCAGATACGTGTTCTCTTGTCAGCAGGGATGATACTCTGCAAAATTTCGACCCAGAGAAAATGCTTTCCAAAATTCGTTTACAAGCAAAAAATTTAATGGGGTGCTAATTTCGATCATAAGAGGGTTTTTCCCTTTTCTTCCTGCTGAGCAGGTCGTTGTTTGATTTTAACTGAAGGATACGGGACAGAATTGTTAGAGCAATCCAGTTATATAAGCTATATATATATGCAACATAAATGATGCCTGAGACCACGTTTCATTATTGGTTCTATAATTGTTCAGCTATAGTGGGATCTGCAGGCCACCTCTATGTTGTATAGCAGTGGTCACTTTGGGGGTCCTTGGCTTGAATTAATACTACCCCAGTGAAATAATTAATGTATTCTATCAGCAACAGTACTATAAACAAATCTATTAAACCAGTTATTCTTCCAAACTGGCACTTAGCAATGATTGTCACTGTGAAAAAACATTAATAAATGCTTCCAGGATATCCAGTGGGGGCAAGCCAGCTGCCTTTAAAAATATTTGTACAGATCTGTATCAATTTATCTCTAGTAGCATATGCCAGTCCTGTTATCATGGAAAAGCCAATCCTCCCAGCTTGGTATAAATTCACAAGTTTGGAGCACTCAGCTCATTCTGCCTGATCCTGGAAAGTCATAATTATTTTTCCTTGATGGACTACATATTTTTGATGTACTATAAAATAGTTAAGGATACGGCCTTCCTTGTTAATGGAAGGTGATCTATTCAATCTATGCATGGTGCATTATTTCTAATATTGCAAGCATTTCACAGAAAATCAGTATGGGCTATAAATATTTTATATTCAGTGTAAACAACAAAAACTGAAAACATCCACTTGAGGTATAGATGCTATGATTATGGGGAAAAATTCAGTTGTTTTGTTTTATCTTTTATTCATATATTTATTTTCTTTAACATCTTTATTGGAGTATAATTGTGTTACATTGTGTTAGTTTCTGCTGTATAACAAAGTGAATCAGCTATACGTATAAATACACCCCCATTACCCTCCCTCTTGCGTCTCCTTCCCACCCTCCCTATCCCAGCCCTCTAGGAGGTCACAAAGCACCCAGCTAATCTCCTTGTGCTATGTGGCTGCTTCCCACTAGCTATCTATTTTACGTTTGGTAGTGTATGTATGTCCATGCCACTCTCTCACTTCATCCCAGCTTACCCTTTCCCCTCCCTGTGTCCTCAAGTCCATTCTCTACATCAGCATCTTTATTCCTGTCCTGCCCTTAGGTTCTTCAAAACCATTTTTTTTTTTTTAGATTCCAAATATATGTGTTAGCATACAGTATTTCTTTTTCTCTTTCTGACTTACTTCACTCTGTATGACAAACTCTACATCCATCCACCTCACTACAAATAACTCACTTTCATTTCATTATATGGCTGAGTAATATTCCATTGTATACATGTGCCACATCTTTATCCATTCATCTGTCGATGGACACTTAGGTTGCATCCATATCCTGGCTATTGTAAATAGTGCTGCAGTGAACATTGTGGTACATGACTCTTTTTGAATTATGGTTTTCTCAGGGCATATGCCCAGTAGTGGGATTGCTGGGTCATATGGTAGTTCTATTTTTCCTTTTTAAAGGAACCTCCATAGTGGCTGTATCAATTTACATTCCCACCAACTGTTCAAGAGGGTTCCCTTTTCTCCACACCCTCTCCAGCACTGATTGTTTGTACATTCTGTAGTGATGGCCATTCTGACCTGTGTGAGGTGATACATCACTGTACTTTTGATTTGCATTTCTCTAATGATTAGTGATGTTGAGCATCCTTTCATGTGTTTGTTGGCAATCTGTTTATATTCTTTGGAGAGATTTCTATTAAGGTCTTCTGCCCATTTTTAGATTGGATTGTTTGTTTTTTTGATATTGAGCTGCATGAGCTGCTTGTATATTTGGAACATTAATCATTTGTCAGTTGCTTCATTTGCAAATATTTTCTCCCATTCTGAGGGTTGTCTTTTCATCTTGTTTATGGTTTCCTTTGCTGTGCAAAAGCTTTTAAGTTTCATTAGATCCTATTTGTTTATTTTTGTTTCTATTTCCATTTCTCTAGGAGGTGGGTCCAAAAGGATATTGCTGTGATTTACATCATAGAGTGTTCTGCCTATGTTTTCCTCTAAGAGTTTGATAGTGTCTGGCCTTACATTTAGGACTTTAATCCATTTTGAGTTTATTTTTTGTGTATGGTGTTAGGGAGTGTTCTAATTTCATTCTTTTACATATAGCTGTCCAGTTTTCCCAGCACCACTTATTAAAGAGGCGGTCTTTTCTCCATTGCATATTCTTGCCTCCTTTATCAAAGATAAGGTGACCATATGTGTGTGGGATTATCTCTGGGCTTTCTATCTTGTTCCATTGATCTATATTTCTGTTTTTGCACCAGTACCATATTGTCTTGCTTACTGTAGCTTTGTAGTATAGTCTGAAGTAAGGGAGTCTAATTTCTCCAGCTCCGCTTTGTTCCCTCAAGACTGCTTTGGCTATTCGGGGTGTTTTGTGTCTCCATACACATTTTAATATTTTTTGTTCTAGTTCTGTAAAAAATGCTATTGGTAATTTGACAGGGATTGCATTGAATCTGTAGATTGCTTTGGGTAGTATACTCATTTTCACAATATTGATTCTTCCAATCCAAGAACATGGTATATATCTCCATCTGTTGGTATCATCTTTAATTTCTTTCATCAGTGTCTTATAGTTTTCTGCATACAGGTCTTTTGTCTCTCTAGGTAGGTGTATTAATAGGTATTTTATTCTTTTGGCTGCAATGGTAAATGGAACTGTTTCCTTAATTTCTCTTTCAGATTTTTCATCATTAGTGTATAGGAATGCAAGAGATTTCTCTGCATTAATTTTGTATACTGCAACTTTACTGAATTCATTGATTAGCTCTAGTAGTTTTCTGGTGGCATCGTTAGGATTCTCTATGTATAGTATAATGTCATCTGCAAACAGTGACAGTTTTACTTCCTCTTTTCCAATTTGTATCCCTTTAATTTCTTTTTCTTCTCTGATTGCCATGGCTAGGACTTCCAAAACTATGTTGAATAATAGTGGTGAGAGTGGACATCCTTGTCTTGTTCCTGATCTTAGAGGAATGCTTTCAGTTTTTCACCATTGAGAATGACGTTTGCTGTGGGCTTGTTGTACATGGCCTTTATTATGTTCAGGTAGGTTCCCTCTATGCCCACTTTCTGGAGAGTTTTTATCATAAATGTGTGTTGAATTTTGTCAAAAGCTTTTTCTGCATCTATTGAGATGATCATACAGTTTTTATTCTTCAATTTGTTAATATGGTGTATCACATTGATTGATTTGCGTATATTGAAGAATCCTTGCATTCCTGGGATAAATCCCACTTGATCATGGCGTCTGATCCTTTTAATGTGTTGTTGGATTCTGTTTGCTAGTATTTTGTTGAGGATTTTTTCATCTATATTCGTCAGTGATATTGCTCTGTAATTTTCTTTTTTGGTAGTATCTTTGTCTGGTTTTGGTATCGGGGTGATGGTGGCCTCACAGAATGAGTTTGGGAGTGTTCCTTCCTCTGCAATTTTTTGGAAGAGTTTGAGGAGGATGGGTGTTAGCTCTTCTCTAAATGTTTGATAGAATTCACCTGTGAAGCCATCTGGTCCTGGACTTTTGTTTGTTGGAAGATTTTTAATCACAGTTTCAATTTCATTACTTGTGATTTGTCTGTTCATGTTTTCTGTTTCTTCCTGGTTCAGTCTTGGAAGGTTATACCTTTCTAAGAAGTTGTCCATTTCTTCCAGGTTGCCCATTTTATTGGCACAGAGTTGCTTGTAGTAGTCTCCTAGGATGCTTTGTCTTTCTGCGGTGTCTGTTGTAAATTCTCCTTTTTCATTTTTAATTTTATTGATTTGAGTTCCCTTCTTCTTTTTCTTGATGAGTCTGGCTAATGGTTTATCAATTTTGTTTAGCTTCTCAAAGAACCAGCTTTTAGTTTAATTGATCTTTGCTATTGTTTACTTTGTATCTATTTCATTTATTTCTACTCTGATCTTTATTTCTTTCCTTCTGCCGACTTTGGGTTTTGTTTGTTCTTCATTCTCTACTTCCCTTAGGTGTTAGGTTGAATTATTTATTTGAGATTTTTCTTGTTTCTTGAGGTAGGCTTGTATAGCTATAAACTTCCCTCTTAGAAGTGCTTTTCCTACATCCCATAGGTTTTGGATCGTTGTGTTTTCATTGTCTTTTTTCTCTAGGTATTTTTTGATTTCTTCTTTGATTTCTTCAGTGATCTCTTGGTTATTTAGTAACGTATTGTTTAGTCTCCATTTGTTTGTGTTGTTTACATTTTTTTTCCCTGTAATTCATTTCTAATCTCACAGTGTTGTGTTCAGAAAAGATGCTTGATATGATTTCAGTTTTCTTAAATTTACTTAGGCTTGATTTGTGACCTAAGATGTGATCTATCCTGGAGAATGTTCCATGAGCACTTTAGAAGAAAGTGTAATCTGCTGTTTTTGGATGGAATGTCTTATGAATATCAATTAAATCTATCTGGTCTATTGTGTCATTTAAAGCTTCTGTTTCCTTATTTATTTTCATTTTGGATGATCTGTCCATTGGTGTAAATGAGGTGTTAAAGTCCCCCACTATTATTGTGTTACTGTCGATTTCCTCTTTTAGATCTGTTAGAAGCTGCCTTATGTATTGAGATGCTCCTATGTTGGGTGCATACATATTTATAATTGTTATATCTTCTTCTTGGATCAATCCCTTGATCATTATGTAGTGTCCTTCCTTGTCTCTTGTAACATTATTTATTTTAAAGTGTATTTATTTCTGATATGAGTATTACTACTCCAGCTTTCATGTGATTTCCATTTGCATGGAATATCTTTTTCCGTCCCCTCACTTTCAGTCTGTATGTGTCCCTAGGTCTGAAATGGGTCTCTTGTTGACAGCATATACATGGGTCTTGCTTTTATGTCCATTCAGCAAGCCTGGTTCTTTTGGTTGGAGCATTTAATCCATTCGTGTTTAAGGTAATTATCAATATGTATGTTCCTGTTACCATTTTCTTAATTGTTTGGGGTTTCTTTTTGTAGTTCCTTTTCTTCTCTTGTGTTTCCCACTTAGAGAAGTTCCTTTAGCATTTGTTGTAGAGCTAGTTTGGTGGTGCTGAATTATCTTAGCTTTTGCTTGTCTGTAAAGCTTTTGATATCTCCATTGAATCTGAATGAGATTCTTGCCAGGTAGAGTAATCTTGGTTGTAGGTTCTTCCCTTTCATCATTTTATCATGCCACTCCCTTCTGGCTTGTAGAGCTTCTGCTGAGAAATCAGCTGTTAACCTTATGGATTAACAGCTGGGAGTTCCCTTGTATGTTATTTGCAATTTTTCCCTTGCTGCTTTCAGTAATTTTTCTTTGTCTTTAATTTGTCCCAAGTTTATTACTATGTGTCTCGGCATGTTTCTCCTTGGGTTTATACTGTATAGGACTCTCTGCACTTCCTGGACTTGGGTGGCTATTTCCTTTCCCATGTTAAGGAAGTTTTCGACTATAATCTCTTCCAATGTTTTTCTCAGGTCCTTTCTCTCTCTCTTCTCCTTCTGGGACCCCTATAATGCAAATGTTGTTGCATTTAATGTTATCCCAGAGGTCTCTTAGGCTGTCTTCATTTATTTTCATTCTTTTTTCTTTATTCTGTTCCACAGCAGTGAATTCCACCTTTCTGTCTTCCAGGTCACTTATCCGTTCTTCTGCATCAGTTATTCTGCTATTGATTCCTTCTAGTGTAGTTTTCATTTCAGTTATTGTATTGTTCATCTCTGTTGTATTGTTCTTTAATTCTTCTAGGTCTCTGTTAAACAATTCTTGCATCTTCTCAAACTTTGCCTCCATTCTTTTTCCAAGGTCCTGGATCATCTTCACTATTATTATTCTGAATTCTTTTTCTGGAAGGTTGCCTATCTCAACTTCATTTAGTTGTTTTTCTGGGATTTTATCTTGTTTCTTCATCTGGTATATAGCCCTCTGCCTTTTCATCTTGTCTATGTTTCTGTGAATGTGGTTTTTGTTCCACAGGCTGCAGGATTGTAGTTGTTCTTTCTTCTACTGTCTGTCCTCTGTCCTCAATTCTTTTCATTCTTTTTTCTTTATTCTGCTCTGTGGTAGTTATTTCCACTATTTTATCTTCCAGCTCACTTATCCATTCTTCTGCCTCAGTTATTCTGCTATTAATTCCTTCTAGAGAAGTTTTAATTTCATTGATTGTGTTGTTCATCATTGGTTGTTTGCTCTATAGTTCTTCTATTTCCTTGTTAAAAGTTTCTTGTATTTTCTCCATTGTATTTCCAAGATTTTGGATCATCTTTGCTATCATTACTCTGAATTCTTTTTCAGGTAGACTGCCTATTTCCTCTTCATTTGTTAAGTCTGGTGGGTTTTTACCTTGCTCCTTCATCTGCTGTGTGTTTCTCTGTCTTCCCATTTTGCTTAAGTTACTGTGTTTGGGGTCTCCTTTTCACAGGCTGCAGGTTCACAGTTCCCGTTGTTTTTGGTGTCTGCCCCCAGTTGGTAAGGTTGGTTCAGTGGGTTGTCTAGGCTTCCTAGTGGAGGGGACTGGTGCCTGTGTTCTGCTGGATGAGGCTGGATCTTGTCCTTCTGGTGGGCAGGACCAAGTCCAGTGGTGTGTTTTGATGTGTCTGTGAACTTATTATGATTTTACGCAGCCTGTCTGATAATCGGTGCGTTTGTGTTCCTGTCTTGCTAGTTGTTTGGCATAGCTTGCCCAACACTGGAGCTTGCTGGTCATTGGATAGAGCTGGGTCTTAACGTTGAGACAGAGATCTCTGGGAGATCTCTGGCTGATTGATATTACGTGGGGCCACAAGGTCTCTGGTGTTCCAGTGTCCTGAACTCTGCTCTCCCACCTCAGAGGCTCAGGCCTGACACCTGGCTGGAGCACCAAGACCCTGTCAGCCACATGGCTTAGAAGAAAAGGGAGGGAAAAAAAAGAGAGGGAAAAAAATTGTTTTTAATTAAATAAAATAAAGTTATTAAAATAAAAAGTTAAAAAATATATTATTAAAATAAAAAATGAAAGTAATAAAAAAAAAGAGAGCAACCAAACCAATAAACAAATCCACCAATGACAAGTACTAAAATCTAAACGAAGACAAACATATAAATCAGAAACTAGTCAGTCATATACAGCAAACCCCAAATCTATAGTTGGTCCCAAAGTCCACTGCCTCAATTCTGGGATGAGTCATTGTCTATTCAGGTATTCCAGAGATGCAGGGTACATCACATTGATTGTGGAGATTTAATCTGCTGCTCCTGAGGCTTCCAGATTCCAGATTCCCTTTCTCTTCATTGTTCCCACAGCTCCTGGGGTTCAGCTTTGGATTTGGCCCCGCCTCTGCATGTAGGTCGCCCTCTGCTATCTGTTCTTTGCCCAGACAGGAGGGGGTTAAAGGAGTGGCTGTTTAGGGGGCTCTGGCTCACTCAGACCGGGGGGGAGGGAGGGGTATGGATGCGGGGCGAGCCTGCGGCAGTAGAGGCCAGCATAATATTACAACAGCCTGAGGCGCGCCATGTGTTCTCCCCCCAGATGTTGTCCCTGGATCCCTGGCAGTGGTGGCTGCACAGGCTCCCGGGAGGGGAGGTGTGGGGAGTGAGCTGTGCTTGCACACAGGCTTCTTGCTGCTTCTTGCAGCAGCAGCCTTAGCGTCTCATGCCTGTCTCTTTGGTCTGCACTGATATCCGCAGCTCACGCCTGTCTCTGAAGCTCATTTAGGCGGTGGTCTGAATCCCCTCTCCTTGTGCACCCTGAAACAATGGTCTCTTGCCTCTTAGGCAGTTCCAGACTTTTTCCCAGACTCCCTCCCAGCTAGCCGTGGTGCACTAGCCCCTTCAGACTGTGTTCACGCCGCCAACCCAAGTCCTCTCCCTGGGATCTTAGCTCAGAAGCCCGAGCCTCAGCTCCCAACCCCCACCCACCCCGGCAGGTGAGCAGACAAGCCTCTCGGGCTGGTGAGTGCCGGTCGGCACCGGTCTTCTGTGCAGGAATCTCTCCACTTTGCCCTCCGCACCCCTGTTGCTGTGCTCTCCTCCGCGGCTCCGAAGCTTCCCCCCTCCGCCACCTGCTGTCTCCGCCCAAGAAGGGGCTTCCTAGGGTGTGTAAACCTTTCCTCCTTCACACCTCCCTCCCACTGGTACAGGTCCCGTCCCTATTCTTTTGTCTCTGTTTCTTCTTTTGCCCTACCCAGGTACGTGGGGACTTTCTTGCGTTTTGGGAGGTCTGAGGTCTTCTGCTAACGTTCAGTAGGTGTTCTGTAGGAGTTGTTGCACGTGTAGATGTATTTCTGATGTAATTGTGATGAGAAAGGTGATCTCCATGTCTTACTCCTCCATCATCTTGAAAGTCCTCTCTACCTTTCATTTAGAGCATTCATCAGTTCTTGTGAAAATCATAGACATTAGTCAGATTTGTTGCCTGTTAGCATATCTTCACACACCTATAAGCATAAAGACAAACATACATTATTTCAAAATATTGTTATTTACCCAGAACATACTTGGTTCATTATCAAGAAGCATTAATATATATTGTAATAATCATATAGGGTAATAGAAAAGTGTTACACCACAGTTATGGCAAAGGTCTGACTGTCCTAGAACCCAAAAAATAACTATTGTTACCTTTAACAGCTCTTAGGAGGTTTAAGGGTGAAACACAAAGCCTGCTAAGGTTGCCACCCCCAAGCATAAGACCTCCAAGTAAGGAATTTAGCACTGACTGAAACTTGGAGCCTATTTATTGTTAAAAGAAATGGACGTGTACTTTAAATTATAAGATAAATAAGGTCTGAGCATCTAACATATAACATGGTGACTGTAATTGATAATACTGTATTGTATAATTGAAATTTACTAAGAACCCTATCTTAAGGATTCTCACCAAAAAAAAGAAAAGAAAAAAGGTAGCTATGTGAAGGGATGGATGTGTTACTTAAATTACTTGACGGTAGGAATCCTCTCACAATGTAAGCATATATGAAATCATCGTGTTCTACAATTTAAATATATTACTATTTCATTTGTCAATTATACCTCAATAAAGTTGGAAAAGAAAATTAAAAATGAGTGTTTCACTAGGAAAAATATAACTGTTGTCTTACATTGTTATTACACTCTCATTAATAATTATAAACAGGGCTTCCCTGGTGGTGCAGTGGTTGAGAGTCTGCCTGCCGATGCAGGGGACACGGGTTCGTGCTCCAGTCCGGGAAGATCCCACATGCCGTGGAGCGGCTGGGCCCATGAGCCATGGCCGCTGAGCCTGCGCGTCTGGAACCTGTGCTCTGCAATGGGAGAGGCCACAACAGTGAGAGGCCCGTGTACCGCAAAAAAAATAATAATTATAAACAAATCAATATACGATTTGGAACAAGAAGAAAAGAAATATAAATACCAAGATTGATTCATTTTCTTGTCACTGATCCATTCATTTTCAACAATCAACTAGTATATCTTGGGTTTCATTTCTCTATAAAGAATAAAGATATTAATTTCTCAATTCTGTTCACCCCCTGCCCGTTGCCTCCTTTTATTAGGACTAGTGCTCCCTGCCTGATATATCTCTCTGTTCATAGATAGATGATAGATAGATAGATATAGACATATATACATATATTTTCAGGCCCTTATGACAACTATTCATCAGTGGGATGTTATTTATGATTATATATGTAATGTTCCTTTTCCCTAATCTTCTGCAAATCGCATGAAGACAGGCACTGCATCTGCCCTGTTTAGCAGTGTGTTCCCAGTGCCCAGAGCACAGGTGCTGAACCTGGAAGGCATTTGATAGATACATGTTGAATCAGTGATTTAAAATGAATGCATTCAAAAGGTACATGCACCCCAATGTTCATTGCAGGACTATTTATAATGGCCAAGACATTGCAACAACCTAAATGTCCATCAACAGATGAATGGATAAAGAAGATGTGGTACATATATGCAATGGAATACTACTCAGGCATAAAAAATGAAATAATGCCATTTGCAGCAACATAGATGGGCCTAGATATTACCACACTAAGTGAAGTCAGACAGAGAAAGACAAATATCGTATGATATCGCTTACATGTGGAATCTAAAATATGACACAAATGAACTTATTTACAACACAGACTCACAAACATAGAAAACAAACTTATGGTTACCAAAGAGGAACAGGGAGAGGGATAAATTAAGAGCTTGGGGTTAACAGATACACACTACTATATGTAAAATAGATAAACAACAAGGTCTTACTGTATAGTACAGGGAACCATATTCAATATCTTGTAATAAACCTATAATGGAAAAGAATCTGAAAAATAATATGTATATATGTATATATGTGTATGTATATATATATATATAACTGAATCACTTTGCTGTATACCTGAAACTAACACAGTATTACAAATCAACTATAATTTAATTTTTTAAAAAATGAAAATAGGGCTTCCCTGGTGGCACAGTGGTTGAGGGTCCACCTGCCGATGCAGGGGACACGGGTTCGTGCCCCGGTCCGGGAAGATCCCACATGCCGCGGAGCGGCTGGGCCCGTGAGCCATGGCTGCTGAGCCTGTGCGTCCGGAGCCTGTGCTCCGCAGCGGGAGAGGCCACAACAGTGAGAGGCCCGCGTACCGCAAAAAAAAAAGAAAAAGAAAGAAAATAAATGAACACATGCATTTGTGACCAAGGTTCCCGGCCTCCGCACTTCTTCCCTGGACTACAGAACTCACCTCCTTACAGGTGTTCCTGCCCCAGGACCCACCTCACTCTAGCTCACTTCCTACCTCAGAGCCTCCTTCGTCTCCTTGAAGTGCAACTCCAACCTTTCATTTTCACCATTTAGGGCAGGCTCAGGAGGGCACATGGCTTGCACAAGGTGATGGGACCTAAGTGACAGTACCAATGTTCCATCCCAGGGCTCCTGACTCCAACTCCTTCCAGGAAATCAAAGCATTACTGTTTCCATTGCTTGCTTTTTCCTGCTTTGGTTTTTACCTGTTCTGATTGGGTTCATCGCCCCTGCTTCTTTCATTCATTCCTTCACTCTTAGAACAATCTTTTACTTACGGAAGTTCAGCCACTGGAGGATGTGCCAACAGATTCTTTTCTGCAATGCACAGACTTGATTGGGACACTCACTTTTTCTCTCCGTCCAATAATTTGCAAGTGCCATGTGGGAGTACCGTAGCACTCATAGGATGGCAGGCAAAGATAAAAATCAGTGGAGCCATAAACTTACTCCTGCAAAAATAAAGTGGGAATATTTCTAAACCATTTGAGGTTTCCCACTCCCTTAAACAAGGTGTGTTAAGTTCATCCAGTCTCTTGAGCTGTATTTCGAAGCAGTGAGCTTGAAGAGCTATGCTTCAACTACTTAGGAAATTGAAGCATCTCCTTCAACTTCCTGGTGCTGTGTACGTGAAGAGTCGATAGGGGCTAAATAAACGTGTCAATTAGAATTGCTAAACCCCAGACTGGACAGCAAGGCTGGTCTTGATATTTCATCCACAGGTGTTTCTTCAAATAATAAATAAAAAATAATACCTGTTAGGACAGAGCTACTTGAACTGATAATGGCATGCTATACATTGAATGGAATTTGAACCCCAGAAGCTCACATTTTAAATGCCCTCGTTTCCTTTCTATTACTCATGGGTGTAGACAAATCTCCTCCCCCTCTTCTTCCCCTGCCCCCCACAGTTTAGGACCCATCCCCACATGCAGCGACAGGGAAGAAGCAAAGCTATCACAATGAGGGACATATAGAAGATGGTTATCCCATAATTACGGCAGAGGTCTGACTGTCTCAGATGCCAAGGGAAAGCGAGTAGTGGTCATGGTCCTGCAGCACCCAGCTTACTATGAATGTAGAACTCTGCTTTGGGAGGCTCTCTTTCCTTAGCTCCATTCCCCTTGGTAAACAGACCTGCAAAGAAAGCCCCACATAAATGTTGATACTGACTCATTGGATGTATAGAGTCAAGTATGATGGAGCTCCAAAACTGAGAAAAGGGACATTTGAATCTAATATGTTAAGCAAGTAATTCCAACTCCATGTGAGATATTTATAGACTAAGCTCTTCTTTTTTTTTTTTTTTTTTAATGCGTTACGCGGGCCTCTCACTGCTGTGGCCTCTCCCGTTGCGGAGGACAGGCTCCGGACGCGCAGGCTCAGCGGCCATGGCTCACGGGCCCAGCCGCTCCGCGGCATGCGGGATCCTCCCAGACCGGGGCACGAACCCGTGTCCCCTGCACCGGCAGGCGGACTCTCAACCACTGCGCCACCAGGGAAGCCCTAGACTAAGCTCTTCTTTATTGAACTATCAATTAACAAAATAGGCCCCATTTTTAAGAAATAAATACTAAATAAAATAGCAATAATAATAACTGATGATGACAGACATACTTATAGCACATAAGAGCGCCAGAATAATTTATGAATAGTGTAGGATTTCCTAAACAACTCTGACGTTATTTGAGATAATTCAGTGATGTGGTAAAGGGTTATAAATTGAAATGCTTGAGAGTTCCTGACATTTAAAAGAAATCAATCCTAAACCAAGTGCCACTGAATTAAATGTAAATTAAACTAAGCTTATAATAACAAAAATGTACAAGCCTTGTGAAAATTCTGAAAGCAAAACTTAAAAAAAAAACCTTCCCTACCTAAGCCAGAGATTAACATCAACAGTGATTAAGTCACGCTGCTAGCATGTACCCTTGAGATGAAGTAATGAAAACGGCACCTTACTTCTGTATTCTTCCTCCCCAAGGCCCAGTCTAATCATGAGAAAAACATCAGACAAACTCTAATTGAAAGGCATTCTACAAAATGCCTAACCAGTGCTCTCTGCAACATTCAAGGTCATCAAAAACAAGGAACGACCAAGAAATGGTCACAGCCAAGACAAGCCTAAAAATTCATGATGACCAAATGTCGTGTGGGACCCTAGATGGCATCCTGGAGCAGATAAAGGACATTAAGGAAAAACTAAGGAAATCTGAATAAAGTATGGACTTTAGTTAATAATAAGGTATAAGCATTGGTTCATTAGTTGTGACAAGTGTAAGATGTTAACAATATAGGAAACTGGGTACAGGGTATTTGGTAACTCTTTGTACCACACAACTTTTCTGTAAACTAAAACTATTCTAAAATAAAATGTTTATTGAAAAATACATTACAAATACGGTTGAAAAAAAAGATCTTCTGGTATAGTATTTGCAAAGGGAGATGCTTTTTAGTTTATAAATTATTTCCATAATTCGTGACAGTTCTCACATCTGCTACTATAAAATTCATTGTGCCCTCTCTGCCTCTTGGGAAACTGCATTTAATTATCAGTGAAATTCAACTCCAGCCTGTTATGAATGATTTGAACTTGTCAGCCCCTTTTCCCCCCTAAAAACAAAAGAACTGAAATGAAATACAGTCTTCTGCCTCTATTTCCTTCCTTCCACCTGCTTCATTTAATTGATGAGGGTTTGAGGTTTTATTAATCTTTTTGAGCTCCTCTCTAAGATGCAGAAAAAGGTAATATGATATCATTGTATCTGGCTAATGTGTGTGCTTTGTGAAATTGATACACCCTGCCAAGACATAAATTACTTAAGCTTTGATAAATGTGTTGAAATCAGGGAATGTTCAAACAGATAAAACACAGCAATTCCTCTTTTTCTCCCTTTTTTAAACTCCATTTTGTGCATGCCGTTAAATGTTTTTGCATTATTATTGTAATATGGTGGGACAAAAGATAGCAGTGCTACTGATATTAGCATAGGAAGCCCCAGCAAGTACAAAAGTAATGGAGGATACAGCCTTGTGTTTTTGCAGATAACATCTAACAACCTTGCCTTGGACAGAGTGGTTTGCCAACAGGCTCAGAACCACCTATGGTCCTCTCCCAGCAGGCTATATCACCGAAATTGTCTATATAGGAATGAGGGCACCTGCCAGACACATTGTACTTTCAGATCCTTTGCTGACTCATTTCGTAGGTTGGAATAAAAGATCCACAAACACATTTTGTTGGCAAAAACAGCTCACCTGTCCCTGTGATATGGATATGACTCAGATGTCAGCGAGACTGGAAACACGAGGCAGCATTTGACTGATGCTCTGGGGTTGAGAAAGTCAATTTCTACTCGTTAATGTATCATATGGCACTGAACAAGTTGCTTGATTAACCACTAATCAGTTTCCTGGAGACCGGAGAATCCATAAAATCCTTTGAAAACAATTCTTGGATAGGAGGCATGGGACTACACTTTGGACCACGTAAGAGCCAGCAGTCACTGAATGCCTTTTGCAAGAGATTGGGCTCAGTAATTTCTAGCCATTCTTTTTCTTTTTGGGGGGTTGTGTCAGGTCTTAGTTGCAGCACGTGGGATCTTTGTTGAGGCCTGCAGAATCTTTCCTTACAGCACGGGCTCTTGTAGTTTGCGGCACGCGGGCTCTCTCATTGAGGCATGCAAGCTCAGTAGTTGTGGCACAAGGGCTTAGTTAGTTGCCCCGCATCATGTGGGATCCTAGTTCCCCAACCAGGGACAGAACCTGCATCCCCTGCAGCGGAAGGCAGATTCTTTACCACTGGACCACCAGGGAAGTCTCCATCCATTCTTTTATTTAGTCCTTACAATCAACCGGCAAAGGACATAAAGGTGAGAAAATTGGGGCTCACATCAAATACTTCAAGCTAAGGGGGTGATGAGGTCATCAGGCACCAAACCCTATGCTTTTTCCACCATGCTGCTTTCATATTGGGAGTCTGTGGATGAGTGCAGGCAGGGTTGTGGTTGATCCAAACCCCAGTCATCCCCGGTTAGGTCTTTTGAGGTGAAGCATGAGCCCTGGGGACTTTGGTCTCACAACTGTCTTTGTAGACCTGTTTAGGAGAGGGTGCCCTCTCAGCAGTGATGCATGCCTTTAAGAAAATATTCCAGAGAGAAGGCTGAACAAGTTACGCCAAAGGGAGAGGAAGTTGGGAGAGGAGGTACAATTGTTGGCTTTTTAAGACAACTAGAAATATATTTACCCTTTTAATTATACTCTTCTACCAATACATAATCATCCAAAAGTTTTTTTAAAATTTGGGCTTAGATTTGGAAATCAGTACTTGTAAGAACCGTCCATGCATTTTAGAGTAAAAAACAGATGAAGTTATACACAGCTTTTCTCACCTTGTTTAATGTTATCAAAGCAAGTGACAAATGTGATGGTCTAGGGCAAAGCAAAAAAACTAAAAGATACATCCATCTACTTTTTTTGTCTAAGGAACTGTCAGTGACTGTTTTTCACTGGAACAGAGAACAATTATAGATCTGTGCTTAATAGTTAAATTTGATTATTTTTATATAAGCCAACCTTAAAATCAAGGGCTCCTCGAGCAGGTTTGAACCTGAAGAGTATTGTGTTAGAATATATTTTTTAGGAATCAAATTTCATTTTAAATTCTCATCTGGAGAATCTTTCCTGAAGAATTGAAAAGCCTTTCTAAAAGCAAATAATCATATCTAATGTATCCTTTTGATAAGCTTAGGTTTTTTTTTTTACACTCATATTTCTTTAGGATGAGTCACATATGTTTGGGTCAAGTTGCTACACCATGTTACTACAAAGAAAATCTTCAGTTTTTTTAAAAGTCAATAAATGACTTTCTGAGTAATTATTATTGACTAATCTCAGAACCATCACATCAGAAGTCCAAGAGATAAAAGAAGGATCTCATAATGTCTATCTCATAAGGGGGCCCATCATGTATTCTAAAATACGCTAATACCAGTTAACTTGAGACTCTACATGATTGAAGACTTCTTGTTGAACAATGGGTTCAATGTTGGTAGGTTTTCAATAACAGAACAGGAAGGAGAAAAATAAGGCAAAGGACTAAATCAAGAAAAATGATCCAGGCAGAAAAAACTCAGGAAAATGTGTAATGTAAAACAAACATTTTTAAAAAAAAGAGCATGTTTCTCCTGGTAGTGAAGAGTGTTGTCATACTTGTAAGTGAAAAAAATTTTTTGAACGGAAAATGGATCTTAATTCTGCTAATAAAGTATTCATCAGGAGCATGGTGTGTAAAAGTAAGAATTAAGATTTGGGGGCGTTTTTTGAAAAAGCAAGCGAAAGGAAATTTACCCTATGAAAGAGAGAATGAAAGGCAGGAGCTAGGGAAGAAGTGAGGAAGTTGTACAAATAGGGGAGTTGAGATCAGGAAGTAAAGAGAAGCTTGAGTACCAGTGATTCTCAGGAACAGTAGTTGTGACTGTCAGCAATGACCAAGGCACATCTCGTGAAATACTGGAAACAGGCAAAACAATAGGTAATAGACAGCAAGAGTCATAATCAGAGAGAAGAGAAATTGGACCTTGATCAGCAAGGGGTTTCTTATCTGCCCATGTGTCCTTGAATGTCTCCCTGGAGAGAGAACAGGACAAGTCACTTGGACCAGGTTGCATCAGTTCCCAGGAAACTCAAGTCATATCTGGAGCCTGTACTGACCTTCATGAGCTGTATGACCAGTTGATCTGAATGAGGTTTTGTGCACATTATAATTAAGAGTGTTCAAAGACAGAAAGCTAGTTACAGTATCAGAAATACCCAGAGTATTTTGAGCCAGAAATCCTGAGCAATGATACCTCTTTTCCTGGTGAATATGCCAGCCCTTTAACGCCAGGAGAGAGAAAGAAGCATCAACTCAGGATGTGTAAGCCCCTAAGAAGAGGTAGTACGGATTTAGGTTTCCAAAACAGTAAGAACATGCAGCATGCAGTCTGACAAACCTCTGTAATTTAAGTAAAGAGAAAAGAATTTCTAAAAATACCAGACCTGAGTGGGGGAAAGCCTTCGGGAAATTAATCAAAGGGACCAAAACATTATTATGTGCTCCCTCCCCACCAAAGCAAAAAAAGGAAAAATCTACACATATATTTAAGTCCTTGGACTCCTCCTCTAAAGTGTTTGGGTACAAGCTATAGATGAAAACACTTCTCACAAAACTCTGTTAAAACGTTTATGAATATATAAAATGTAACCTCATATTATTAAACTCTACCATGTAGTCAGGTGCAATATTAATAATTCAAGCTTTTTTTTTTCAAAATTGTATTGAAAGCAATAATTTTTGTAACAACCTGAGACTGGTTTTACCAGGTGCTTTGCCAAGTTTGAAATGGTTGGGGAAACTACATAAACACAGCCCCACTTCTTTCTCATCCTTTTCATCTTGCTGACACTTTTCCAGAGAATCATTACCAGAGTGCTTTGTACCATTCGAGATAAGAGGCTCTCTGTGTTTCCACTAGAAACCTCTATTTTCCAGACTTTATAACTCATCCGTAAATATTCATGCCAGGCAACAGATTCATATATTATGATTCTGTCCCTCAAAATTCATATTGACTTAGCTAAGTGATTTTTAGAAATCATGAGGACTCTTACACTACAAAAAGAATAAGAAAAATCAAATGCAAATAAAGTGCTATGTTTCAGTGGGTATGATTTGAGTCAAAATACTGTGGAATCCATAAAACACATGCACATGACTCTTTCCTGGCAATCCTATCTTTCAGGGTATTATTCAGTTGTAACAAAATTTAATTTATCAACTATAGGTCTATTAATTAATTCAAAATGTACATTTCCAATTTATTTCTGTTTCTATAAAGGCAGCTAAATTTGAAATTATATTTTTTCAACTAAAACTTTTGTAGAACTTCCTATTCACACTACTTTTCGTTACAGAATTTGAAGTCAAATTATATCAGAAGTTATGAAATTATATGACAAGCTTTGAATACAATAATACCCTTAGTACCTGCAAAAATATTTTAAGAGTCTTATCAATATCTTATATTCAGGTGGTTTCTAGCTCCATGGTAGAAACCTCAGCATTCTAGAGTTGTTTTCTACCTGAAAAAAAAAGATCTTACAAATTTAATGTTTTTATGAAATAAGAGACCAAAATATACTATTTCCCCCAGTCTGGGAAGATAGAACTGTAAAGATTAGGGAACAGAGACTAAAACCACATCAACCCATTAAAATGAAATACAATCAACCCTTGATATCCATGGCGGATCGGTTTCAGGATCCCCTTGGATACCAAAATCCAGGGATGTTTAAGTTGCTTACATAAAATAGTTTAGTATTTGCATGTAACCTATGCACATCCTCCTATGTATTTTAAATCATCTCTAGATTACTTATAATACCTAATACAATGTAAATACTTGCCAGAGTATGACAAATTCAAGTTTTGCTTTTTGGAAATCTCTGGTTGGGGGCGGGAGTATTGGAGGGGGTTTTCATTTGTTTTTAACTTAATTCAGTGTTGGTCGAATCCACTGGATTCAGAACCTGCAGATACAAAGAGCCAACTGTACTCTCTTCTTGATCTCATCATTTCCGTTTTCGTACTCATGGATTTACATTGCTTGAATTAAATGGTCATCTTGTTACACTGTGGAGCCCAGCTGTGTGTGTGAAATGCTATCTAGCAGGAACTGAAATAAATTACAAGAATTAACCTGGTGGGGCTTCCCTAGTGGCGCAGTGGTTGAGAGTACGCCTGCCGATGCAGGGGACACGGGTTCCCACACATGTGGGAAGATCCCACATGCCACGGAGCGGCTAGGCCCGTGAGCCATGGGCGCTGAGCCTGCGCATCCGGAGCCTGTGCTCCACAACGGGAGAGGCCACAACAGTGAGATGCCCACGTACCGCAAAAAAAAAAAAAAAAAAGAAAAGGCACTCAAAGCCTAACCTAAAGTGTGTTTCTCTTTCTTCTTTTCGAACAGCTATTTTGTGACAGTAAAAAGGTGGTGCATGCCACAGAAGGGCTGGATTGGGAAGACAAAGATGCTGCCGGGACACTGGTGGGAAACGTGGTACACTCAAGGATCATCAATCCTCTGCGTCTGTTTGTTAAACAGTCTCCAGTCCCCAAGCCCGGACACTTGGCGTATGCGGACAGCTTGGAGAACTTTTGGGATTGGCTGGCCAATATCACGGAGGTTCAGGAGCCCTTGGCAAGAACTAAACGGAGGCCAATAGTGAAAACGGGAAAATTTAAGAAAATGTTTGGATGGGGCGACTTCCATTCCAACATTAAAACTGTTAAGCTCAACCTCCTTATCACGGGGAAGATCGTTGACCATGGAAATGGAACCTTCAGTGTTTATTTCCGACATAATTCCACAGGCCTGGGCAATGTTTCAGTGAGTTTGGTACCCCCCTCCAAAGTGGTGGAATTTGAAGTTTCCCCACAGTCTACCTTGGAGACCAAGGAATCCAAATCTTTCAATTGTCGCATTGAGTATGAAAAAACAGATCGGGCGAAGAAGACTGCCCTGTGCAACTTCGACCCGTCCAAGATCTGCTACCAGGAGCAGACTCAGAGCCACGTTTCCTGGTTGTGTTCCAAGCCCTTCAAGGTCATTTGCATCTACATTGCCTTTTACAGTGTTGATTATAAACTTGTGCAAAAGGTCTGTCCTGACTACAATTACCATAGTGAGACTCCATACTTATCTTCTGGCTGAATCTTTCTACAGCCAATAGAAAGGAAGGACAAATATATATTCAATTAGAATGACCAAGAACCAAGCCCAGCTCTTCGTGGTAAGGGATCCCTTTTGTTTCTGGCAGTGAACCTTCATTCCCTATAAGGTTTTCAAACTTAAAAAGAAACATCTTTAAATGTGAATTGTGTTTGTTTCGATCATAAGTACCTGAATCTAAAGAGTAAAACTGTGTATGAAGCCATCGCTCTCACATAGGATGGCTAAGTCCTCCAGGTATTGTTGTTTCTCTAAGAGTCGATGGTAGCAACATGTAACAGGAAAGAACCGAATTATGCATGTGATAAACATTGCTCTTGAAGTGAGCCTGCCTTTGAAGTATGTTTTGGAAGATTACCTTAAAAATAGCAGATGCAGTAAAGCAACTGAAAAGATTGTATTGGGTAGATGAATCGCATTTCTGACACTGAATTCTTTTTTTTATTGCTGTCTTTTCTCCCACATCTGTGCTGTCACTGATATGAGAGATGAAGGGGTAAAATTTGTTTCAAAACTCATGTGTGCAGTTACAGTGCCACAGTGATTGAGTGGAGTGGGATTTAAACACTTAGCCCTGGTTTGGTCACCAGCCTCAGGATTCTCATGCAGGTAGTAACATTAGTGTATTAAGAAAGCAAATCTGGATATATTGTAAGTCAGTTCAACAATAATGACGATCAGGACGTTTTTAGATTGTTTTGTCAGATTCAGTGCTGTGAGGTGGTCAAAGATATCATAAATCTGTATTCACCCTTTAACCTCATTCTATTCATTTGGTAGTATGATTTTTATATACAGGTGTAGAACAACTCTTGAATTGAGAGAAAGTGATTGTTTCCTAGGCTAGAATGGGAAAGAAATTGGAATTGGAAGGAGGAAATCCTGGGATGATATATTCATTATTTCTAGCCTCTTAGATTAAGTTCTCCTTGCATTTAATTATTTACATGAGGGATCAAATTGTGGAAATAAAGAGTATATTTAAACATTGCTAATTATTATTAAGTGTTAATAACCAAGATGCATGATTCACCAGTCTTTTGAGATGACTTCCTAATAATGTTGCTTCACAACCCTGTCCTCCTCATCTTCTCTGAGGGGGTCGACGGTCATCCTGTGTCATAGAACTGGATGGTCTTTGAATTAGCACAGAAAGACAGTCTGGCTGACCAGTACAAAGGTTTCTAGAACCTGTAAGACTCATGGAATGGTTACTCTTTTTTACGATAGACGTTAACTTGTTTCCCCCTTCTTACCTGAAAAATATCAGTTAAAGTAAAACATTAAATTGAGGACTAAAGGAAGACCAGTCCTAACCAACAAAAATGCTCTTACTACATTGTTCAAAAAGCCAGCAGCACTCATCTCTATTTTGCATCTCCATTCCTTTCCTTTTCTTGGTGATATCTGCACAGTGTTTGGTTTTTGTCTTTTGTAAAAATTGTACTAGACTTAGTGTGTGGTAGTACAGGCTTGAAATTTTTGCTCTGAGTTCATCGGGCGCTTTTGTAATTTTGTGGTTGGTGTGAAATATTTTGAGACATCTTTTTATTTTCACGTAGAAACAAGATTAAAATACTATTTATTGTAAAATATGTGGGAACCATCTATGTATATAAACTTAGAATTTTCTGTGTACAGAGAAAGTATGTGTACACATTTCTATGTAAATAAAAAGAATTTGCTAAATCTGTCACATGGCTTCAGGGTTATTGCTGTTTTTTAAGACTGTTCTTGTTTCTTTTCCTCACAGTGGTTTAATGTGTGTGCTCGTGCGTGTGTGTGTGTGTGTGTGTGTGTGTTTTATCAACTGAGCATTAAGATTTTCCATATGTTCATATTAAACAGAACAGCTAGGCTATGGAGATTTTAAAGTAGAGTAAAAGAATAACTCATATAAATCACTTGACACATAGCTTGGCATCTAGTAAGAATTCTGTAAGTGTGAGCTGCCATTATGATTGTTATAATTATTATTACAAATGAAATGTGATTTGAAACTATCTGATGTTCAAAAGTGAGTGGTATAAACATGATATGCATGCAAAGAAAAAAAAGCTAAATCAGTCTACATGATTCTTAGATTTTAGCAGGATCTGTGGAATTAAAAAAAAAGAAAGAAAGAAAGTTCCCCAGGCATATTTTTTAATTGGCATAGAAAATATGCCACATATATTTTGTAGTCATAATTTCATTTCAAAGCCTACATCATTGCCATTAATGGTACTTGGCACAATACAAATCAGATCCCATTTAAACATGCAAATGCACACATTTCCACAAAACCATTTTTGCCTTTGAGTACTTCAATTGAGGAAAAGGACATTCATGTAAGCTAATTTTATACCCAATCACAAATTGTTCAAAATGTAAAGGAAAAGACCCTTTTAAAAATGAAAATCAAACTAATAGATGAACACCTGAAAGCAATAAAATTTGTGTCAATTATGCCTCAATAAAAAAATTAATTTAAAAAATAAAAAAGCACTAGCAGAAATTTAATCTTCAAGGAGGTGTTAGTTATCTTCTCAGGATCTCTCTAGGCCAGCTGTTTACGAGAAAGCAAACGAGTTTGAAGACCTTTTCACCCCTCAGCAGAAACAATCTTGTTACTCATCACCACACAGAATCAGAAAAGAGGTCATATTTCCATGACTCTGGACAATGTGATCATATCAGCTACAGGGTCTGTAAAATCTGGGGAAGGGAAATAAGAGAAAAAAACCTGTGGACACCGTGTAGCACAGCATAATCAGTAAAAAGGAAACAATTTTCTTTCTTCCTACTGCTTGGTACTTGGAATTTCAACACATTCTCATGATCTAGAATAACAGAACAAGAGTGAGTATGGTTCTCTGGCGTGGGTACTCATAAGAGAACCTGATTCATATCACATTATATTTTTTAATCTGTATTCTGCCACACTGTTCTTTATATGACGCAGATGCTACATGACCCACAATTGCTACACCTTAAACATTCCACAGTTGGCTAATTCCTTCTCCATTCAAGACATGGTTCTGCTGAGTAGGAGCTGCCATTAAGTGCAGTTGGTACATCAGCAGTACTACCTGTAAGCTTGTTAGAAATACAGAATCTCAGGTCCTACCTCGGACACCCAATTGGAGTTTTCATTTTAACAAGATACCCGTGTGACTTGTATTGACATTAAAGACTGAGAAGTACTTCCTTAGAAATTCTGATTTAGTAAATGGAATTCGTAAATTAGGAATTAAGGATCTACATCTTAAATAAGAACCCTAGGTTGTGCTGGTTCCAATAGGCTTCTGACAATACTTTTAAAAAATGTTGAAGGAAACAGACCCTTTCAAAAATGAAAATTAAACTAACAGATTGATAACCAAATCAAGAAAGTAATCAAACCAACATTAACATATAGAAGAGTAATATTTGAAAGAGAGCACAGCCTATACTATCTTCTGGTTCATCCCTCTCATTTGACAGATAAGTAAAACCAAGACCCCATCAGAGTCAAGGACATGTCCAATTGGTACGTGACAAAGCCAACTGAAATGCAGGTCTCCTGACTCCTCTTCCCAGGTCTTGTATTACAGAAGAAAGGTAAATTGAAGCAAGATATTCAAAACAAAACAAAAATAATTGTGGTGAGTTTATTACAAGATGTGATCCAGAAGCCAAAATTGAACATGAAAATGGCTGGAAATGCTCTCTTTCCAAAATCCTCAGGATAGCGATTTCTCTAAGAACACAAAATTTTTTAAACCTAAAACTCTGGAAAAATGAAGTCAGAATAAAACCATTATGTCCAAAGATGAGAGTCCTGGGATGTATTAGAGGTATGACTGGCTAAGAGTTAACAGCAGTTACTACATTTGACAGAATTTTCAACTGATTTTAACACCTGAGAATACATTTTCATAGAAATGGGTAAATTGTGTGAAATGCCTTAATTACCCAAGGGTCCAATTTTACTTCATAAAATAGAGGATGGAGTCATGCATTTTTACTTGCAGTAAAACTGTCGTTAACCCCAAGTTAATTAATCAGAACATTCAATGAATGGAAATTTCATGTCTCCAACTGTCAGTGACAAATCACAGGCAAAGAAGCTCTTGCTACAGATTTTTTTTCTTCATAAAAATCTTGTAAAAAATATTCAAGGGTCATTTCATATTCACCTCATGTCCTAGTCCTACCCCATAACGCGAGGTCTGGAACCCTGGGAATGTATCCCGTTCTGCTTCACTGGTCGTCTTCCCTTTTCATCATGCTGCTCAGCTTCCCCATAAATAGCCCATAATCTCTTAGAAAGAATGAGTTAACTGTGTCCGCTACAGCACTGGGCAAAGTGTCTGGTGTGTAGTAGGTACTTAGTCAATATCTGTCACTCGATTTTTTAAAAATCTCCAGCGAAAAAACAGTGATTATTCAAGACCCCCACTACCCACCTGAGTTACCTTATTTCCAACATGAAGACATTGCTCCAGCTGAATGCGATACCTGTTGAATGCTAGCTCCCAGAACCACAGAAGCTTAAAAGATGGAAACACTCTAGAATAGGTTTTGTTTATCAGATAAAGAATTGGTGACCTGATGAGGTTCAACAGCCTTTTTTTTTTTAGCTATTTTTATTGTTCTTCCTGCCTGGATAAAGCCATTCTTTCTCTTCTTTATTCCTCCGAATCACTGATTTTCCATATTTGTGATAGAGACTGTCAGCTGTCCACCAGGATGGGGCCTTCTCCTCCTCGCATTGCAGTGGAAGGGTCAAGGGTATTGCTGGACCACTAGACTGCATGACCCTGCCTCTCCTGCAGTGAGGTATGGCCTGGTTGCTGAGCTACAGCTAGTATAATGTGAGAGGAAGACATGTGTAGACTTACCATAAAAGCACATTCAGGCTTGCCAATGCTCTTTTCCCTTTGGCTGTCTCAGATAGATGACCTAAAGGACCTGAGATGCTGCCTAGAAAGGGGGGCAAAACAACTGTCCATCTGAATGTCTTTCCAACCATGGAAGATAGCCACCCAGCTAACTAAAAGCCCACCCTACTGCACCTTAGCTTGAGCTTAACTAATACAAATATTGCAAAAGATCTTCTCTATGTGCTCTAACCCACTATAATCTCTATGTGAATTATTTCAATCTATGTTAGGCATTGCAGTAATAATTTCATACACACAGCTTTTAGCTTGTGTTATTATTTATACTTCATGTGCTCTGTCATCCAATTCACCAAAGCCAGAGATCACATTTTCCACTTTTTTGGGATATCCTACAATGCCCAGATAAAGCTATTGCCCTTTTTTTTTTTTTAAACATCTTTATTGGAGTATAATTGCTTTACAATGATGTGTTACTTTCTGCTGTATAACAAAGTGAATCAGCTATACATATATCCCCATATCTCCTCCCTGTTGTGTCTCCCACCCTCCCTATCCCACTCCCTAGGTGGTCACAAAGCACCGAGCTGATCTCCCTGTAATATGCGGCTGATTCCCACTAGCTATCTGTTTTACATTTGGTAGTGTATATATGTCCATGCCACTCTCTCACTTCGTCCGACCTTACCCTTCGCCTCACCATGTCCTCAAGTCCATTCTCTACGTCTGCATCTTTATTCCTGGCCTGTCCCTAGGTTCTTCAGAACCATTTTTTTTCTTTAATTCCATATATATGTTAGCATACAGTATTTGTTTTTCTCTTTCTGACTTACTTCACTCTGTATGACAGACTCTGGTCCATCCACCTCACTACAAATAACTCAATTTCATTTCTTTTTATGGTTGAGTAATATTCCATTGTATATATGTGCCACATCTTCTTTATCCATTCTTCTGTCGATGGACACTTAGGTTGCTTCCATGTCCTGGCTATTGTAAATAGAGCTGCCATGAACATTGTGGTACATGACTCTTTTTGAATTATGATTTTCTCAGAGTATACGCCCAGTAGTGGGATTGCTGGGTCGTATGATAGTTCCATTTTTAGTTTTTTAAGGAACCTCCATATTGTTCTCCATAGTGGCTGTATCAGTTTACATTCCCACCAACAGTGCAAGAGGGTACCATTTTCTCCACACCCTCTTCAGCATTTATTGTTTCTAGATTTTTTGATGATGGCCATTCTGACTGGTGTGAGGTGATACATCATTATACTTTTGATTTGCATTTCTCTAATGATTAGTGATGCTGAGCATCCTTTCATATGTTTGTTGACTATCTGTATATCATCTTTGGAGAAATGTATATTTCAGTCTTCTGCACATTTTTAGATCGGGTTGTTTGTTTGTTTTTTGATATTGAGCTACATGAGCTGCTTGTATATTTTGGAGATTAGTCCTTTGTCAGTTGCTTCATTTCCAGATATTTTCTCCCATTCGAGGGTTGTATTTTCACCTTGTTTATGGTTTCCTTTGCTGTGCAAAAGCTTTTAAGTTTCATTAGGTCCCATTTGTTTATTTTTGTTTTTATTTCCATTTCTCTAGGAGGTGGGTCAAAAAGGATATTGCTGTGATTTATGTCATAGAGTGTTCCACCTATGTTTTCCTCTAAGGGTTTTGTAGTGTCTGGCTTACCTTTAGGTCTTTAATCCATTTTGAGTTTATTTTTTGTGTGTGGTGTTAGGGAGTGTTCTAATTTCATTTTTTTACATGTAACTGTCCAGTTTTCCCAGCACCACTTATTGAAGAGGCTGTCTTTTCTCCATTGTATATTCTTGCCTCCTTTATCAAAGACAAGGTGACCATACGTGTGTGGGTTTATCTCTGGGCTTTCTATCTTATTCCATTGATATATATTTCTGTTTATGGGCCAGTACCATACCGTCTTGATTACTGTAACTTTGTAGTATAGTCTGAAGTCAGGAAGCCTGATTCCTCCAGCTCCGTTTTTCTTTCTCAAGATTGCTTTGGCTATTCGGGGTCTTTTGTGTTTCCATACAAATTGTGAAATTTTTTGTTCTAGTTCTGTGAACAATGGCATTGGTAGTTTGATAGGGATTGCACTGAATCTGTAATTGCTTTGAATGACTATAGTCGTTTTCACATTGTTGATTCTTCCAGTACAAGAAATTGTTATACCTCTGCATCTGTTTGTATCATCTGTAATTTCTTTCATCAGTGTCTTATAGTTTTCTGCATACAGGTCCTTTGTCTCCTTAGGTAGGTTTATTCCTAGGTATTTTATTCTTTTTGTTGCAATGGTAAATGGGAGTGTTTCTTTAATTTCTCTTTCAGATTTTTCATCGTTAGTGTGTAGGAATGCAAGAGACTTCTGTGCATTAATTTTGTGTCCTGGTACTTTACCAAATTCATTCATGACCTCCAGTAGTTTTCTGGTGGCATCATTAGGATTCTCTATGTATAGTATCATGTCATCTGCAAACAGTGACAGTTTTACTTCTTCTTTCCCAATTTGGATTCCTTTTATTGCTTTTTCGTCTCTGATTGCTCTGGCTAAAACTTCCAAAACTATGTTGAATAAAAGTAGTGAGAGTGGGCAACCTTGTCTTGTTCCTGATCTTAGTGGAAATGGTTTCAGTTTTTCACTATTGAGGACGATGTTCCTGTGGGTTTCTCATATATGGCTTTTATGATGTTGAGGTAAATTCCCTCTATGCCTACCTTCTACAGAGTTTTTTAAATAAATGGGTGTTGAATTTTGTTGAAAGCTTTTTCTGCATCTACTGAGATGATCATATGGTTTTCATCCTTCAGTTTGTTAATATGGTGTATCACATTGAATGATTTGCACACACTGAAGAATCCTTTCATTCCTGGGATAAACCCCACTTGATCATGGTGTATGATCCTTTTAATGTGCTGCTGGATTCTGTTTGCTAGTATTTTGTTGAGGATTTTTGCATCTGTGTTCATCAGTGATACTGGCCTGTAGTTTTCTTTTTTTGTGACATCTTTGTCTGGTTTTGGTATCAGGATGATGGTGGCCTCGTAGAATGAGTGTGGGAGTGTTCCTCCCTCTGCTATATTTTGGAAGATTTTGAGAAGGATAGATGTTAGCTCTTCTCTAAATGTTTGATAGAATTCGCCTTTGAAGCCCTCTGGTCCTGGGCTTTTGTTTGTTGGAAGATTTTTAATCACAGTTTCAATTTCAGTGCTTGTGATTGGTGTGTTTATATTTTCTATTACTTCCTGGTTCAGTCTTGGAAGGTTGTGCTTTTCAAAGAATTTGTCCATTTCTTCCAGGTTGTCCATTTTATTAGCATATAGTTGCTTGTTGTGATCTCTCATAATCCTTTGTATTTCTGCAGGGTCAGTTGTTACTTCTCCTTTTTCATTGCTAATTCTATTGATGTGAGTCTTCTCCCTTCTTTTCTTGATGTGTCTAGCTAATGGTTTATCAATTTTGTTTACCTTCTCTAAGAACTGGCTCTTAGTTTATTGATTTTGCAATCGTTTCCTTCATTTCTTTCTAATTTATTTCTGATCTGGCCTTTATGATTTCTTTCCTTCTGCTAATTTTGGTTTTTTTTTTTTTGTTCCTTTTTCCATAATTGCTTTAGGTGTAAGGTTAGGTTGTTTATTTGAGATGTTTCTTGTTTCTTGAGGTAGGATTCTATTGCTATAATCTTCCCTCTTAGAACTGATTTTGCTGCATCCCATAGGTTTTGGGTCAACGTGTTTTCATTGTCATTTGTCTCTAGGTATTTTTTAATTTCCTCTTTGATTTCTTCAGTGATCTCTTGGTTATTTAGCAGTGTATTGTTTAGACTCCATGTGTTTGTATTTTTTACAGATTTTTTTTCCTGTAATTGATATCTAGTCTCATAGCATTGTGGTCAGAAAAAATACTTGATACAATTTCAGTTTTCTTAAATGTACCAAGGCTTGCTTTGTGAACCAAGATAAGATCTCTCCTGGAGAATGTTCCATGAGCACTTGAGAAGAAAGTGTATTCTGTTATTTTTGGATGGTATGTCCTATAAATATCAATTAAGTCCATCTTGTTTAATGTGTCATTTAAAGCTTGTGTTTCCTTATTTATTTTCATTTTGGATGATCTGTCCATTGGTGAAAGTGGGGTGTTAAAGTTCGCTATTATTATTGTGTTATTGTTAATTTCCCCTTTTATGGCTGTTAGCACTTGCCTTATGTATTGAGGTGCTCCTATGTTGGGTGCATAAATATTTACCATTGTTACAGCTTCTTCTTGGATTGATCCCTTGATCATTATGTAGTGTCTTTCTTTGTCTCTTGTAATAGTCTTTATTTTAAAGTCTATTCTGTCTGAGAATTGCTACTCCAGCTTTCTTTTGATTTCCATTTCCATGGAATATCTATTTCCATCCCCTTACTTTCAGTCTGTATGTGTCCCTAGGTCTGAAGTGGGTCTCTTGTAGACAGCATATATATGGGTCTTGTTTTTGTATCCATTCAGCCGGTCTATGTCTGGATTATCGATAATAAGGTAATTATCGATATATATGTTCCTATTACCATTTTCTTAATTGTTTTGGGTTTGTTACTGTAGGTCTTTTCCTTGTCTTGTATTTCCTGCCTAGGGAAGTTCCTTTATTTGTTGTAAAGCTGGTTTGGTGGTGCTGAATTCTCTTAGCTTTTGCTTGTCTATAAAGATTTTAAATTCTGTGCCAAATCTGAATGAGATCCTTGCTGGGTAGAGTAATCTTGGCTGTAGGCTTTTCCCTTTCATCACTTTAAATATGTCCTACCACTCCCTTCTGGCTTGCAGAGTTTCTGCTGAAAGATCAGCTGTTAACCTTATGGGAGTTCCCTTGTATGATATTTGTTGCTTTTCCCTTGCTGCTTTTAATAATTTTTCTTTGTATTTAATTTTTGACAGTTTGTTTAATATGTGTCTTGGCATGTTTCTCTTTGGATTTATCCTCTATGGGACTCTCTGTGCTTCCTATACGTGACTATATTAGGGAAGTTTTCAACTATAATCTCTTCAAATATTTTCTTCAAATATTTTCTCAGTCCCTTTCTTTTTCTCTATCTCCTCTGGGACCCCTATATTTGAATCTTGGTGCATTTAATGTTGTCCCAGAGGTCTCTGAGACTGTCCCCAATTCTTTTCATTATGTTTTCTTTATTTTGCTCTGTGGTAGTTATTTCCACTATTTTATATTCCAGGTCACTTATCCATTCTTCTGCCTCAGTTATTCTGCCATTGATTCCTTGTAGAGAATTTTTAATTTTATTGATTGTGTTGTTCATAATTGGTTGTTTTCTCTTTAGTTCTTCTAGGTCCTTGTTAAATATTTATTGTATTTTCTCCATTCTATTTCCACGATTTTGGATCATCTTTACTCTCATTACTCTGAATTCTTTTTCAGGTAGACTGCCTATTTCCTCTTCATTTGTTTGGTCTGGTGGGTTTTCACCTTGCTCCTTCATCTGCTGCATATTTCTCTGTCTTCTCATTTTGCTTCACTTACTGTGTTTGGAGTCTCCTTTTCACAGGCTGCAGGTTCACAGTTCCTGTTGTTTTTTGTGTCTGCCCCCAGTGGGTAAGGTTGGTTCAGTGGGTTGTGTAGGCTTTCTGGTGGAGGGGACTGGTGCCTGTGTTCTGGTGGATGAGGCTGGATCTTGTCCTTCTGGTGGGCAGGACTGTGTCTGGTGGTGTGTTTTGAGGGGACTCTGACCTTATTATGAGCCTGTCTGCTGATGGGCAGGGCTGTGTTCCTGTCTTGCTAGTTGTTTGGCATAGAGTGTACAGCACTGTAGCTTGCTGGTCGTTGAGTGGATCTGGGTCTTAGCATTGAGATGGAGATCTCTGGGAGAGCTTTCGCCTTTTGATGTTATGTGAGACCAGGAGGTCTCTGGTGGTCCAATGTCCTGAACTCGGCTCTCCCACCTCAGAGGCTCAGGCCTTACACCCAGCCAGAGCACCAAGACCCTGTCAGCCACATGGCTCAGAAGAAAAGGGAGGGAAAACAAAGAGAGAAAGACAGGAAAAAAAAGTAAGATAAAATAATATAAAGTTATTAAAATAAGAAATAAAAAAATTTATTAAAAATAGAAAAATATATAAAGTAATAAAAATAAAGTAAAGAAAAGAAGAGAGCAACCAAACCAAAAAACAAATCCACCAATGAAAATAAGTGCTGAAAACAATACTAAAAAAAAAAATAAGCAGTCAGACAGAAGCCTAGGACAAATGTTAAAAGCAAAGCTATACAGACAAACTCATACAAAGAAGCATAGACATACACACTCACAAAAAGAGAAAAAGGAGAATATATATATAAAGGAAGAGAGCAACCAAATCAAAAAATATATATACCCATGAAAATAAGCTCTAAATACTAAACTAAGATTAAACATAAAACCACTAATAAATTAGATTCGGAAAGCAAACCCCAAGTCCACAGTTGCTCCCAAAGTCCACCGCCTAAATTTTGGGATGATTTGTTGTCTATTCAGGTATTCCACAGATGCAGGTATATCAAGGTGATTGTGGAGATTTAATCCACTGCTCCTGAGGCTGCATGGAGAAAATTCCTTTTCTTTTCTTTGTTCGCACAGCTCCTGGGGCTCAGCTTTGGATTTGGCCCCGCCTCTGCGTGTAGGTCGCCGCAGGGCGTATGTTTTTCCGCTCAGACAGGACGGGGTTAAAGGAGCAGCTGATTGGGGGCTCTGGCACACTCAGGCTGGGGGGAGGGAGGGGTATGGATGCGGAGTGAGCCTGCGGTGACAGAGGCCGGTGTGACGTTGCAGCAGCCTGGGGTGCGCTGTGCATTCTCCCGGGGAAGGTGTCCCTGGATCATGGGACCCTGGCAGTGGCAGGCTGCACAGGCTCCCAGGAGGGGAGGTGGGGATAGTGACCTGTGCTTGCACACAGGCTTCTTGGTCGCCGCAGCAGCCTTAGCATCTCATGCCTATCTCTGAGGTCCGCACTGATATCCGCGGTTCACACCCATCTCTGAAGTTCGTTTAGGCGGCGCTCTGACTCCCCTCTCTTCACGCACCCCAAAACAATGGTCTCTTGCCTCTTAGGCAGTTCCAGACATTTTCCCGGACTCTCTCCCGGCTAGCTATGGCGCACTAGCCCCCTTCAGGCTGTGTTCACGCCGCCAACCCCAGTCCTCTCCCGGCGCTCTGACCAAAGCCCGAGCCTCAGCTCCCAGCCCCCGCCTGCCCTGGCGGGTGAGCAGATAAGCCTCTGGGGCTGGTGAGTGCCGGTCGGCACCGATCCTCCGTGCGGAATCTCTCCGCTTTGCCCTCCGCACCCCTGTGGCTGCGCTCTTCTCCGCGGCTCGGAAGCTCCCCTCCTCCGCCACCCACAGTCTCCACCCGCGAAGGGCCTTCCTAGTGTGTGGCAACTTTTCCTCCTTCACAGCTCCCTCCCAGAGGTGCAGGTCCCATCCTTATTCTTTTGTCTCTGTTTTTTCTTTTTTCTTTTGCCCTACCCAGGTACGTGGAGAGTTTCTTGCCTTTTGGGAAGTCTGAGGTTCTCTGCCAGTGTTCAGTAGGTGTTCTGTAGGAGTTGTTCCACGTTTAGATGCATTTTTGATGTATTTGTGGGGAAGAAGGACCATCACCATCTTGAAGGTCCCCCTGCTATTGCCTTTTAAGTGATATGTATCTGATGTTATATTGTATTAAACTGTAACATTAGAAGTTATGTATTTTAAAATATTTGTTTTACAAATGACCCATAAAAAAACAGAGTTGGAGAATTCTTAAAAGATAATAAAATAGAATTTGAAAATCATGCTAATTCTACTTCACCTAATAAAATAGGGAAGAAGAGTATATGTTTTTTCTTCTGTCATTATTTTTCGTTAGTGACACACTTACATGGATTCATAATTCCAAAGGTATCAACATGATATACAATGGAAGTCCTCTCTCCCACCCCTTTTCTATTGCCACTCTGCTTCTCTCTCCAGAGGAAAACCATAGTATAAATGTCTTGTGTATCCTGGCAGAGATAAATGAATATGTCCTGAAGTGTTTTAAGTGATTCAAAGTGTTTTCAGTTTCCCCAGATTCTCCCTTTTGTGTGTGTCTGTTTAGTTGAAGTGCTGTGATCTGTTCATTTGTTACTTTTTTATTTTTAAGTTCAACAAATCACTTTCAAATTTCAGTTTTTTTAAGTTAAAAATATTACCCATAATCTCATCACCAATAAGTTAAATATATTTTCTTCTCATCTGTACCCATATATATGGATATTGTGTACACATGCATATATATACAGTGTTTATGTAGTTGCAATAGGTATAGTATGGTAATGCAGTAAATATACCATTATATCTTATGTGCAAAATTTTTGACTGGGATATAAAAACACTAAGAACATTTCCTCAGTGTATGGCTCAATACATTCTCAAAAAATGGAATAACCCCAGGATTGTATGAGTAATGGATGCTCTCTACCTTCTCTCTTTCTTGTCATCCACACTATGACAAACAGAGGTCCCATGGAATTACTCTAGTCCCTGAAACATAAAACAATTTTGCAGAACTTTTAGGCCAAAGAGAAATTACAAATCTTAGTTAAGAGGATTAAGCTCACATCCCACTCCCAATAGGATCTGGGAAACCAGCTCACTCTCAGAGCCCCTCTGGCACTAATGTGGTAAATGCAGCATATCTTTATCATAATCCCACTCCACTCACTTTCTGAAAGAACCATTCAAATCATAGTATAACAGAAATGAAAGAGTCTTTATAGGAAAAGGGAGCTAATGTTTGTTGATGCTTACTATGGGTCTGACACCGTCCTAGATACTTTTCAAATAAGTACAGACTTTGTAGTTAATCCAACCTAGATTTGTGTCTTAAGTCCTCCATTTAATAGCTGTGTGACCTTGAGCGACATGCCCAACTTCTCTGAGTTTTCCCATCTTCAAAATGGAGTTAGAATACCCAACTCATAGCAGTGTTGAGATTATGAGCTGTAAGGAATGATAAGAACCTTAAAGCAAAATACTCTTTTTATTATTTTCTACTTACCAATTACCAATAATTTTAGACAATGAAGACACACCAAAGCCAGTGTAAATAATTAGATTTCATTGTTTTTATTCAAAATCTCTTCTTCGAAAGTACCTGGTATATCAGTGGAAAAGTCCTTATTACCAGGCTTAAAGTGATATGTGCAGATTAACAGGTAGTTGTACCCTCAGGTGTCTTCAGAGAGATATCTACTTAAGATATTTTCATAGGAAACTTGCACAAGCCTCTTAGATAGCCTTATCCACCAGAGGGCAGACAGCAGAAGCAAGAAGAACTACAATCCTGCAGCCTGTGGAACAAAAACCACATTCACAAAAAGAGAGACAAGATGAAAAGGCAGAGGGCTATGTAACAGATGAAGGAAAAAGATAAAACCCCAGAAAAAAAACTAAATGAAGTGGAGATAGGCAACCTTCCAGAAAAAGAATTCAGAATAACGATAGTGAAGATGATCCAGGACCTCGGAAAAAGAATGGAGGCAAAGATCAAGAACATGCAAGAAATGTTTAACAAAGACCTAGAAGAATTAAAGAACACACAAAAGAGATGAGCAATACACTAACAGAAATGAAAACTACACTAGAAGGAATCAATAGCAGAATAACTGAGGCAGAAGAGCGGATAAGTGACCTGGAAGACAGAAAGGTGGAATTCACTGCTGCAGAACAGAATAAAGAAAAAAGAATGAAAAGAAATGAAGACAGCCTAAGAGACTCCTGGAACAACATTAAACACAACAACATTTGCATTATAGGAGTCCCAGAAGGAGAGGAGAGAGGAAGGACCTGAGAAAAATATTGGAAGAGATTATAGTCAAAAACTTCCCTAGCATGGGAAAGGAAATAGCCACCCAAGTCCAGGAAGCCAGAAAGTCCCATACAGAATAAACCCAAGGAAAACATGCTGAGACACATAGTAATCAAACTGGCAAATATTAGACACAAAGAAACATTATTGAAAGCAGCAAGGGAAAAATGACAAATGACATACAAGGGAACTCCCATAAGATTAACAGCTGATTTCTCAGCAGAAACTCTACAAGCCAGAAGGGAATGGCATGATATACTTAAAGTGATGAAAGGGAAGAACCTAAAACCAAGATTACTCTACCCGGCAAGAATCTCATTCAGATTTGATGGAGAAATCAAAAGCTTTACAGAAAAGCAAAAGCTAAGAGAATTCAGCACCACCAAACCAGCTCTACAACAAATGCTAAAGGAACTTCTCTAAGTGGGAAATACAAGAGAAGAAAAGGACCTACAAAAACAAACCCCAAACAATTAAGAAAATGGTAACAGGAACATACATATCGATAATTACCTTAAATGTGAATGAATTAAATGCTCCAACCAAAGGACACAGGCTTGCGGAATGGATACAAAAACAAGACCCATATACATGCTGTCTACAAGAGACCCAGTTCATACCTAGGGACACACACAGACTGAAAGTGAGGTGAAGGAAAAAGATATTCCATGCAAATGGAAATCAAAAGAAAGCTGGAGTAGCAATACTCATATCAGATAAAATATACTTTAAAATAAAGAATGATACAAGACACAAGGAAGGACACTATATAATGATCAAGGGATTGATCTAAGAAAAAGATATAACAATTATAAATATATATGCACCCAACATAGGAACAGCTCAGTACATAAGGCAACTGCTAACAGCTCTAAAAGAGGAAATTGACAGTAACACAGTAATAGTGGTGGAAGTTAACACCTCACTTAAACCAATGGACAGATCATCCAAACAGAAAATTAATAAGGAAACACAAGCATCAAATGACACAATAGACCAGATAGATTTAATTAATATTTATAGAACATTCCATCCAAAAACAGCAGATTACACTTTCTTCTAAAGTGCGCAGGGAATATTCTCCAGGATAGATCACATCTTGGGTCACACAACAAGCCTCAGTAAATTTAAGAAAATTGAAATCATATCAAACATCTTTTCTGACCACAACGCTATAAGATTAGAAATGAATTAAAGGGGAAAAAACATAAAAAACACAAACACATGGAGACTAAAAAATACACTACTAAATAACCAACAGATCACTGAAGAAATCAAAGAGGAAATCAAAAAATACCTAGAGGCAAAAGACAATGAAAACACGATGATCCAAAACCTATGGGATGCAACAAAAGCAGTTCTAAGAGGGAAGTTTATAGCTATACAAGCCTACCTCAATAAACAAGAAAAATCTCAAATAAACTATCTAACCTTACACCTAAAGGGACTAGAGAAAGAAGAACAAGCAAAACCCAAAGTTAGCAGAAGGAAATAAATCATAAAAATCAGAGCAGAAATAAATGAAATAGAAACAATAGCAAAGATCAATAAAACTAAAAGCTGGTTCTTTGAGAAGATAAACAAAATTGATAAACCATTAGCCAGTCTCATCAAGAAAAAGAGGGAGGGGACTCAAATCAATAAAATTAGAAATGAAAAATGAGAAATTACAACAGACACTGCAGAAATAAAAAGCATCCTAAGAGACTACTACAAGCAACTCTATGCCAATAAAATGGACAACCCGGTAGAAGTGGACAAATTCTTAGAAAGGTATAACCTTCCAAGACTGAACCAGGAAGAAATAGAAAACATGAACAGACCAATCACAAGTAATAAAATTGAATATGTGATTAAATATTTTCCAACAAACAAAAGTCCAGGACCAGATGGCTTCACAGGTGAGTTCTATCAAACATTTAGAGAAGAGCTAACACCCATCCTTCTCAAACTCTTCCAAAAAATTGTAGAGGAAGGAATACTCCCATACCCATTCTACGAGGCCACCATCACCCTGATACCAAAACCAGACAAAGATACTACCAAAAAAGAAAATTACAGAGCAATATCACTGATGAATATAGATGAAAAAATCCTCAACAAAATACTAGCAAACAGAATCCAACAACACATTAAAAGGATCAAACACCATGATCAAGTGGGATTTATCCCAGGGATGCAAGGATTCTTCAATATACACAAATCAATCAATGTGATACACCATATTAACAAATTGAAGAATAAAAACCATATGATCATCTCAATAGATGCAGAAAAAGCTTTTGACAAAATTCAACACTGATTTATGATAAAAACTCTCCAGAAAGTGGGCATAGAGGGAACCTACCTGAACATAATAACGGCCATATATGACAAACCCACAGCAAATGTCATTCTCAATGGTGAAAAACTGAAAGCATTCCTCTAAGATCAGGAACAAGACAAGGATGTCCACTCTCACCACTATTATTCAACATAGTTTTGGAAGTCCTAGCCATGGCAATCAGAGAAGAAAAAGAAATTAAAGGAATACAGATTGAAAAGAAGAAGTAAAATTGTCACTGTTTGCAGATGGCATGATACTATACATAGAGAATCCTAACAATGGCATCAGAAAACTACTAGAGCTAATCAATGAATTTGGTAAAGTTGCAGGATACAAGTTAATGCACAGAAATCTCTTGCATTCTTATACACTAATGATGAAAAATCTGAAATAGAAATTAAGGAAACACTCCCATTTACCACTGCAACAAAAAGAATAAATTACCCAGGAATAAACTTACCTAGGGAGACAAAAGACCTGTATGCAGAAAACTATAAGACACTGATGAAAGAAATTAAAGATGATACCAACAGATGGAGAGATATACCATGTTCTTGGATTGGAAGACTCAATATTGTGAAAATGACTATGCTACCCAAAGCAATCTACAGATTCAATGCAGTCCCTATCAAATTACCAATGGCATTTTTTACGGAACTAGAACAAAAAATCTTAAAGACTCCGAATAGCCAAAGTCAAAAGACTGAATAGCCAAAGCAGTCTTGAGGGAAAAAAACGGAGCTGGAGGAATCAGACTCCCTGACTTCAGACTATAGTACAAGACAATATGGTACAGGCACACAAACAGAAATATAGGTCAATGGAACAGGATAGAAAGCGCAGAGGTAAACCCATGCACCTATGGACAACTAATCTGTGACAAAGGAGGCAAGGATATACAATGGGGAAAAGACAATCTGTTCAATAAGTGGTGCTGGGAAAACTGGACAGCTACATATAAAAGAATGAAATTAGAACACTCCCTGACACCATACAGAAAAATAAACTCAAAATGGATTAGAGACCTAAATGTAAGACCAGGCACTATAAAACTTTTAGAGGAAAACATAGGAAGAACACTCTTTGACATAAATAATAGCAATATATTTTTGATCCACCTCCTAGAGAAATGGAAATAAAAACAAAAATAAACAAATGGGACCTAATTAAACTTAAAAGCTTTTGCACAGCAAAGGAAACCATAAACAAGATGAAAAGACAACCCTCAGAATGGGAGAAAGTATTTGGAAATGAATCATCGGACAAAGGATAAATCTCCAAAATATATAAACAGCTCATGCAGCTCAATATTAAAAAAACAAACAACCCAATCCAAAAATGGGCAGAAGACCTAAATAGACATTTCTCCAAAGAAGACATACAGATGGCCAAGAGGCACATGAAAAGCTGCTCAACATCACTTATTATTAGAGAAGTGCAAATCAAAAGTACAATGAGGTATCACCTCACACCAGTTAGAATGGGCATCATCAGAAAATCTACAAACAACAAATGGTGGAAAGGGTGTGGAGATAAGGAACCCTCTTCCACTATTGTTGTGAATGTAAATTGATACAGCCACTATGGAGAACAGTATGGAGGTTCCTTAAAGAACTAAAATTAGAATTACCATATGACCCAGCAATCTCACTACTGGGCATTCACCCAGAGAAAACCATAATTCAAAAAGACACATACACCCCAATGTTCACTGCAGCACTATTTACAATAGCCAGGTCATGGAAGCAACCTAAATGCCCATCGACAGACGAATGGATAAAGATGTGGCACATATATACAGTGGAATATTACTCAGCCATAAAAGGAACAAAATTGGGCCATTTTTAGAGATGTGGTTGAATCTAGAGACTGTCATACAGAGTGAAGTAAGTCAGAAAGAGAAAAACAAATATTGTATATTAACGCATATATGTGGAACCTAGAAAATGGTACAGATGAACTGATTTGCAGGGCAGAAATTGAGACACGGAAGTAGAGAAAAAACATATGGACACCAAGTGGGGAAAGTAGTGGGGTGGGGGTGGTGTTGTGATGAACTGGGCGTTTGGGATTGACATGTATACACTGATGTGTATAAAGTGGATGACTAATAAGAAAAATAAATAAATTTAAAAAAAAATATATATATATATAAAAAGATGTTTTCTTTATTTGGGAGAAGGTGAATATTTGGACGTTTTGTCCTGCATAGGGAAAATGAAAGATTTTAAAAACAAGGGACAATTGACTTCTTATTAAAAAGCCCAGATTTCTTTTAAGTAGAGAATAGATATTGCACTAAACAAAAAGGTAAAGCAAAAGTAAATTAATTTTACTTAGTTATAAATGCTGTTTAACAAAATAATGATGACAAAGGAAAATCTATCACCAAAACAATATCCATGTATAGTGAGCACTTAATGGATGGTCTTGCCACTCCCATTGTCTCCTATCAATTTTACTTTGGCAGAATCAATGTAGTGACACTGCTGGATCCCAGCAGCTATTTTGTGCAATGTGACCTTGCCGGTTGGATTCCTTCAGTAGCACTGGGAATGAGCACCTCTTGCACACTGAGCCAGCCAGAAGTTTTCTCTGGGAATGTCAAGGTAAGACCAAGAGACACTTAGGGACTGTTGGCCATGATGTTTCCAACGTGTAGGTAAAGAAACAAATGAAACTATCCTACAGAAAGAGAAAGAGAGAAGCAAACAGAAAGCAGCAGACATGAGAAACAGCAAGCATGCGAGTCTCTGATTCCAGTTCATTCCCAGGAGCTGGCTGCAATCCCTCCCGTCTTTGGGTTCAGCGAGACTACTCTAGGTATCATTTTAATCATTTTTTTTTCCTATAGATAGTTGTATTAGCTAGAGTCATAGCAGGAAATAAAGGTCACCCAGATTGTCTGAGAATCCTGTGGAAGAAGTAAATGTCCCCACTTATTTGACTTTAGGCTTGGCCATGTTACATGCTTTGGCCACTTGGAAGTGAGTAGACTTGACTTTTGCCCTATCCAACCAGAAGCTTTATGTGTAATTGTGGGGTTTGGGTTGGTTCACTTTCTTAAGTTTCTGCCCTCTGTCATGAAAACATCATATCCTTTCAGCCTGGGATTTAAATTGAGAAGACACTTGGAACTTGAGCCACAGCTGACTCATATCCCTCATGTTACATGACCCCAAAACAAGTGTCCATTGTTTTAAGCTACTGAGACTTTGCAGTTGTTTGTTGCCACAATAAAAACTGACAAATACAGTGAGGCACCCATAGATGAGCAATAGCTAGAGGTCATTGGTACCTTAAGTTAAAGAAATAAAGGAAAAAATAGTATACTGAGAGCCAGTGAGAGCTGCAGGAGTGAGCAAAGCCTAGGGGAAGCTGTGGTCCAGGGAATGGAGCCACTGCTCAAAGAACAGCAGAGGAAAGAAATGAATATCCAGGTCTCTCCCTCCTCTTACCTTCATTCATATTTGACAGCACTTCCCACTGTCAAAGCCAACCAGAAGTCAATCAACAAGATGGTCCACGTGAATGAGCCCAGAGGGCTCAGCATCCCAGAGCGTTGACCAACACGATGGCAGACACTAGCCATTAGCCATACTGGCAGTGAATGGATGGAGAACGGGAAGGACAAGTGTAGAATAACTCCAAAATAACTCAAACATATTTATGTTTCATGCAACCAAGAGTCCTACAAATGTAAAAGATAAATTTTACTTACACAAAGAATTAGTGAGAGATACATAATGATTTGAGATCATTCTCTCAATAGAAAAGAACATTGAGACCATAGGTTACTAGTAGGCTATAAGCTATTTTATTGAGAGGAAATAACTTGATGGGAAGGGGAATCACATTTTATTTAAGCTGATTCTATGGTACCTGATGTTGTACCACATAATTTTATACGTTACATAAGTACTTGATCAGGACAATGACAGTGATAATAGATTTGCTTCTCTTCCAGCATGGATTTAGAGAGTGTATTTCTATTTTCCTGATTATGCAATGTAGAAAAAAGAAAAACTGTACTGTAGTTCTCAAAGATTTTAGGTAACAAAAAACTGAGGGTGTTATTTTGCAAGAGACAGTCCTGAGTTGTGGGATTCTGCAAGTGATTTATTCTGCTACATCATGGGAAAATAAATGCTCTTTCCAACTGACTGAGACTCTTTTCATTTGTCAACTATTGATCCCCTCCCACAACCTCTCTACTTAGTGCCATGATTCTTCTTGAGGTTAAACCAATGAAGCCCAGTCCCATTTATTTCTTCCTACTTTATGCTTTGGTATCACCATGATAACATCAGAGCAGCCAGCCACTCATCTTCAGTTAGTAGCTCTGTGGCAGACACTAGCTAAAAGGAAGCTTTTAGAGGTTGTCTAGGTATTTCCTTTCAGAACCTAATAATATAAATTAAACCCTGAAAGGAACTACAGAATGCATATTTTTAAGAATTATTTCCTTTCAATTTTATAAGCATCTACACCTGCAGTGCCCCTTTGTTTGCATTCTAAGGAGAAAGCAAGGACAGTCATAACAGGTATTAGCACCTTCTATATTAGGTAAGAGGCGGGCAGGTTCCAAGAGAGATAATGAAGGGAATGGACCAAGTTGAAGGTCAAAGAAAAATCCGCCATGACTCCCAAATGCTCCTGATAATTTATTCCTAGGATCCACGGATGACGTTCCTCTAACATTTAGTTCCTCAAATCTTGCTGAAGAACTTTTTGCTCCCAAAGGATTTGTATTTATTGTTTCTAATTCATTAATCACTACTCCCTATTTCTGAGCTATTGTGCAAAGATGCTCATCTCCCTCTTAAGTCCTCCCATTAGGGAATTTCCTGGCAGTCCAGTGGTTAGGACCCCGAGCTTCCAATGCAGAGGGTGATGGCTCGATCCCTGGACAGGAACGCAAGCGGAGCAGGGCAGCCAAAAAAAAAATAAGTCCTCCCATTAAATTGACATGGTTCTGAACATACCAGCGATCTAGACTCCTCCACAAACACTTAGACTACCCAAACACTAGCTTATATTGTGGAAGTGAGAGGCCAAAAGAAAACATCTGTGTCTGTCTAAATAATTTTTGTTGATTCCTTTAGATAGGTCAGTAATTTTGTCATTTGAGGGACATTATCATTTGAATTGTACTGACTTTCTTTTTAGACTGAAAGCTACATAATTTTAAAAAAATGTTTCTTAGCTTCTTTTCTAGTCTATGAAATATTAATAACTGCTCATGTGCCCTCAGTGATGCTTGACCAATATTATTAAAAGTACCAGGAGATCAGTCTCTCTATTTATTTACTTACATTTCATCTTGTCCAAGAAATTATTTAAGGTGGCTTAGAGGGAAAGTTTTTTTAATACAAAATGCTATAGATCAATGATGACAAATGGCTTTTATGCTATATGAAACTTTATTGTTTGGTAGTGGAGACCCAGAAAATGGTGTTGAAAAGGATTTGCAGCCTGCTTTGCTGCTCACTAAGAATGAGTGACATAACCAATTAGCAATGTCTGCCATGAGTGGGGGAGGGGAAAACAGCAGATATACCATCATAGTTTTTTTTAGGTAAAAACTGAAACCTAAGTTTTAAATGAAAATATAAGTGAATAATCACGTAGTGAAGAAGGTTTCCCCAAGTATGACACTAAGGCAGAAACTATAAAAACAAAAGACTGATAAATTTGATCCTGGAATTTTTTAAATACCAAAAGAGACCACACAAAAACGTTTTAAAATGAAAAACTGGAAAAGATTTGGCAGTACGGTGTTTTCATACCCTTTAAATCAAAAGAGCTCTTCTAGATTAATAACCAAAATATGGTCTTCACAATTAAATAGGGGCAGAGAACATATCAGCTCCACCTAAAAAACACCCAGCTTAGAATGGCTTAAACAAATAAAGGTTTTGTTGTTTTCATGTAAAATAAGTCTGGAGGTAAGCAGGGAAATCTAGGGCTGTTATGAAAGCATCATGATGTAATCTTGCCAACAGGGACCAGGCTCTTCCTGCTGTGCCATCCCTAGCAGGTGGCTTTCCTCTCCTCCTTACCACACAGTGAAAACGTTTGCATCAATGCAGTCTTATATCAGACAGGAGGAAAAGGACAGACAGCGGGCAAAGCCAAAACAATGAAACAGGCTGGTTTATCTACCCCACGGTAAAGGGCTTTCCCCGAAGCCCCTCCCAGTGACGTCCACGTCACATTCCCTAGGACTGCACAATCCCAGCTGTGAGATAGGCTGAGAAAACAGTTGTTGGTATTGTTTGGGATCCTCAACATTTTCTTCCACAAAACATGGTTACAAGAGTTTGAACCTGAGAGTCATTCTAAGGAAGAGGAAACCCAACAGCTATCCTTCCCCAAACAAACTCTCAGTAAAGCCCTTATCGATTGATTGCCAGTTTTCGTCGATGAAAATAACTTTCACCGAAGTTATTTTCTGATGTACTCTACAAAACGAACCACTTCCAAAATGTATGCTGAGGGAAATACATGAAGTTATTTCACAATAAAGCATTCTTATTTATTGAGGATGTTTACCAAGAATAACAACTTCATTTAGGAAAAAAGCTATAGCCTTTTTCCTGCAAAACTCAGGAAGAAGTTTTTGTTCAGGTCTTTTCTAACTGAATATAATAAAATCCTATCTGCTGCAAATAAAAGAATGGTCATCTTTCTGTTCCCTGTAGTAAAGGTTGGGGGGAAAGCAGGCAAGATGCAAGATGTGATTAACTCATTCACAAATAGTATGAATGTGTAAGAAACAAGCGAAAGAGAAAACATTTCAAAACACATGCTGGGGTTACCCAACTGGAAATGTTTAACTCTTTCGTCCCCAAACCTTCCCACCCGACTTTCATGGAGATCTTGTCTAAGTATCAGTATAGAGGGTTCCATGCTGAGTGTGAGCACTTGACTTCAAGGACAGGTCAATAAAACCTCAACTCATCAAATATTATTTTCCATGATTTTCTATGAGGTGGTAATAAATATAACACGGTCTATGGCAGAATAACTGTGTCCAGAGACCATGTGCTTCTTAATAGATGTTGCCTTGAGGTGCAACCTTAGTGACATGATATCTGGTCAGGGTACAATGTGGACACAATGATAAATAGCAGGTATATAATTTGTGTTAAAAAAGCACTGTCCTTTTGACTAGATTGTCCACTTGCTCAGACCATGGATCTCTTCTTCATTGTTCTTATTCATCATTCTTCCCTAGCACTTAGCAAAGTGCCCGACCCCTAGTATGCCCAGTAATTTGTGTTTAATTCACTTGACAATGAGGAGACTACCTTCTGGGTCCCTCCATTTGGGGACATATTGTGGAATTAGTAAAGTTCACCCTTAGGTGATATATCTATCAGTCAATATTCCAGCAGGAAACAAAAGACACCCAGAAGAGGTATTCTGAAAAAAATTTAATGAGGGACTTATTTACAGAGGTACTGCAAGGATTGAGGAACTACCAAAGGGTGTTGAGACACCGAGGGAAGGCAGCAGTGGGAATTCCCTACTACTCCCAAGCCTGAAGGGAAGGAAGGAAACAAGAAAAAAAATCACAAGAACAACAAAAACAAAAATCAGTGAATTGGAGCTACTACCGAAGAAAGTATGTTCAACAAGAGCTGAGCCATGAAGGGAGGAAGACTCAACAGAATTTTAGTCTGGAGCACGGATGGAGCTGAGGAAGAAATACCCCAATCTTTCTCTCCTCCCATCTTCCAATCTCCCGTTGGTGCTTCCACTGATCAACTCAACCATAAGCCAAAGAGCAATGGAGAACACACAGTACAACATGTAGAGGTCAGATTTCCGTGGCTCAAAGCAGAGCAAAGAAAGGCAGGGAACGGATTGGTTTGGAAGAGGCAGCAGCAAATGAAGACGGACCAGCACAGGGGGAATATGTTTCCCTTGAGGCGTGTTATTCGGAGTGTGAGAGACCATTTCTGAGACTCAATCAGAAAGAATGTGCAGATAAACTGGATTTGTAAATATGGGAGAAATGAGCCTCTCAAGTATGTATGGTTTTCTAAACATTACTCATCAGATCCATGTTTTACCATCTCACTCTTTTTTCACTTAAAAAAGAACTACTAAACTTAGGTTCTCCACAAGGTTTTACTCTGCATTTTGATGAGAAATTTATAACCTGCTTTAAGTTTTGCAAGACCGTTTATGACTAATTCTTATAAACTATACTTTGGTTTTGCTTGGTTGTGAGGAGAGGAAAAATAGTCTTCCCCCTACCCTTCTAGGTTTTTGGCTGAGACCACGCCCCCCATAATAAAAGAGAGATTAACAGGAGAAAAACAAATTTAATTGAATTTTGTATGTACAGGGACCCCAAAGATATGAGACTCAAAGAGGTGACCAAAGCAGGCAGGTTTTATACGTTTTTAGACAAAGAAATGATAAATTCATGACGAGTTGATAAGACAAAGAAGTTTGAGCATAGGGTAGTAAATTACTGAGGAAGTAACGAAAATTGTTTATACAGCCTTCTCGGACCTGAATTCCCTGTCTCTGGTGATAAGGATGTCTCTCTAACCCCTGGTACAGGGAGGGTACCTTTCACATGAGAGATTTATCTCTCATTTATTCTTGCACCTGATGTTTCTTAAGTAACTTTAAATCAAAATAATCAATATGTCAAAGTGGTATATTTTGGGGTGGCCTCCCCTGAACCTCATCAGTTGGTTTGTTTGTTTTTGTTTTGCTTTAACTTTTCAGCTACAAGGCCTTCTTAGGAAAAATCAAGCAATAGGATATTGGAACCATATTTGTTGAGACATATTTTATTAGATAGGAAAAATCAGTTTTAAGTGATTTTCAATATTCAGTTCCTTTAAAAAAAAGAAAACCTCTACCTCTACATGCCTAAAGCCAAGTGTTATATTGTCCTTAAGTCTGAAAGCCTTTGAATCCATCATATTCAACAGCATCTTGCCCTTCTCAGGCCTGTGGGCTCCCCAAATTTCTGGAACGGCTATATTCAGGACGAAAACAAAAGGGGCCTCTCCCCTGAACTCCAGACGCATACACCCCTCTGTCTATTTGACAACTCCATGTGGATGCCACAGGCATCTCAACCCAGGCCTGTGGGCTCCCCAAATTTCTGGAACGGCTATATTCAGGACTAAAACAAAAGGGACCTCTCCCCTGAACTCCAGACCCATACACCTCTCTGTCTATTTGACAACTCCATGTGGATGCCACAGGCATCTCAACCCTAACTAATCCAAACTCAATCTCTTAATCTTCAACCAAAATTGGCTCCCCCCACAGGCTTGCATCATCTTTCCCGTTGCTCATCCCCAAAACCTTGGAGTCATTCTTGACTGTGCTTTTTCTCGTACCTCATATCCAACCCAATTGCAGGTCCCATTGGAGCTGCCACTTCAGTTGCCTGCCCTGTTCTAAACCGCATTACCGCTGGAATGGATTATTGCCTCCTAACTGGCTCGCCTCCACCTCTTCAGGCTCCTGACGGTATATTCTCAAGTAGCAGGCGGAGTAACCCTTCAAAATGTAAGTCAGGTCATACTACCCTTTTGCCCACAATTTTGCAAGACCCGCCTTCTCATTCAGAGAAAAGCCAAAGTCCCTCCAATCATCCCTCATCATCTGACTTTGCTACTTCTTCTCTCACCTTGTTTCCTTTGGCTTCACCGCATTGCAGGTACACTTGCCTCCTCGGGTCCTACTAACTCAGCAGGCATGTTCATGCCTTAAGACACTGGCCGTCTGGCCGACTCTGTGGGAGCTTCTGCCCCAGAGCCACATGGCAACCTTCTTCCACCTCCATCAGGTCTCAGCTCAAATATCCGCTCATCTAATGAGGCTTTTCCTAACCACCCTATTTCAACTACCCATCCCTCCCTCTCCTCCTTTCCTGCTCTATTATTCTCCATAGCATGCATCACCATCAGCATTCTATGTATCTTTACTTTCATTTTTTTTTCTTTTCATCACGCTTTCCCCACTCCCAAGAGTAAAGCTTCAAGGTGATGGGAGATTTTCCCAGCTAGCTGTGCACCTGGCACATAGTATGTACTCGATAAGTAATTATTAGATGAATGGAAGATGGAATGAATGGTAGAATAATGTTGTAGTAGAGATGTGGATAAACTTCTTTTTTTCTAGACCTATTATTTGACTTCTCACGTTCTGTTCAATAAAAACTTTTGGATTTGTTTTCATTTAAATCAGTATATCTCTCTCTAAAATTACATTGCATTAGGAAGTGAACTTCTCATTCCTCAGTTTCTCTAGATTGGAGATGAGCACAATTTTTTCTTAAAAATCAAGTAATAAATATTTTTAGCTTGCAGGCCAAAGGGTCTCTGTCACAACTACTCAACTCTCCCTCTGTATTGCTAAAGTTGCCCTGGGTACAATACTAGACAAAAGGGCGTGACTGGGAGCCAGTGAACCTCTATTTACAAAAGCAGCTGTGAACCAGATTTGGCTTTTGGGCTGTGGTTTGTCAACCCCTGCTCTAGAAGAAATCCCAACAGATTTGTTACTAATCCTGGGGTATAGATTACCACAAATCACCAGCTCTGCCAAAAACTACCAATGCTTGAATACACTCAATAGAGTAGAATCTGAGCAGAAACCAACTTGATTCTTGCTTTCACTGCCTTCCAGCCTTCTCTGTGAACTATGTTTTCTTTTCTCTCCCCTGGACAAAATCTCGGACTGATCCTATAGCTTTTTCAGTCTCTCTCAGATTAAAAAAGTTTCTGCTCCCTTTGAGATAGCATAAAGTCCACTACAACGTTTTAACCACATAACTACGTGACCTGTCCAAATTCTCCCATTCCTTCAGGGCCTTACTCTTCCCTAAGTCTCCTCTGATCATTTCAGCCTATGGCACCCTTTCAGCTTCTACTCCACCCCAGCTTCAGTGTAGTCTCTGGTCTGCATGTTAATTTTGTTAACATATCCTGCCATACAGTTTCACGTTTTGTACCTTTTCTCTCTAATTACAAGCAGACCTCAGAGATACTTCAGGTTCAGTCTCAGACCATGGCAATCAATCAAGCATCGCAATAAAGCAAGTCACACAAATATTTTTGTTTCCCAGTGCACATAAAAGTTATGTTTACACTGTACTGTAGTCCATTAATTGTGCCACAGCATTATGTCTAAAAAAAATTGATACATGCCTCAATTAAAAAATACTTTACTGTTAAAAAATGCTAACCATCATCAGAGCCTTCAGTGAGTTGTAATCTTTCTGCAACAATAACATCAAAGATCACTGATAAGAGATCACCGTAGCAAATAAAATAATGAAAAAGTATGAAATACTGAGAAAATTACCAAAATATGACACAGAGACAGAAAGTGAGCAAATGCTGTTGAAAAAAATGGCCCATAGACTTGCTCAAAGCAGTTGCCACAAATCGAATGTTTGTAAAAAATGCAATATTTGTGAAGCACAATAAAACAAGGTACACCTGTATTATAGTAAGTTCTAAATATCGTAGACGTCAGACTGAGGAGTCTCCCCACCTCCCCATATTCCTTGTATGGGAAAGTTTCATTGATTTTACTCCCAAATCATCCACTCACCATGCCATGGTACAACCATCACCCGCTCCTGTGTGCACTGACCTGGGCCCTAAGTAATGACCTCATTCCCTCTTGACCACCCCCCTTGAATTTATTCTCCACTCTACACAGAGAATCATCTTTCTACTTCCAAATGTAAATCTGATCCTCTCTCCAGACCCACCCAGTCTTTGCTCCCCCAAACTCCCTTTAAAACCCTTACTGACTTGCCATTTGCTCTGAGAATTAAGACACTCCTCTTGACTTAAAAGATAACACACTGCTATATTTAAAATGGGTAAACAACCCAACCAAAGTCCTCAAAGTCACTATGGTGTAATGTTCCATCTCATGAACCCATGAATATGCCACCCTAACTTATTAGACAAAGAAGTCATTCCCGGGCTTCCCTGGTGGTGCAGTGGTTGAGAGTCCGCCTGCCGATGCAGGGGACATGGGTTCGTGCCCCAGTCCAGGAAGATCCCACATGCCGCAGAGCGGCTAGGCCCATGAGCAATGGCCGCTGAGCCTGCACATCCGGAGCCTGTGCTCCACAATGGGAGAGACCACAGCAGTGAGAGGCCCGCATACAGCAAAAAAAAAAAAAAAAAAAAAAAAAGAAGTCATTCCCAATGTTTTGAAATAATTGTTTCAATGATTATTCTCCCTTGTCTTCCTTTGTGAGGTTCATCTTTCTTTTCACCATAGGCACTTTATTTAGCTCTTATAAATAGCTATTATAAATAATACTGAGATAAACATGGTTTTGTGCATAAGTGTTTTCCTACCTCTCTGATTATTTCCTTAGGATAAATGCATAAAGATGCAATCAATGGGTCAAAGACCAAGGCTGTTGAAATATAAATTGTCCTCCAGGAAGATTGTACCAATTTGGACTGTACAGCAGAACCTCAGGGTGTGATTGAGCTGATTTCCTAACGTTTTTGGCTAATTAACCCAAGCCCCGCCCCCATCCCCACCCACCAAGCATCAAGTTCTGTCACCTACATGCCTTTGTTTCTTTTGTATACTGGGTCTGGCTAATGCTACTCCCCTTCCAATGCTTAGGAGCTTGTCTTGAAAACATTTCCTCACCAGTCTCTGCCAGCTCCTCTTTGTTCTATGTTTCTATCATACTTCTGGCATCCCACCAAATATAATACATTGCAATGATTTGTTCATTTGTCTGTCCCTTAAACTAGGCAGTGAATTATTTGAGGAAAAGGACTATATATTTATTTATTTTTAATTTTTATTTTATATTGGAACATAGTTGATTAATAATGTTGCGTTAGCTTCAGGAGTACAGCAAAGTGATTCAGTTATACATATACACATATCTGTTCCTTTTCAAATATTTTCCCATTTAGGTTATTAAAGAATATTGAGCAGCGTTTCCTGTGCTATACAGTAGGTCCTTGTTTGTTCTCTACTTTAAAATATAGAAGTGTGTACATGTCAATCAAAAGGACTATTAATAAATAGTGATTTTTAATATTAATATTCAACCCTGTAACCTCACCATTTAGCACCATCTGGAATACAGGACGTACTCAGACTGTTTCAAATTGAAGAAACCTGGAAGCCAACTAGCCTCGTGGTGCGATCTAAGCACGATCCATCAATTCCCACAGCTCTGTCGCTCCATTCAGCCTGGTCCAAGTAGTGTGAGTCACTTAGGGCTGGCCCAGCTCTGGAGCAGAGTGTTTCTCTCCAGAGTACCACAGGGCTTGGCTGGATATGGGAGGTGGCCAGCCCCTTTTTTAGGTGTTGCTGCTAGCCTGTCTTTGGGGTGCTAAAAGCAGCAAGAGATCATCAGATCAGGGAGATGGGCACCTGGGGTTGACAGAACTCTAGACCAGATGTCACTCCACCCTCTTTCCTCCAGGATCTGTTCACATCCATCAGTAGGATTGGCACATGTTTTGTTACTCAGAAAAGAGGGGGAAATTTGAATGTTAGAAGACTGGGAAGTAGATGAGGAAGGCCTGAGTGGGTGCTAAGAAACTAGGAGCAGAAAACCATTGCCCCCCATTTGGCCAATAAACTTTATTAGAGTCTCTGTGACAAAATGGAAGGACCAGGAAAAGACAGAACTGTTTTTGTTGGTGTGATTGTTTGTTATTTGATGAAAGTATTGGGGAGACATCAGGGCATGAGTGAAAGCCAGAAGCTGATGGAAACCCTGCACCCCTGAGCTCAAGCTGAGTGGCCTTGGGGCCAAGTGGTGGAAAGAGGCAGAGAAGTGCCTTCCCTTCATTGGTTCCAAGCTGTTGGCTGGCGTGCTTGGTGGAGCTGGAGGTGTGATGGGAGGGACCAATGTGCCCAGGGTCAGATTTTCAGCTGGTGTGGTCAGGAGATTGAGCAAATAAGTAAATACAGTGAGAACAATGAGAGCCAGGTTTTTCACTGTCAGATAAGGGAGTTAGGATTAGGGAAATGGGAATACTAATCACTTTATAGCGCTGGACTGGACTGAACTGGCCTGTAATAGAAAGACAGGCAGGTAGGTAGATAGAAGGATTAAACAGGTATAGGTTTATATGTGTGCATCCATACATTGATTGATACATTCAGAGACTCTAGAAGCAACAACACTCTAAAGGCTGCTGTTGCTTTCTTAATGCCATTTTCCATTAAAAGGAACCTGGGCTTCTTGAAGAAATGGCTCTCTCCAGGACTGGGGCGTCTTATTTGTCATTCTGGATATTTTTTGGTAAGTCCCATCTATTTTCCCACCATCCACCGTTATTTTTCAGTCCCTGAATTTGACCTCTTCACATTTTGGTTAAATGGGACCTGCCTCTTGAGGCTCTTCTACCCTTTCCACCATGTCCATCATTTCCATCATGGGTCTGTCCTGTCGTACCTTCCCTCACCCCCAACTGCAACCCAAATCTGGAGCTCTCAGACCAGCAAAACCAGATTAACTTCTGCTTCGTGATGTGAGGACAATGGATGGAGTTTTCCCTTCTCTTTCTTCCAACAGCTCATCTTACTTTCCCCAAGATGGTTCCTTGCCACATTACGATGGTATTGGCGACTGCTGAGGATTCTCCCAGCCCTTTCCTAGTTGAAATAATACAAGTGTTATCAAATACTCTATCCTTTCCATAGAATGTATTCTGCACCTACTAGAAGGATGGAGAGTGGATATGGAAGGGAAAACATGATCCTGCACACTTTGTTTCCCTCCCTTTTTTTCTTTCATCTTATTAATTCCTCTTTTTCTCCTTCAGCACAGGAATTATTATTTTGATTATAAGATAGATGAAGAAGCAGTGGGCAAGCAGCTGCCAAGTCTGGATGGTAGCCTAATTCTGCCAGCACAAATTATATGATCTGACACGAGCAACTTAATCATTTGAGCCTTAGTTTCTTCACTGAAAAGATGAGGGTTTAATCGAATAACTTCTAAGAGCCTTTTAACTCCTGAGTCCATGAGTCTATGATTTGAGCTTTAAATATTGGAATGCTCTTGGACACGGTCCTCAAAATTCTCTTCTCTACTGTCACTTGGTGATATCAAGAAGTCTCTTGGTTTCATATACCAACACCCTGACAACTCCAAACTTTATATCTCCAGCCCCAATCTCTCCTTTCCTCCCACCATGAGCTTCCCATCTCCAGTTGCCCACCTGATATCTTCGCTGGCTGTTCAGTAAGCATTACAGATGTAATGTCTAGAAGAGAATTCTTCATTTATGTCTGCTTCTCCTTCTCCAGGCTTCCTCATCTCAGTGAATGGCACGATCTATTACCTAGATTCTCAGACAAAAAAATTTAGCAAACTTCATTGATTCCTCTGTTTCTTATACTCTCCACATCCAATTTAACAACTCCTGTTTGCTTTTCCATCAAAAATACATTCAGTCAGAACAACTTTCAGCACTCTACCACAGCCATAGCCTACTCCCAGCTATGACTATCACTCCCATAGCCTTTCTTGTCCCTTACTTTGTAGTCTCTAGAGAGCTTTCAAGTTCTTTTTTAATATTGAAATCCGAGCATATCACTCCCTTGTTTGAAATCCTCCAGTAGCATCCCAATATACTCAGGAAAATAATACATAGTCCTTACTATGACCCAAAGGTCTTACCTACCCTAGCACTCGCCCACCTTTAATCCTTCAACAGTCATTCTGGCTTTTGTATATTCTTCATATATGGTGGGAAGAGATTAGCTAGCTGCTTCCCACACCTGGATCTCTTCCTCCTGGATACAGAGATAGGTTACCTTTCTCAGCCTCCCATGCCATTAGCAGTGGCATATAACTAAGTTCTGACCAGTGGAATAAGGAGAGATAAGTGACGCATACCAAGCCTAGCTTGTAAAAACCTCCCACATAATCTATTTCCCTCATCTGCCAGTGGGATGCAGACAATCTGGCAGAGGACTCAGGCCCCTAGAGGGTAGTAAAGCCACGCAAGGGAAGGATCCTGGATTCTGCCAATGGGATGCAGACAATCTGGCAGAGGACTCAGGCCCCTAGAGGGTAGTAAAGCCACGCAAGGGAAGGATCCTGGATTCTGCCAATGGGATGCAGACAATCTGGCAGAGGACTCAGGCCCCTAGAGGGTAGTAAAGCCACGCAAGGGAAGGATCCTGGATTCTGCCAATGGGATGCAGACAATCTGGCAGAGGACTCAGGCCCCTAGAGGGTAGTAAAGCCACGCAAGGGAAGGATCCTGGATTCCTGAAGCAATTCATGAAAGCACATCCCCTAAATCCATACTGGCCTCTGCTCTGAGCAAGAACTAAGCCTATTTTATATTAAACCACTGAGTGTCCATGGTGGGAGTGAATGGTATTTATTAAAGCATAATCCTCTCCTAACTAAATCATGTACCGAACTTCTTCCTATGTCACTTACTTCCTTTGAAACCGTTCTGTATTCATATGGCCTACTCATTAGACCTTACTTAAATGTCATCTACTCCAAAAGGCCTTCCTTCTCTCATTACTCTTCTAAAATAATCTAGCCCCTCTCCATCATTATCATCCCCTTGCCTTACACTATTTTCCTTCAAAGTATATATCATCAGCTAATGTGGGTATATATTTAATTATTATTTGTTTATTGTCTTCTCACACAAAAATATAAGCTCCATTAGGACAGTGCCAGCAGTTTCTTTCTTTTTCTCATTTTTGTATATTTTGTGCTAGATCAGTGCCTAGTACGTAGTAGGAGTTCTATCAATACTTGAATGAATGAATGAATTTTCGCTGCTCTGTAGCAGCATGGCCCTGTTTCTGCTGCTGCTGTCACCACAAATCCAGGTTCCTCTCACACACCTCATTTTCAGAAACACAGCAGCACCCATCTTGTCACTCTCCCATCCAGTTAAGCTTTCGTTTTCCTTATCTTAACAGCTCCAAATGAGGCAGCACGCCTCCTGAAGGGTGATACGCTGTCACGGCTTCAAAAGCTGAGAGAAGTGAAAAAACAAAGGCAAACTCCAACGAGGAGAATCTGAACCAGTCTTGGAGGCTGCCGGTAAGGGCTAAGAACACAGCACCTCCATATGGACCTGGACCGAGACTGGTCCACCACAAGTGGGTGCCTCCCAGCCCCTGCTTTCATGCAGAACCTTTCAGGCTGCTGGAACTTCCAGTCTTCCTGTCCTCTCTTGCTCCTTGGTAGGATTTGGACCAGGACACTTTTGGAAAGAACGCTGGTATGGTTAGGAGTCAGATAGCCTCAGGTTCAAAGCCAGGATCTAATCCCATCAGGTTCACCCTTCAAGATGGGGTCACATTCATTAATTCAACAGTACTTACTGAGTGCTTTCTCTGTGCCACTCTATACTAGATGATGGAAAAACAGCCATAAGAAAGATGTATATAAAGATTCTTGGGCAAGATACCTAGCCTCTCTGAGGCTCAGTTTCTCTGGCTACAAAATGGGCAAGAAACCAGTTTCATTTCATCTTTAAGAACTAAATATGACAGCATGTGAAAGGAATTGGTACATGTTATTTCTTCATTTTCATTAATTGATGGCCTCAAATATTTTTTTTTAATTTAGCTTAATGGATCATCTTTTCTATAAGCATAAACAAAATAATAAATACGTGCTTTCCTACAAGTTCAATAAATTTAAAAAAAGATAGGTGTACAGAATGCTACTTCAAGGAGTTCGTAATCTAGTAGGAAAGATAGGCATAATTTCACAATTCGTTGGTTAACAACTGTGACAAATCCCTGACAGAGAAGCCACTTGTTGTATGATGTTTCACGTCAATCTATAGTCTGTGGGATCAGTATACATTTTCAAACTGTAAGTGGACTGAAATTTAAAAGATGAGAAATTAACTAATCACAGCTGGGCAATAAGGCAGAAGGACGATGGGAGTGCGCCAGCGGAGCTGGGAAGGCATCTGGAGTACGATCAACATGGCGCAAGCCCGAGTGTCCAGTACCCAGCGAGCAGAGTGGAAACTGATGAAGTGAGGCAAGGGCAAGATGGTACCCAACCCTGAGAGCCAAGGTTGGGACCTCGGTGTTATGCTAAGAACAATGGGAAATCATTGCAATATTTAAGCAAGGGAGGGAGGCCAGGGCATAATCAGTTCTGCATTTTGTAATGATTACTCATGTTTCTGAGAAGAGAATTGTCAGAGGAACAAGCATAGAAAAAGGGAGTCAACTAGGTAGTAAGCTATCGCAAGTTCCAAGTGAAAAATAATGATTCCTTGGACAAGGGTGTTAACAATAAAGATGGAGAGAAGCAGATGGACTTGAGAGATATTTAGAAGGTAAAATCAATAAGACGTTGTGATGGATTGGATCTAGGCAACGAAGGAGTGGGGCGCACCCCGCAAGACTCCTGGGTTTCTAATTTGAGCAGCTGGGAAGATGCTGCTGCCATTCACGGAGACAGGATTCACTGGAAGAAAGGCAGGCAGAGGGCAGATCATAATTGTGATTTTGGACACTGTGAATTTGCAGTGACCAAGTCTGAGCCCATGTGTGCAACAGTAAGGACATTACTATCCTAAAGAGTGATTATGAAACCTGGCTCAGGACCCCAGCAGACGAAACGCTCAGCTTTCTTTTCTCACACCCAGCCTTCCTTCATAAATTCATTCAACATGTGCCAAGCACTCTTCTAGATACACGGGTGAACCCACAAGGTCCCTGCTCTCGTGGAGTTTACTTTCTAAAAGTGTAGACAGATGATAAAACACACAGACTGTATTCTAGCTAAACAGCAGGAAGATGAATAGAGTAGAGTAAAGAGGAAAGATGGGGCTCTGTTTCATGTAGAATGGCCAAGGAAGTCTCTCTGGGGCAGTGGCATTTAAGTACAGCCCTGAGTGGAGTGAGAAGGTTGGCCATAAAGATGGTGATGGGGAAGTGGATGCAGGCAGAGGGGACCAAAAATCGTAAAGACCCTGAGGTGCATTCGATTGGCTTGTTCTAGGAGTGGCGCAAAGACCTATGTGGCTGGAACCCAGTGGGCGTGTTAGGAATTGATACTAAAGGTGTGGCCAAAGCTAGACCACATGAGGGGAGGAGTTGGCTTTTACTCTGTCAAAGTGAGATGGAAGACACTGGAGGATTGTGAGTTGGAGAGTGACAAGAGGTATGTCCTAGAGCGCAGAATGTTTCAGCCTATGTCAGGAGGCAGAAGCCTTCAACAGAACCAACTCTCTCCAATGCTCTCTTCTAGTTCTACTTCAATTCAGTGACTGAATATAGAACAGCTGTAGAATCAATTAAGTTTTTTCAAATGACATTTACAGAGCATTTACTATGATGCTCTTCCAGGCCCTTTCACGGGTGATAAGTGGTTCAAGAGCAGCCTCCTTTCATGATACCTTTGCTGGACATGGTGTTCATGACAACTAGGAAGTGGATGGATTTTATTACCCTTATTTTACAGATGATGAAACTGAGGTTCAGAGAAGTTAAGTATCTTACATAAAGTCACACAGCCGATAAATGGTAGAGTCAGGATTCACCACATGGAGTTGGGCTTCCCAACTCCAAGTCCACACGGCCTCCATGGCTCCATGACAGGCTGTCCATGACCTGATTCTACCCCTGAGTGTGTTGTGTATTGAAAAGAATGGATCTGAAAACAAACAGGCAGATGACCAATGCCCGAGTATGTTCACATTTCAAAACAAAGTGCATCACTAACAATGAAGTGTTATGTGTTAAACTTAGTGTTAAAACTTAGATCATAAGTTTTCTTATGATCTAAGTGAATGAAGAGGAATATTTTCAAGCAAAGAAGGGGAAAGAACCCTCCAAGCAGAAAGAACAGCAAAGTGTACATACTGTTTAAGGGCCATGATACTGGTTCCCCATCCTAACTTCACTTCAGAATCACATCAGATGTGTGTGTGTCTGTGTGTACACATGTCCACACATATACATATGTACTGTGGCTCTACTTAAGACCAATTAAGTTACTATGTTTTAAATGACCCAAGGTCTATTCTGCTATGAAGTCAGGATTGAAAAATACTGAATTATGTATTGGTTGTCAAACTTTATGGCCCACATCTCTGGCCTCCTCCTTCTTTATTGGGACACCTATGGGTCGGGGCTGGTGAACACGTACATTAAGTAGTAACCAGGTGATTGCAATGCAGGAAGCATCTTAATCACAGCTCAATAAATGGTAACAATGGTCAGATTTGCCAGAGGGAGCCATTTCTCCTGCAGGCAGGAAAAGTGTACAAGGTAGCACAGGTGTTTAGAAGAAGAGGCTGCCAAAAGTCAGCTCGAGTGGAAAAAGCCGTGACTCAGCAGAGCTCAGCAGGATCTTCAAGGACCTTCTGACTTCTAATCTGCCCAGTCAAAAAAAAAAAAAAGGAATATCCAATACTACAAGCGGAAGTACAGACTTCACAGAATTTCAAACACTTTCAGAAAAGAAAAGTACTGCCTCTTTTCAGCATTTCCATTTTTCAAGTGGTTTCTAAGTGCTTTTAATATTGAGGGGAATAACTCGGACTTTTTTTTTTTTTTTTCAGTGCACAGCTAATTACCAGACATACCCATCCTGCAAGGATTTAATGCCTACATAAAACATGGAGCCATAATGAAGATAATTGAAAGTATGACTTTCATCAATATTTAATTAGCATTTGGTGCTAACTCATTATTTCGGTACAATTAATTTGACATCTTGCTATATGTCCTGAACAGATTTCAATCCAGAGGGCTGTTTTATTGGCAAGACATGTGTAACGCTACACGTGCCCCTATCCAGAGGAAACAATATGAAATATGAGGGAGATGACTGACAGTTTAATCTAGTTCTGAACAGCAGAGCCTAATATATTAAAACCAAATAAGCATGTTTACATAGCAAGGCAAATCCAGGGCTAATGAAAATCCTGGCCCTGCTCAAGAGTCAGGGACAGATCCCCACTGTCTAGCACCACTCTCGGGGTAACGGCTGTTGCACTGGTGTGGGGAAACATTCAGAGCTGGGCACCTGCAAGCAGGAAGTTTAACAACTCACACACCTGTTCAGTCAAAGAAGCTCAATGTATTATCCTGCTAGAGGCAAGGGATTCTGCAGCAGGAGAAGAACAAAGAACTCAAAGCCAGGATCCTGGGACCTGGGTTTCTAGCAGGTCCCATGATTTAACCACATGTTAGCCTTTAAGCAAGTCATTGCCCAGCCAGCCCTATGGCTCAGTTTATACATGTGTGGAAATGGTAAATATGCCCCATTAAACCTGCATCTCTTCAACTATCAGTGGTAAAGGACCAGTTTTGTGTCTTACATTTTGTTTTGTTTTTGTAATTTTCCATTGGTTGCAAATTGATAATCCTTTAAAATACAAGAAAAAAACCCCACAAAACAACAAAAACAGTAACACTATTGTGGGCACTGATGAGATGAAAAAGTAACTAAAACACAAACAAGTTTCCTGAGTCCATAAACCTTATATTCCAGTGCGAAGAAAAAAACTAGTAAATAAGTAAACCAATAAAGAAAATGGTAACTTGGGATAGTGACAGGAGACATGGGGAAAAGAAACCAGGTAACAGGTCAGAGAGAGATAGGGTATGATGGGCTGCTTTTAACTGGGTGGTCCCTGAAGGGAGATCTCTGAGACAAGGATCTGAAGCCCAAGATCTGATGGGAGGAAGAGCCTGGAAGGCCTAGGTCTTGGGGAGGAGCGTTGCAGGCATCTTTACACGCCAGGCACTAGGATAGATACCAGAGTTGCAAAGATTGATACAGCCCCTACCTCTAATTAATACTCATAAATAATTGGAACATTTTAATGTAAGAGAATCTGGGTATTTTATTGCCCTTTTGATGTGACTACTTGTTTAAAAAAATTATTAACAGATAATACCTTTATTGAGTACCTACTGCGTGCCAGGGTTTCTTCCAAGCAATTTTCATATGCTCATAGAAACCCTATAAAGCAGGTTTGGTGATGATTATTACTATATTATTGTTAGTGAACAATAAATAAAAAGGCACAGAGTAGGTAATTTCCAAAAATCACAGTTAGCAACTGAGAGAAGCAGAAATGAAATCCCAATAGTCTGAGGCCAGACCCAGCACTCCTGACCTTTTGTAGTATACTGAAATTACTTCTTACTCTGTTACTGTGTCAGTAAATATATCCTTCCTACATGGAGTTCAGAAGGTTTATATGTTTTTTAAAAAGAAGGGTATCTTTTCATTTTGGAGCAATAAGTATTTTTTCTATGCCAATATTCAATTTAACAATTTGCAAAATGGAAAGCCATAGATTCCTCATTAAAATAATTTATAACTTGAAAAAAAGAATAGGCAAAATAAAATAAAAAGATATGCAGAGTAAAGCCTCAATATTTTATTATTAGATTCGATAGATGTAAAATTACTCTTTTCAAATACCATATGATATCACTTGTATGTGAAATCTAACGATGATACTACTTGGAAGCCACACCATTTTTTTTCTTTTCTTTTCTTTTCTTTTTCTTTCTTTTTTTTTTTTTTTTTTTTTGGCCATGCCATGCAGTGTATGAGATCTTAGTTCCCTGACCAGGGATTGAACCAGTGCCCCCTGCATTGAGAGCATGAAGTCTTAACCACTGGACTGCCAGGGAAGTCCCTTTATATGTGGAATCTAAAATATGATGCAAATAAACTTATTTACAGAAGAGAAACGGACTCACAGACATAGAAAACAAATTTATGGTCACCAAGGGGGAAGAGGGGTGGGGGAGGGATAAATTAGGAGTTTGGGATTAGCAGATACAAACTACTATATATGAAATAGATAAACAACAAGGTCCTACTGTATAGCACAAGGAACTATATTCAATATCCCATAATAAACCATAATGGAAAAGAATATGAAAAGGACAAAAAAAAATTAATCTTTCAAATTGCTGTACTCCTGGGCTTCCCTGGTGGCGCAGCGGTTAAGAATCTGCCTGCCAATGCAGGGGACATGGGTTCAATCCCTGTTCCGGGAAGGTCCCACATGCCACGGAGCAACTAAGCCCATGCGCCACAACTACTGAGCCTGCGCTCCAGAGCCCGTGAGCCACAACTACTGAGCCCATGCACCACAACTACTGAAGCTGGCGCGCCTAGAGCCCCGTGTTCCGCAGCAAGAGAAGCCACTGCAATGAGAAGCCCGTGCACCACAATGAAGAGCAGCCCCTGCTCGCCGCAACTAAAGAAAGCCCAGGTGCAGCAATGAAGACCCAACACAGCCAAAAATTTAAAAAAAAATAAAATTGCAGTACTCTTATTCTCAATTTTTGTACTTATCTTATATGGATAATCAAACATTCACAAACCACAATTTAGGGCCACTGCTTTAGACTTCTCTCAGGGTTGTGAGAACTAGTGAATGAAATGGATTTTAAAATAATTTGAAGACAGACTGAACAGCAAGCTACTTCTGAGGTAAGACGGCAGCAGTGGCATTTGGATACAGGGAGGAGATGTACTTTTCTTATGATCTAAGTGGGAAACAACATTGATCCCCAATTTCTTTTTCTGTTTTTGGCCACGCCCTGCGGCATACGGGATCCTAGTTCCCCGACCAGGTATCAAACCCATGCCCCCTGCAGTGGAAGGGTGGTGTTCCAACCACTGGACTGCCAGGGAAGTCCCTGATCCCCAATTTTGAGTCAGTCTCCTCTCTGAGATTTCCTGGGGCTCATATTCTAGAATAACACAATTAATTTATGTTTAGTCCTGCTATAAACAGAAAGTTTATGAACTAAATGAACTAATTGGTAAGCCAATAGTATGTATGATATATCAAAACTTGAAAAGCAGAGAGAAATCTGCTTTACGAAGCAGTGCATCACCGTGAACATCTCTGGGCCTCTCTGTAGAACACATGAGTCCCCTCTCCCCACTCCAGGTAAGGAAGCTCCAGTATTTACCTCTAGGCCCCATTGTCATTGGCTCCTGAGATCTCTAACTCCCTGGCACTTCTCTGTCTCTTGCTCAGGCCAAGAGAAAGATGTTAAGCAGAGAATTGTAGGTGCTTGCAGTAGAGTGCTCATCAACCACCTGCACTGGCTAGGTGAGTGCTGGGGGCACACGGTAAGGGTACCTACAGCATCTGCTACAACCTTGAAGGATGAGCACATCTACCAAAGGCACGTAAAACAAAGTCACTGTCTTTACAGAGGAAAGCGGGAAGCTGGTATTGTACAGTGGACAGGTCGTGGAGTTTGGATTTGAAAGGAGCATACTTGAATGTTATCTCCAGACCTTTCTGGTTATGTATATCAGACAAATCTCTTAATGTCTTTGCTTCATCCATATGTTTCTTCATCTGTGGAATGACTAGAATAAGAGTAAAACTGACTTCTGAGCAATGCAAGTGAGGTCTATACTGATGGCAAATGCCTTTAAACAATCCATTTTCGTTTTTTCTATTAGATGGTTTTAGAAAATAAGATTTCATGTTGTAAGGTCTTCAGATTTTACTTGGAACGCTTGTTAAAAATACAGCATCCTGGAATCCATATTTAGAGTTTCTGATTCAAGGTGCTTAGAGTGTAACCCAAGATTCTGCATTGTTTAAAAGTTCCTCTGTGACTCCAAAGCGGGTGGTCTGTGGGCCATGCTTTGAAAAATGCTGCAATAGCATAGAAGACACAGAGGGAAGAGGACAACTGGATGTGACTGAAGGATAGGGCTGAGTAAGGAGGTGACGGTCATGTGGGAAACTAAGGGGAACTTGGATTTACTCTGTGGGCAGAGAGGCAACAAGTCAAAGGCTTTAAAATAGGGGAGTGATGTGATTGGTACCATACTGTAGAGGAATGCGTCTGACTGCAGCACTAAGGATAGACTGGGGGGAGGGGGAGGAAGGTGAGGACTGAGAAAACTCCCAGGAGGGAGGCTACTGGAATAAACTGGAAGAGAGGAGCTCAGATCTGGCATTGGGGCAGTGAATGTGAGAAGAGAGAAGAGAAGACATGGGAAATGGGGACCCAGATGCTAATGATAGATTTTAAGAGAATGAAACAGAACACAAAAATGTGTCCACATACCGTATGCTCCTATTTTGTTTATAAATTTGTGTGTATATATGTATAAACACACACACACACAGAGACACACCATTTACATAGAGAAAAGAGAAAAGGAAATGCAACCAAACGTTGAGTGGTTATTTATCTCTGAAAGATAGGATATAATGGTGAGCTTAAGGATTTTTCAAATATATATTTTCTTCCAAAATGCTCTCTAATAAGTATGGATTACTTTTATGATTATATAAAAAAGGAATGTGGGAATTCCCTGGGGGTCCAGTGGTTAGGAGTCCGTGCTCTCACTGCCATGGGTTCAATCCCTGGTCAGGGAACTAAGATCCCACAAGACATGCAGCACAGCCAAAAAAAGAAAAGAAAGAGGGAAAATCTTTATTATATAATTCAGGAGTTGACAAGGATGAATGAGAAACAGCCAGAGGAATATCTACATAAAGAACAAGCCAGGCTTCCTGAGGATTTGGAAGCAGATTCCGGAGAACCCTTTGGCACTATTAGTTAACTATGATATGACAATTTAGGTGAGACAGGCTTTTTCCAGCTACTACTGTCATCTCATATGCCTTTAAAATACAATTAAATAAAAGTTACTACAGGTTGATTGATGGCTGGAGTCCTGCTTGCTTGCAAAATGGGTAGAACTTGAACTATATATTTACTGCACATTCGAGGGGTGAAATGCTTTTCTATTTCTTTAATGATTTTTAACTTTAGAGTCAGATATTCCCAAGGGAGGAAAAAATCCATAGTTTTCAGAACTGACAGGAAAATATGTAAGCCTTAATAAAAATCATGCCAAGTACCTTGCTGTGGTAATATATCTAAGAAAAATCCAATATATAGAATAGTTCTCCTTAGATTAGCATGTTTTAATTTTGGTTGAATGAAACTTGATCGTTGATTGGAGGTGAAAAGAGTAACTATAATCCATGACCACATAATTTGGGGTAACATAGCATGGAGCTTTCAGGATTGGCACTTTTCCTTCCTTGAATGAGCTTCTGATGAAAGTCTCATGTCATAGTGTCATCTTAGGAAAGAGGTCCAAAGCTTCCCTGGGCAGCCTAAAGCAGCCAGCTCCCCTGAAAAATCCTCACAGCGCTATTCCATTGACACCCAACAATGGAACAGGAGACCTCCTAATCTTTCCCCTCAAAGAGGAATGTCAGGCTGGCTTCAAATAGTGGAAGGGCTAGTTACCTCGCAATGTTAACAAAGGATGCGAAGAGGGGTTTTCACCGTAAGCTAGGTTGAGAGGGGGCATCACCATGATGGAGGAAGCATGGATCAGAATGAGAGCGAGGTCAGGCTCTGCTATTGTTCCCAACAAAGCAAACGGCCCCAGTCAAATTACCGAGAGAGAGAAGAGCCTGGTGCCTATGTAGGCAAAGCCTGTAAAATGGCAGAGTTTGTGTCCTAGAGAATATTAGGACATAGGTGGAAATGTAAACAAATCAGTAACGACAAACAAGCACTTCTCAGGTCAACGCTATGAAAACACTTGCTGTTTGCTGTCTACAGCCCAACAGGTCAAAATGTCTCTCTACAGTCCTGTCCAGGAAAAGCAATTCCTAAATTCAGTGACTCCTACTTCATTGACTGTGGACTTCTGGAGACGAGCTAGGGGTTTTGCAAGGGACCCTTATACCTGTAGATATGCAAATCTTACAGAAGAAGATATAAGAATGTAGAACTACCTGTAAAGAGCATTGGTATTGCATCTCACCTGTATTTCTATACCTACTACTACTTTTCAAGCGTATATCAATTTCACTGAGATTAATTCATAGTAACTTTGGGTATTTGATATTTTCTCACAGCACATACCAAAAATAGGTCGACTGTGGTGTGAGGGACTGTGAAACTTCCTGACACTCAAGGAGTACTTCCCTGCTCAAAAAAGCTAGGAATGCCTGCCTTAAATAATTTACAGTTATCAGTATAAGACAGTAAAAGAGCTTCTGATAACAGCTTAGAGATGTGGTTCTCAGTCTTGGTTGCACATTCTAATTATGTGGAGAGCTCTTAAAAAACCCAATGCCCAGGTTATGCCCCAGACCAATTAAGTCAGGATCTGTGAGGTGAGACCCCAGCATCATATTGTTTAAGCACATGTTTTTCAATTTTAATTTCTCTGAAACTGAAAAGATGCACACGGTAAACGTTTATATGCAAAAACAAGGATAGAAAGTAAACGTCTCCTCCCACCTCTTAATAAAAGATCTATTATCTTTTCAGACACTACCACTATGACCAGCTTCTTGGCAATGAAGCAGAGCTATCTGGAGCATATATAAGCATAAAAATTGATATTCTTATTGTTATATGAATTATTAACAATTATATTCACCACACATACGACAACCTCCGCTATATGGAAGTATGTAGCATAAAGCTGTTAGCCCACAAGTCTACAAAGAAACAAGCTGCTAAGCTGACCAGAATCAGCTGCTTCTAGGTTTTGTATAAATATTCCTTTGCTATATGTTTATTAATTTTGCCATCCGTTAGCTCTCAGTGACAGACCAGCAGTAGTAAACACCAACATTTAAAAAGTACTTTGGGAGATAAACTTTAGCTTGAGAAAATTCTATCAATTATCTTAATTTTTATGCAACTGCCTGCCGCTGTTAGAATTCACCCTTGGAACTAGTTTGAGAGCCATTGCCTTGAAGGATTTGGAGAAGTGCTTGGGTGAAGGAGATAGAAATGGATAGAAGAGAGAAAGGATGATTTGTCCCAGTTCTGTCCCTTTAAATGTCCAGACCCTAAAAGAAGACGACAAAAGTCAGGTCCCAGGAGTTTCTAAGATTAATTAGAATTTGCTCAAAATCCATGTCTTTATCTTTTCATTCCTCTGGCTATCTCTGGGCTTCCCCTTTAAACAACCCACAGCACTGTGTTCCCCCTTAAGGTCATGGACAATGTCTTGTGACCGATGCATCCCTCATGCCTGGCACAGTAGCTGGTCCTGAAAAGTAAGAGTCTCAGGAGCAGAGTAATGCCAGCTATTAGCAAAAGGGGCTGCCCCTTAAGCTGCTGTGAGAAGCAGGTGCGGAGGCTTGGGAACGAGGTAAAGGGAAATCTGCAGATGTCACCAAAGAAAATGTCCCAGGAATTCTTCAAGGAAAGAATATGGAAATCAGAAAACCTGGATTCCAGTTCCAATGCTGGCACTATCTACTTGGCCTTCAGCTGGACAGTCGTTATGGCCCTTGAACTGTGTTCTCTGAAGCCTCGGTTTCCTTAGAGACGTGGTGGGCATGGAGGCATTGTGAGAAGGCGGCCATGTGTATCAGCTGTGGCAATCTTGCCCCATTTCATTCAGAACAGTTCTGTTTTCATTTGGTTGGGAGTTTCCCATAACATCTTATTTGAAAAAAAAGTTTTCTCGCTTTAAATTTGGTTAAAATCAGATCATTTCTGAGATTTCCTCTGGCTCAAACATTCTAAGATTCTATAATTTCTAGACATAGAGAACATGAAATTAGTATTTCCGACTCCTGAATTTTAGAATTAATTTCTTCTTTGGCCTTGGAGTGAATCATTTTCTAGAAGTGCCGTCTGCCTCTAGAGGAATGTTCTCACGCTGGCACTCTAAAAGCATGTAGGCATAAACGCATTAATAGCTTTTCAGGATTTCCCAGGCAAATCAATCATTGTCTTTCCCAGTCAGATTTGTAAAACAGCAAATGGGATCTACTAGGGGTATGAGTGGCCCACAAAGACTTATCTCTTCCACTGAAAATTTCCAGTGAAAATCAAAATGTAGAAAATATTTTTGCTTCCCCCCAACTTCCCAGCAAGCAGAGGAAGAAGCACCACTTCACTTCATTTGAAGATAACAAATGAGAGAGATGCTATCCTAATAGGAATCAGAGGACTAAAGGATTAATTATTTCCCCTGGAAGTGACTCCCCCCCAGTAAGAGGCGATCTTTCCCTCCAGCAGTTCTCCTGCATCACTGATAATACTGCCTTATGCAGAGAAACAGTAGCAGCTGCAGTTGTCACTCTAGATTTTTAAATTCTCAGATGCTAGGACTTAGTGAAAACTGAGATTCCTGAGTGGATTGGGAGGGGCACTGGACTAGCATCTAGGACAACTGAGTTGCCTTGGTTTGACCACGTGACTTACCTGAGTCTCAGAGATGGGAATAATGATCCTGGTTCTACAAACCTCAAGGGGTCTCTGCAAGATAAGATGCACGAAGGTTCATTATTGTAGGTTGTCTTAGTCAGCGCTTGCTACTATAACAAAGTACATAGACTAGGTGGTGTCTTAAGCAACAGACAGTCATTCCTCACAGTTCTGGAGGCTGGAAAGTCCAAGATCAAGATGCCGGCAGATCCAGTTGTCAGCAAAGTCTCTCCTCCTGACTTAGAGAAGGCCACCTTCTTGTTATATTCTCACGTTAAAGGAGAGAGATTGTGTGTTCTGTTCTCTTCCTCTTCTTAAAAGGGCACTAATCCCATCACAGGGGCTTCACGCTCATGGCCTCATCTAAATTAAATTACCTCCCAAAGGCCCCACCTCTAAATACCATCACTTTAGTGTTTAGGGCTTCAACATATGAATTGGGGCAGGGAGAGGGGTGCAGACAGTGGGACACAAACATTCAGTCCATACCAAAGGCCTAGCACTATAGAAATTAATAAACTATACGTTGGAGACTGTGGGATGATCTGATCAGCATCTATTCCAACCTCTTTCTAGGATGCCTTCCTATATTGTAGGGCCCAGAAGTTAATGACACTCCTCAGATGACCTCGCAACTGGTAGTCTGGGTGTAATTTGAATTTTGCCAATCACACGCATTTATGAGAGACTTGAGTACGGGATTGGATGTAGTGAAGAGCCCAGGTTTTGCTTGTGCTGTGGGGCCTTTAGGGACTTTCCACCCCCTCACTTGTTCCCGTAAACCAATTCTTCTCCCTATCGTGCGCCACTCCTTCTCCCTATCGAAACCAATTCTTGGAGTTTTTCAGTTGACGGGGACTTGCCAGACAGCGGGTAATTTTCCAGTTGCCCGTAACAGGTATACGCCCTAACCGCCACAATGAACAGACAACTATAACGGCCAGAAGGTGGGACAAAAGTTCCTAAGCCAATGAATTCAAAAGTCACCACATTTACCCAATCATTGTGAGAATATACCCGCCCTATGAGTAAATAAACCTATAAAAAGTATGTGATTCCGCTTTTAGGGGTTCCCCATCGGCCTCCTGCGTGAGGTTCAGGGAACCCCGGTGCATCGGCTCCTAATAAACCTCTTGCGTGTTGCAGTGGCTCTCGACTCTTGGTGGTTCTTGGGCGAGTTGGAATCCCTCGTAGACCGTTTGGGTCTAACATCTGGGGGCTCGTCCGGGATCCCCACTCGCCCCCGGGTCACAAGAACATCGGGAGTCGGAGGTATCAGGTAGGCTCGAGCCCAATTGTCTGTTTGTTTGTCGTTTGTTTGTTGCTAGCCGCCATTAGGAAAAAGCCGTGCGAACCGGCTTGCTGTGGAATCTGTATTGGACTCCTGGCTAGGCAGACGTGCCGAAAGCTGGTGTCCACGGGCCCCGGGGGACGCCCTGGTGGTCCATCTGGAAGGAGAAACAAATTTTGTCTCCTCTTCATCTGGTTCTGGCAGGTTATATAAGCTGCCATCTGAATTTGAGTTGGTTTCGGGTTTAAGTTCGCGGCGGCAATATCAATGTGTGTCTTTTGAAATTTTATTGTTTTTCTGTACTATTATCTTTCTTTTGACGGACGACAATGGGACAAACTATGACGACTCCTCTTTCTCTTACCCTAAGCCACTGGACCGAAGTTAGGGCTAGGGCCCACAACCTTTCGGTAGAAGTAAGGAAAGAAAAATGGCAAACGCTGTGTACCTCTGAGTGGCCTACATTTCAGACAGGGTGGCCACCCGAAGGATCTTTTTTGTTAGATAAGGTTGGGCTAGTCAAGTCTAGGGTCTTTAACACAGGACCCCACGGACACCCAGACCAGATACCATATATCCTGGTCTGGGAAGATCTAGTTCTCTCCCCGCCTCCGTGGGTCCGGCCCTTTGTTTCCTCAACAGGCACGTCTGCATGCGCTCCAGCACAATCGGAGATATTGGCCCTGAAGAAAACCCCAGACACGGAAAAGTCATCTGCTGCCCCGGACCCGCCAAAGGCGATATATCCTGACCTGCAGTCTGATTTGCTTCTTCTAGATTCCCCACCTCCTTATCCTCCGGCCCTAAATCCCATGTCGCCCCTAGGACCCCCAGCTTCACAACCCTCCGCACCAGTAGGGCCACCTGTTATGGCGGAAAGGGGGGGTCCCTCGGCGGGCACCAGAAGCCGGAGGGCTGTTTCCCCGGATTCTACTGCTTTACCCCTTAGAGAATATGGCCCCCCCGATAACCACGGGAATAGGCCCCTTCAATACTGGCCCTTTTCCTCTGCAGATCTTTATAATTGGAAGATGCATAACCCTACTTTCTCTGAAAACCCACAGGCTCTTACTGCTCTAATAGAGTCTCTTGTCTTCTCCCACCAACCCACCTGGGATGATTGTCAACAGCTCCTCCAGACTCTCCTCACAACTGAGGAGAGGCAACGGGTTCTCCTGGAGGCTAGAAAAAATGTATTAGGCGCCAATAGACAACCTACCCAGTTGCCTAACGAGATTGATGCCGGGTTTCCACTCGTCAGGCCGAATTGGGACTTTAATACCCCGGAAGGTAAGGAGCACCTGAAAATGTATCGCCAGGCTCTGGTGGCGGGTCTCCATGGAGCGGCCAGGCGCCCCACGAATTTGGCTAAGGTAAGAGAGATAACTCAGGGGCCCCAGGAATCGCCAACCGTGTTCCTAGAACGCTTAATGGAGGCTTTTAGACGATTCACTCCTTATGATCCAACCTCTGAGGAACATAAGGCCACCATAGCAATGGCCTTTATTGACCAGGCGGCCCCTGATATTAGAAAGAAGTTACAAAGGCTGGATGGCCTACAAGGTTTCTCCCTTCAGGACTTAGTAAAAGAGGCAGATAAGGTATATAATAAGAGGGAGACAGAAGAAGAAAGAGAAAAAAAAAAGCAGAAGGAACAAGAGGCTCGTGAGGTAAGATGAGATAAGAGGCAAGAAAGACATTTGAGTAAGATACTGGCCACTGTAGTCAGAGGAGGAAACAGTAGAGACAGAAATAGACAGGAAGGACGAACAACGGATAGAAGGCGGCCATTAGACAAGGACCAATGTGCCTACTGTAAAAAAAAAGGTCATTGGGCAAGAGAATGCCCTAAAAAAAAAAACGGGGGAAGGATCACTAAGCCTTTTCATCTGTACGTGGCCGAGAATAAAGGTATTGCAAAGGGAGTACTAACTCAGAAACTGGGCCCCTGGAATCGCCCGGTTGCGTACCTATCAAAGAAATTGGATCCTGTGGCAGCAGGATGGCCCGCCTGTTTAAAAATAATCGCCGCGGTGGCCGCTTTGGTCAAAGATGCTGACAAACTGACTTTGGGGCAGAACCTAACGATAACAGCCCTCCATGCATTAGAAAGTGTGATTCGCCAGCCACCCGACAGATGGCTAACAAATGCCAGGATGACTCATTACCAAGCCCTGCTGTTAAACTCAGATCGTATTAAGTTTACCTCAGCCACAGGACTCAACCCGGCCACCTTGCTACCCGACCCTGACCTGGAAAGCACTACCGTCATCCATGATTGTCAGGAAGTACTGGCTGCAGCACACCGTAGCAGACCAGACTTGATGGATCAGCCCCTCCCCAACGCCGACGTTACCTGGTTTACTGACGGAAGCAGTTTCCTAGAGGAAGGTAAGCGTCGGGCGGGAGCTGCCGTGGTAGACGGGAAAGAGGTCATCTGGGCAGCCGCATTACCGCAAGGGACATCGGCCCAACGGGCTGAACTAATCGCCATGACTAGAGCATTGGAACTAGCAGAAAACAAAAAGGTAAACATCTATACGGACAGTAGGTACGCATTTGCTACCGCCCATGTCCATGGGGCCATTTACCAACAAAGAGGGTTGCTCACCTCGGCGGGCAAAGAAATTAAAAACAAAGAAGAAATAGTGACACTGCTAGCTGCTCTCATGCTCCCCACTAAAGTCAGCATCATTCATTGTCCCGGACACCAGAAGGACAATACCCCAGTGACAAGAGGCAACAACATGGCAGATAGGGTGGCACGAGAAGTGGCTCTATGGGAAATCATACTAGAACTATCAGATGAGAGTCCTGGGAAACCAAATGATAGGGGAACAAGTACCCCAGCCATAACTAAAGGAACATTATCTCCTCAACAAGCAAAATCCATGCTACAACAGATTCACAGATGGACACACTTGGGAACCAAAAAGATGGTGTCCCTACTACACAAGACAGGTTATGATACCCCTGGACTAACTAAATTAGCTGAGCAGGTTGCACGAGAGTGCATTCCATGCCAACAGGTAAACTCCCATAAAGGAAAACTTGAGGTCGGAAAAAGGCTCAGAGGAGACCGCCCAGGAGCCTATTGGGAGGTCGACTTCACTGAAATACGCCCTGGAAGGTACGGTAACAGGTATCTTCTAGTTTTTATAGATACCTTCTCAGGATGGGTAGAAGCTTTCCCGACGAAGGAGACAGCTACTGTGGTGGCCAAAAAGATCTTAAAAAAAATTTTCCCCCGGTTCGGGGCACCAAAGGTAATAGGATCAGATAATGGTCCCGCCTTCGTCGCCCAGGTAAGTCAGGGTGTGGCCAAATACCTGGGGACTGATTGGAAATTACATTGTGCCTATAGACCCCAGAGTTCAGGACAGGTAGAGAGAATAAATAGAACTCTAAAAGAGACCCTAACTAAATTGTCCATAGAGACTGGCGGTACAGATTGGACGGTGCTCCTTCCCTTAGCCCTGTTCCGGGCTAGAAATACCCCCTCCTGCTATTATCTTACTCCATTTAAAATACTATACGGGGCCCCACCTCCTCTTTTTACGCTAAGGGAGAAATTAAGTCCTGACTGCCAGAATAACACTGACTTATATGCTAGGCTGTTGGGACTCCAGTTGGTCCAAAAGGAGGTGTGGTCCCAGCTGGCAGAGGCTTACCGACCAGGAACACCAGCAGAGGCTCATCCCTTCCAAGTCGGAGATTCCGTGTACGTCCGTCGGCACCGAACCCAGACTCTAGAGCCTCGGTGGAAAGGACCATACATCGTCCTGCTCACCACCCCCACGGCTATAAAGGTAGACGGCATCGCTACGTGGATCCACGCTTCACACGTGAAGGCCGCACCAGCATCTGCAACATCGGAATGGCGAGCCCAAAAGACCAGCAACCCGCTCAAGCTCAAGCTTCTGCGATCATCAGACTTATAACTTTAACTTTGTTACCCCTACTGACTGTGAGTAATTTTAGTCCTCACCTGCCCCAGCGTTTAACCTGGCAGGTAATTTCCCAAACTGGAGATGTAATATGTCTGTTAGCAATATCGCTCCCCAATGGACCTGGTGGCCAAACCTTTTTCCTGATGTTTGTAAACTGGCCATAGGGGCTCCCGGTTGGGATTTAGAAGACTATTATGATCAACATAATGTTCCAAAAATTTTATCAACTAGAGCTGATTCCTCCGGAAAGGGTTACAAAAACGGGATTCGGAGGACTGGGCTCAGAGCTCCTGCTTTCTACATATGCCCCGGGTTCCATCGCCACAGGTCCCTTAATTATAAATATGGAGGAACTGAAAACTTTTATTGCAAAAGCTGGGGATATGAAACCACAGGAGACACCTATTGGAAGCCCACCTCTGGCTGGGACTTTATTAAGGTGACAGCCAATTATACACACCCAACCAACCCCTTAACTTATAGGCCTGAATGTACTAAATGGTGCCATCCCCTTAAGATTTCTTTTAGTGAACCAGGAAAAAAAGATAAAAAACTGGATAAATGGCCATTCATGGGGAATCAGGTTTTATAAAGAAGGATATGATGATGGATTACTAATGACCATCAAACTAAAAATTGAAACCCCTACTCCAGTTCCTATAGGCCCCAACCCTGAGATAGGGCACTCTTTGCTACCTTTGGCCCCTCCCACAGCGTTACCAGAGATAAAAAACCAAACTTTTGAGCCAAAAGAAATGACAATCAAGCCCAAGACCCCCCGGGACCGAATGCTCTCATTGGTCCAGGCGGCTTTTGAGGTTTTAAATGCCACAAACCCGGAGGCTACCAAATCATGTTGGCTTTGCTATGCTGCTCCTCCCCCTTATTATGATGCTATAGGATATAATTCTAATTATAATAATGTTAACACTCCAGATCAATGTCGATGGAAATAAGAAAAAAATAGTAAATTGACCCTGGCCTCAGTATTAGGAAACGGTACATGTGTAGGAACGCCCCCCTCGTCCCACCGACATCTTTGTGCCAATTTAAGCCTCCCACAGGGCTCAGGGTATCTCCTCCCTCCTCCGGATGGATGGTGGGCATGTAACACAGGATTGACCCCCTGCATTTCTTTAGAGGTCCTTAAAGCTTCAACCGATTTTTGTGTGTTAGTTCAGCTAGTCCCCAGACTCATTTATCATTCAGATTCATCCTTTCTAAATAAATATGAGGGCAGAAGAAGGTTTAAGAGGAAACCCATAACACTCACCCTGGCTGTACTCCTAGGACTAGGAATGGCAGCCGGGGTAGGAACGGGTACAACAGCCCTCATCCAACAACCCCACTATTATGATGCCTTAAGGCAAGCTGTAGATGTTGACCTCCGGGCATTAGAAAGTTCCATAACTCAGTTAAAAGAATCCCTCACCTCGCTTTCAGAGGTGGTAATGCAAAACAGGAGGGGATTAGATCTGCTGTTCCTTAAGGAGGGCGGACTATGTGCTGCACTGAAAGAAGAATGCTGTTTTTATATTGATCATTCTGGGGCTATTACCAAAACTATGGACAAACTTAGGGAGCGCCTGGACAAAAGACAATAGGAAAGGGAAAATCAAAAAGGATGGTTTCAATCATGGTTTGATAAATCTCCCTGGCTTACTACTTTAGTTTCCACCTTGTTAGGGCCCCTCATTATTTTATTGTTGCTCTTAACTTTTGGACCATGCATTCTGAATCGCCTGATAGCCTTTATTAGAGAACACATTAGTACGGTACAAGTTTTAATGCTAAGGCAACAATACCAAAACTCGCAAAAAGAAACTGAAATTCCATGATTGAAATTAGTTACAAAAAAAAGGGGGGGAATGTGGGGCCTTTAGGGACTTTCCACCCCCTCACTTGTTCCCGTAAACCAATTCTTCTCCCTATCGTGCGCCACTCCTTCTCCCTATCGAAACCAATTCTTCTCCCTATCGTGCGCCACTCCTTCTCCCTATCGAAACCAATTCTTGGAGTTTTTCAGTTGACGGGGACTTGCCAGACAGCGGGTAATTTTCCAGTTGCCCGTAACAGGTATACGCCCTAACCGCCACAATGAACAGACAACTATAACGGCCAGAGGGTGGGACAAAAGTTCCTAAGCCAATGAATTCAAAAGTCACCACATTTACCCAATCGTTGTGAGAATATACCCGCCCTATGAGTAAATAAACCTATAAAAAGTATGTGATTCCGCTTTTAGGGGTTCCCCATCGGCCTCCTGCGTGAGGTTCAGGGAACCCCGGTGCATCGGCTCCTAATAAACCTCTTGCGTGTTGCAGCGGCTCTCGACTCTTGGCGGTTCTTGGGCGAGTTGGAATCCCTCGTAGACCGTTTGGGTCTAACAGTGCCAACTGTTACAGAAGTGGCATGGCTTTGCAGCAGGCAGCTGGATAGGTAACCTCTGGAGAGGAAACACAGTTTAGTGATTGTAGTTGAAGCGGTTGCTCCTTTGTCAGCCCGGTTCTGGGGTATGGCCTCGGGAGTTTTTCTTGGAAGCTCTGCCTATACAATTAGTTCCCTCTGTCCTCCAGTGATTCTGTAAACGATTTAACAATCGGCTATAAATCCTGCCTTAAACTCACTAGAGTCAAAAGTTATTTCGATTTTTCCTAAGTCAGTTGCTAAGGAGAGATAGGACCTCAGAGAGAGGTGGAAAGAGGTCTTCAGATTTTCAGGTTGATGTTTAAGAGATGTTTAAAAATTATGTATGGATTAAACACAGAGTGTCTCCGGACAGACTGGTGGAATCAGATTAAGGAGGTGACCTATGGACATATTTTGAAGGTCCCTGGATGTCATACTAAAGACATTATGCCCTTAGTTTGTAGCTAATGGAAAGCAATAGATTCATGTGTGTGTTTCTGAATGGTCAGCCAGGATAAGCTAGGATTACATGCAATCCCAGAATTGTAGTGGTTTACAACAGGGGAGGCTTATTTCTTGTGCATACTTCCTACATGTCTGATACAGTTAGACTCCAGCTAGGACCCCCTAACAGAGCACCCTCTATCTGGAACATGGCAAGTCTCAAAGCAAAGGGAAAGAGAAGTTAGAAAACCCCATGTGATTTGTGACAACAAGTCATGATGCCAAATGAAATAAGCCAGACAGAGAAAGACAAAGGATGCATGATCCCACATTCATATGTGGTATCTAAAAAAGCCAAGCTCATAGGAACAGAGTAGAATGATTGTTGCCAGGAGCTGAAAAAAGGGGGAGATGTTGATTAAAGGGCACAAACGTTCAGTTATAAGGTGAATAGGTTCTGGGGACCTAAAGTACAGAATGGTGACTCTAGTTAACAATACTGTGTTATATCCTCGAAGGTTGCTAAGAGAATAAATTTTATTTGTTCTCACCACACACCCACACAGAAAAGAAAAAAGGAAAGAAAAGAAAAAGAAAAAAGGAAAACTGCAGGCAGGTCCTTCCAGCCTCTGCTTGGATATGTCACAGGACATCCCCATCGTCATTTCATTGACCAGAGCATCCCCATCGTCATTTCATTGATAAAGCCAAGCCTGATACTAGAGCAGGGAAGAATACCCCTGCCCCCAAGAAGAATGCGCAGAAACATTTTTGAGCAAAATTACAACTTGCCACACTCTGGAAGGCTTGCAGAAAAGGATTGAAGAGATGTTACTCTGTAATGACCTCTATGGGAAAAGAATCTAAAAAAGAGTGGATATATCTATAACTGATTCTCTTTGCTGTACAGCAGAAACTAACACAGCACTGTGAATCAATTATACTCCAATAAAAATTACTTTAAAAAAAAAAGAACCGATAGTGTTGAAGCCCTGCTAACTTTGTTTAAAAGTCCTAAAAATAATTGCACCCAGTAAAACCTAAAATAAATATTCATACATTTTTATAATAAAAAAAAGATTGAAGAATTACCATAATAACAATGAATTCTTATTCATTCCACAATACTGAACACTTGTTATCCACTGTTAGACCCAAACGGTCTACGAGGGATTCCAACTCGCCCAAGAACCGCCAAGAGTCGAGAGCCGCTGCAACACGCAAGAGGTTTATTAGGAGCCGATGCACCGGGGTTCCCTGAACCTCACGCAGGAGGCCGATGGGGAACCCCTAAAAGCGGAATCACACACTTTTTATAGGTTTATTTACTCATAGGGCGGGTATATTCTCACAATGATTGGGTAAATGTGGTAACTTTTGAATTCATTGGCTTAGGAACTTTTGTCCCACCTTCTGGCCGTTATAGTTGTCTGTTCATTGTGGCGGTTAGGGCGTATACCTGTTACGGGCAACTGGAAAATTACCCGCTGTCTGGCAAGTCCCCGTCAACTGAAAAACTCCAAGAATTGGTTTCGATAGGGAGAAGGAGTGGCGCACGATAGGGAGAAGAATTGGTTTCGATAGGGAGAAGGAGTGGCGCACGATAGGGAGAAGAATTGGTTTCGATAGGGAGAAGGAGTGGCGCACGATAGGGAGAAGAATTGGTTTACGGGAACAAGTGAGGGGGTGGAAAGTCCCTAAAGGCCCCACACCACCATATCTTCTGGTGCCAGAACAGAGTGGGGTCCATAAGATGGACAGAGTTTGGCTTCAAGAAGTTTTTAGGTTAATATGTACTTATTATGTGCCATGCACTGTTATAAACGCCTTTCCATGTATTATCTCATTCAATCCTCCTAATATTGGGTAGGCCAAAAAGTTCATTCGGTTAGTGAATCCATTTTCAATAAACTTCTTGGTGAAAATGAAAAAAGTCTTTACCTGAAGCCGAACGAACTTTTTGGCCAACCCAATATCATGCCTAGTTTTTAGATTATTAAACTGAGACTTAGGGAAGTAAAATACTTTCACCAAGTCCAGACAGAACATGGCAGACCAGATCTGCACCCAGGCAGAACGCCATGTGCTTGCCCTTCGTGGTAGATCATCACTCAGCTGAAACTCTCCTAGGAAAGCATGATGGAAGTCTGTGGGCTGGAGAAGAGGCAAGGGCTGAGAGAGAGAGAGAGAGAGAGAGAGAGAACAAGAGGAAATACCTGGGCCTGACTATGGAAGAGATATGAGCAGTGAGGGAGCCGGGTCTCAAATAAGTCAGGACACTTGACAGATGAGTGAATGTTTGACTCATCTTTAACTAACATACGTGCATCAGAAGAGGCTTGTTTGTGAAGGAAGATGGTGACCGCGATGTGGGACATGTAGGTTTGAGATTCCTTATGTGAGGCATCTAGATAAATTTTGGAAAAACTAGCTTGGAATTCAGGAAAAAAGTGAGGAATAGAAAGATAAGGAAATTTGGTTGTATAGGATTTTCATTGATATCATGAAGCAGAAGAGATAGTATCCCAGGCATAGATTAGCTTAAAAAGGTTGAATAGCCAGTTCTAAACCGCTGCAGCCGAAGAACATGTTCAATTGTACAAAGCAGAATCACTCAGTGGCTTGTTTCTGTAGAAGCGGGAAGATTTCTCAGATGAGGCTCAATTTGGAAGTTACCCTCTTCCCGTCAAAATTCATTCAGTAACAGGCAGCCGGATTGGACATTTTGCAGAGTAGGTGTTACAGAGCGTAAACTTTTTCATGCTTCATAATTGCATGGATCTTTACTGCAGCTAAGAGGAACAGAAATAAGTAGGGAGGTATAGAGTTGACATATACTCTGTACTTAGTGTCAGAATTAGAAAAACATCTGGAATATCGGCCCTGCTATAAGTAAGTCAATATTTGGGTGCATTAAATTATGAAATATTGACCAGGGTGGACACCAAAAATAATCAGCAAACAGAGCTGTTCTGAGGGTTGGACGGGAAAGGAAGAGAGAGATTGCTTTGAGCCACCTTTGATGAAGGCGTTCCCCTTGCCCTCATTAGGGTTAATATGAGTTAAACCTGAAAGGACTGAGGAGTCTTTTTTTTTTAATGTTGGAAATCTGCCATGTTTTGGTTCTTTGCAATTTTTCTGCTCTGTTGGTCCAGAAACCATCTTTTGTCCTTGTGGCTTATCTTCTCTTTGTTCTGGAAAGGACCCTTTTCTGTCATGTAAATGCAAGGTAAGTACCCAAATATTGCCCTTAGGGGAGCCTTGTATGTAGCAAATATAGATGCTTAAGACCAAATATTAAGTAAACTGCATAGCAAAGTAAAGTGGAGGTTTTAGCAAAGAGTATCCCTGAATTGTTAAATTCTTCACCCTAAAACAGGAATAGATTGTCCTGTGCTTGAAAACTGTGGCTTGTTCTTGAGACATGCATGTGAATTCTCACCTAAACAATTATTCATAGGAGACTGATGCCGAAACTCAGCCTCTGCGCACCGGTGCCGAATCAAATCTCAGAGACAGAGTTGTGGGTGAAGTAGAAAAGGATAGCTTTATTGCTTTGCTAGGGAAAGAGGGACACAGCAGGCTCATACCCTCATAAACGGTATGTTCCCACCCGGGGGGATTTAGTGAGGAGTTTTATAGCAATGGTTCAAGGGAGAGGTTGCTGATAAGGGTCAGGGTGTGTGCAGGGCCGCACTCCTTTAATCTGGCCTCAGGTGGTCTCTTGATGAGCCCCTGTGGTTCTCGAGGTTATCAAACTGTGACCTTCTCTCTGGAATGAAGAATGCTTCATCAAGTAGTTAACATCTTCCATTTGTTGGGGGTTTTAGTTTTGCAGAAGAGCTCAAAGATATTGTTATGTGTATCCCTTGAGGAGGAACCAGGACCCTGCCCCAAGGCTACACTATTGTTTCTTGGTGATCCTCCCTTGTCTCTGCATCCCCTCATTCCCTGATTAGCAAATATTTGGTCCTGCCCTTTGGAACTCAGGGAAGGTCATGGAGGCTGGAGCCTATTTCCTACAAACAAGAAAAGGGGGACAGAGAATGGCTTTCATGCCTAGGAGCCCCACAAGGTCCTGCTCAGTTTCAAGATGAGCACAGAGGCCAGGCTATTTCATGAGATGAGCACAGACACGCTCTCTGCCCTCGGTGCTGGAGGAAACTGGTGATGATGAGGGCTGCACTTGGCACCTTGCTCCTGGGATGGGATTGTGGGTCGCCACACGTTGGGCTGCATGGCTGAATGAACCAGACTGGAAAGGAATTGTTGGCCAGATTCCATCCCAAGAGTAAGCACGTGATCCGCTTCATCTGACGGTCAAGGATTCTTCCAAGAGGCTAATCCCAGGGCGTGAACAAGGTAAGGGCAATCCTCTTCCTCTCCCTTGGATTGTGAATAATTTGAAAGCAGAAACGAGGATCTGTAAGCTAAATTCCAAGAAAAGTTGTCTGGAATCTATGGAAGCAAAGACTGGTCCTTCCAGATGCAGTTGTAAGTTTCAGTCTGTGTGGCACTGCTGCTGTCCCCCAGTTCACAGCCAAGTCTACTTAGAAGTCCCACCCGGGGTGTCTCAGGTGTGCTGGGAGGGTTACCAAGAGCACTGCCAGTAATCTCCAAAGACCAGCGGGGATTTCAGCAGCCGTCTCCATCAGAGGAAGCTGTGACCAGCAGAGTAGCCGTCCCAAGAGGGCAGCAGCCACAGAGGCCCCTGGGAGGGGTTGTGCCTTCTTCAAACTCATGCAAAGGTCACATTAGCGTGGGCCAGCCCCAGCCCTGCCTCCTTTGGTGGGGAGAACCTCTATCGCAATCTTGTCCAAAGATGATCTCGGGGGTCCTTCTATTTCATACCAGGAAAGCAGTCAGCAAACAGTCTACAGCTTACCCTCTCTAAGGATGCAAAAAGGACTCAGCTCAGATACTAAGTCTCCCTGGTGGAGGAGAGGGTGGGGAGTCCAGCACAGCCCATCTTTTCTAACCCCAGTGATCTGTAAATCACTCCCTTCCTTTCAGAGTGAATGTCAGCCGAACACCCCTACAAGGAATATACCCGAACATGCCATCTTTCTGAAAACACTTCAAATGGCAAAATAAAATTATAGACTCATGTCTCCTGACCTTCACATGACTCGAGATGTCTTTACTAGTTCTTCTTTCTCTTTTTATTCTAAATCAGTGCTTTTTTTTTTTCTTGGTTCTCAGACTTTGCATCCAATAATTTGGCACAAGGTATTTGGAATCTTTTGTTAAATCATAAGTTTCAAGCCAAGCTATTAATAATGTATCATCAGACAAAGCACCAGAACAGAAACAGCTTGAATGGAACACTTAAATGATCTTCCAGGAAGCAAGATTGTATTTAAAGTGAGAGTTTTATTTCAGGCTTTCTACCCATTTCGGCCAATGTGCTTGCTCTTTACTTACAAGCACTTGCGTGCATCTCTCCACGTGCTTTTTCATTCTTTTTTTCAGTTTTTTGGCCGTACCGCATGTGGCATGCAGGAAACATATCCGAACAGGGATCGAACCCACACCTCCTGCGGTGGAAGCGAGGAGTGTTAACCACTGGACTACAAGGGAAGTTCCTCTCTGTGTGCTTTTTAACAGACTTAGGTCTGGAGAAGCAAGCAGGCAAGTATAACGGAAGAAACCTTGGTTAAAGATGAGAAAACTTAGACTATGTACACTTTGTTCCGGGGCCTTATTATTGTTTGACTTTGAACATGTCAATTAAAGCTCCTACTTTCCATTTCCCGTTACGTAAAAGTAGTATTATTTAAAGATATAAAGATAATAATCTGAAAGAACTTTGAAATTATAAAGAGCTTTCTAGTGAAAGGCATTAATTCCTTCTTCATATGGTTTATTTACTGTAATCCGTGGGAATGCTTCCACTGGCAGGAATCTGGACTTCATTTAAACTGAACTTCCAAAGGATCCCAAAAGCAGTTGGCCTTTCTTTATATTATTTGGCATCAACATCAAAAAAATGTGCACACAATAAATATTTAACTTTCAAGTCATATCTTTCTTTTGATGTTTATCATCATTTCTGGGAGGAAACGTTTAAACAGTGTTTTATCCTGGGTTCCCAGGTGATAGAGCCGGAGGCAAAACGTATGGACTAATATTTATCAGAGAATACGCTCCCCAGGGAGCAGGAATGGCGGCAAGGGCAGCAGAGTGGGGGGGGCGGCGAGGGGAGAAGTCACCAAGCCCCCAAGCCAGCCGCCACAGGCTCCATCTCAAGGGACACTTTTCTGAGAGGCCTTTTGGAGGACGGACACTCGAGGTGGTCCACTATGTGCGAGAGAGAGGAAGGAACTACTGCTTCTTCGCTTCCATTTCTCCTTGGTCAAAAGTTTGCATCTCAGGTTGGCGTTAACTCCACCACACTGGCAGTCGTGCCTGCCTGAGTGGTCCAAGCATCCTTAGCTCTGCCAGGAGGAAGCCCAGCCCAGGCAGTGCTGTCAGGCTGCACCTGTGTGAAGTCAGGCGACAGCAGCCTCTGGGGCCAAACTAGTGCCCCAAAGCCCCAGTGGAAGGCACAGCTTCGAGGATCTTAAAAGGTGCTTAAGAGGTGTCAGCTCAGAACATAATATTGAAGTATTTCAGGGATTACTTTACTTTGCAAAAATATCCATTTGTGTTTATTTTCTCTGTCACTTTTCATAAGAATACAGTCAAAAGCAATCCATCAAAATGGCACACTTAGGAATTCTTAGCATCTGTAGATGCTGAACGCTAAAACTACTGTCGACTGAAAAATAAATGCACAACTTAAAAGGGAGAATTATGTTTTATTCGACAGACTCCCTGAGGAGCTAAGCCTGGGAGGCAGCCTCTCAGACAGCTCTGAGGGACTGCTCTGAAGCGGTGGGGGAGAAGCCAGTGTATAGAGGAGTTTTTGCAACAAAAACCACGAGGTCAGAACATCAAAACATTACTGTTAATTAAAGAAAACTAGACATCTCAGGTTAATGAATCTAGGGCTTTTCTGTGTATGGGAAGGTGCAAGAGTCTGGGTTCACTGAAGTCATCCCTTGGAGATGCATCTTATCTAGGGCCAGTACCCTGCTTTTCTCCATCCTGAATCCCTGCAGGGTGCACCACTGGGGGTGGCTGCAGTGGCTGGCTGATGGCTTCATGGCCCCAACATCCTTTGTTTACTGATATGGCAGGTGACATTCTTCATCCATACCATCCAGCCTTGACTCTTCCAGATTCTGTGCCCACGTTTGTGGACAGTGGCCCTTCTGTCTTGTCATTCATTCATTCATTCAGCAGATATACTATTGAGCATCTACTCTGTTGCCAGGCTCTCTTTTAGACTCTGGAGATACAGTGATGAACACAGACAACTCCCTAGCTCTTGTGACACTATATTCTGATGGAGGAAGCTGTTAATAACCAGGTAGGCTAAAAAAAAAAAAAAAAAAACTTCAGATGAAGAGGAGGGATACGAGAGAAATACAACAGGGTGATGAAATAGTCTTGTAGGTTCTGTGACTCTAGATCTGGCTGAATTTTTTCATGGCTGGCCACTGGTTTTAAAGTTTTGCTATAGCTACAAGAGTATATGGCCTGTGAACTCCTTCATGCATTGAGGGGAGCTTTTATCTTCTCTTCCTCAGTGCCCGTTTTAAGCACGACTGTTAATAAGAGATACGTCTAAGTCCAACAAACAATGTCTTCTTGAGGATTGGTGAGATGATCATTTGAGGCATAAGAAGCCTTCTTTCATCACCCCCCCTCCCCACATCACATGATGCCTGCAGGTTCTGCCCAGGAATGTTCCCTAGGAGGTGTTCTGTCGTAAAAGTTCAATGGCTTCTAAAGAAGAATTTGGCCTGTCCATTTTAACCAGAAGTTTGTTCTTGTATTATTAGATCTAGATATATATTTGGAATAAAGACTGTCACAACCCAATTCCAAATAAGCTCCATTTGTAAACTTTGTTATTTTTCACCCCAGCGTATTCCTCACACTCTCAAAGGAAAGAGAAAAAAGAGAAAGCAAAGCTATATAACCAAACAAGATTTTTAGAAGGCTTTCTGGTTTTGCTGTATCCACACATTATTGGTCAGAATAGGCTAGCTTATGCTGCAGTAACAAATAATCTCAAAATCTCGGTAGCTTAACATACCAGAGGTTTCTTTCTTACTCACAAAACATCTGCTGTGGGTCCATATAACTCTTTAGAGCAAACTTTCCTTCGTGTATGACTCAGCAGTCCAAGCCGTGCATCTCAACAGGAGTCCTACTCAAGCACCAGGCAGCTTTTCCACGCCTTGGCCTGGAGATGACACACATCATTCCCAACCACTGCCCATTAGCCAGAACCAATCATATAACTTTGTCTACCAGCGAGGATGCTGGGAAATGTAGGAGAGCAACGTGGGAATGTTTGCAGAACCCCACTGTCTCTCCCACACTGGTCACTATGGGTATCAAGGAAAGAACACACAAAGCAGGAGGTGTTCATGGGCCCTTTGCCTGCCTTACTATCCTACCAGCATCAACTTAGGGGGTCCTGTGAGGTTCTTACTCAATTTCACACAACAGGTAGAATTAGTTGGGAAGGACACCTGGCAGAGTATCTCACCCAGATTCTGCCACCGTCCCCCACCCCCATCCATGGTTATGGCTATTATTTCTCCTTGAAGTTGTGATTTCCACAAGACAGCTCACCCAAAGTACAGATGTTCCCCCGAAACTGTTTAAAATACTTTCATGACAAGTTCTGGAAATAAGGCCGAAAACATGTGTGCCAACAACCCATTTCAGTCATTTTGTGAGATGGTTATGAATGTAAGCACGTCGATTTTTATTTTGTTTTACATTTTGCTCGGATTCAGGGGGGCCAGATACCATGATTTGATATTCACCTTGGGAAAGAGGAGCCTGGCATCTGGCAGGTTCTGCTGTGATAGGAACAGACTCTGCAAACTACTAAAGACCCTCCTTAGGGTCCTGCTCCTGTAGCTGAGGGAAGAGAATAGAAACTCTGTGTGTGTGTGTTTGACAATGTGAACAATTAGCATCCCAGTCTTCTTTTCTTTTGTCAATTCTTCCGACAACATACCTCCAAATTAGGATGGTAAGCCCTAATCAGAAACTTCTGGAAAAGAAGTGGATTGGATAAGGGAAGAGACGGAGGAGAGAAAGTATGCCCATTCTCGAGTTAGTGCCTGCCAAAATGTTAACAGATCATTTTATTCTCTATTTTCAGGCTCTCTTGAATGTTTTTCATTCATTCATTCAACTAATATTAAGGACCAGTCTTGGTCCCTGTGAAAAGCACTGAGGAATCAGTGATGGGAAAAATGAACCCCTCCCTTGCTCAAGGAGGTTCAGTCTAGTGTGGGCACCAAGCAGTGTACAGATCACTACAGAAACAAACCTATAACTTGCCAATTGTGGGTCTGTGCTTGTTTGTTCTCGAAGCTATTTTCTGCTGTTCTCCTGATCTGCTGCATTTCCTCCACCCTCTGGCTTTCTGGTCAGTTCAGCCGACAGAAGGCACTGGCAAGACTGGAGGGTGGGAGGAGGGGAAAAGCCACGAGCTTCTCCTCCCTCACCACATTTCCTCCGGACAGCCCTGGCTATGGCTCTAACTCACACCCTGTGGCTTCCCCCGCAAGTTTCCAGTGCCTCCCAGGCCTCCCCAGCTCTTCAGCTCTAATAATATTCTTCTTCTTCACCCCTCCAGACCCAAGGATGGCAGGGGCTTCCAACAGTCGTCTCCCCCATGTTTAGCATCTCTGGAACCATTCTTCATTAAGTTTCCTCCGGTATGGGTTTACTTCCTGTTTACTATTATTACTTCCATAATAGTAAACACTGTGATGACGGCCCCCCCAAAAGGTGTATTGTGACAAGAGAATATATAATGAGGACTCTGTCATTGTCGTCATGGACAGAGGAGGCTTTTTGGAGGAAGTGACATTTGAGCTGAGATTTGAGGGCTGAATCAGAGTTAAATAGGCAAAGGATGTGGGTAAGAGCATTCCTAGGAGAGACAGCAGCCTGGGCAAAGGCCCTGAGGCAGAGGAGCTGAGAGCCATCTAGAAATGGAAATAAGGGTAGTGATACCTGAGTATAGGGAGCAGAGAGAGGGAGTGTCATAGGATAGGGCCGCAGAGTTAGGAACAGACTGGATCACACAAACCCTACAGACCATGCTGAGGACTTCATCTGACAATGGGAAGCAACAGAGGGCTTTAAGCAAAAGAAGATGATATGCATTTTTAAAGGACCACTCTGTCTATAGTGCAAAGGGTATGAGAGAAGCGGGTGAGAGTGGATTTGAAGAGGCTGCTTAGGAGGTACTGCAACAGCTCAGGCAAAAGGAGATGGCAGCTCTGGCAAAGGATAGGATTAGAAATGGAGAAAAGTGGATGGACTCAAGAGATATTTAGGAGAGCAATCGACAGGACCAGGTGACTGATGAGTTAGGGAGAGGTGACGGAGAGAGGGACACCAAGGATGACTTCTGGGGTTTGGCTTACACAGGTGGGTGGATGGATGGTGTGCCATTCACCAGGACAGGAAACACTGAGGAGGAATGGGTTGTGTGTGCACGTATGGGGTGAGGAAATGGATCATGCCTTTGGTTTCGCTCACATTGAATTTAAAGTGCCTTAGCGGTATCCAGAGGCATTTGTCTCTAGTAGGCAGCTGGATAGATGGCGCTGGAGCAGCTCCATGGCAGGTTGGATTATTGTTCCCAATTCTCCACTCCCCTGGAATAGGATTTTACACCCACATCCCTTGCCACGTAACTTCGAAGTGACTCTCACAGTAGCCTTGGCCATGTAACTGTCTATGATCAGTATAACATGGGTGGACGAGATGTAAACAGAGACTTTCAATATGCTTTCATGTTTGGCTTTTGATCTTCCGTGAGCCGTTTCAGGGAGCCCCTGGCCCTCCAGCCGAAGCCGCAGCATAAGGCCATGTAGAGCTGACCTGAACACAACCTGAAGCCTGGGTCCAGCCTGACCCAGCTAAGCAGCGCCTTGCTTAGCTGACCTGAAGAAGTGTGAGCATTGCTGTAAAACACTGAACTTTTGAAGTTCTTATGCATCAGAAGCCGAAGAATGTTGTTCAGGGGCGAGGACCAGAGAGTCCTCCCAGGGATCACAGCCATTATGGAATCCGGGGGCACGTTCATTTCGGGTAAAGCTGGACAAACTTTTCTTTGACTGCCCCTCTGTCTTCTGGCCCAGGTAGTTCACCTCATCTGAATATCTTTAACCCCTCCTTCTGTTGCGCTCCAACTAGGTTGACAGTCATGTACTTGGGTTCCAAAACTGTGTCACTGGGTTCGCTCCCGAACCCTACGTTCTCTATCCATCTTTTCTTTAAATATTTAATTATTTGTCTGCGCCGGGTCTTAGTTGTGGCATGTGGGATCTAGTTTCCTGACCAGGGGTTGGACCCAGGCCCCCTACATTGGGAGTGCCGAGTCTTAACCACTGAACCACAAGGGAAGTCCCTCACTATCCATCTGTTGACATCTATGGTACATTCTGACTTGGTATGTCTTTGAGTGGCAATGGCTATGCCTTTCAAAAATTTGCTCTTCAAATAGGACCTTCAATGCCTTGGGCCAGAGTCAATCAGAATATCCTACTATGTGGATTTGACATCTTTGCCAAGGGAAGTCTTCATCTATATCACAAGCGTGACAGACTACATCCATCAATGTGGAAACCATGCAACTTTTTCCAAATGAGAGTGGAAGGACTTGAAACAGGATCTTTTCTGAAGGCTCAATTCACGTTTCTTGACAGGAGGAGGAGAAGGTGAACATCTGTGTTATGCACGTTGCTTCATTGTTCCTCCAATGGGAATTTGCTCCAGCTTTTGTAGCTCATATTCTCAATCTCTTTCTTTCTCTTTCTCTCTTTCTCATTCCTTTCCTCTCTCTCCACCTATTCTCTGTTCATTAATAAAAGCTCTCTTTACTTAGTTTGGAATAAAGGAAACACCTTAAAATATTTAGGTAAATCTCTTGTCCCGTCCTGTGCTAATTCCTTATATTATTCATTACCATAACAGAAGTTTATATTCATTTCCTTTCATTCCGCCGCTTCTCTTTGTGTTTGAAGAATTCTCTCATATCCATTACATTCTGTAATCTAACTCTATTTCATAAATGACTCCCTTCATCTTTCAGAGGACTGTCTAATGAGTTTTTCCCTTTCTCCACTTTAAATCAACCTGCAATGATGTTTAAGACCCACAATGGTTCTAATGCAAAGGTCAGGAAAGACCTCATGGCATTCACAGCTTCTTCACTGAGTATTTCAAAGAGTCCCCAGGCAGGGCTGGAGGACCTGGGTCCCAGCCCCAGCTTGTGCACTGGGTAGATTTGTCACCCTAGGTAATGTTCTTCTTAGCTTTAAAATAGAGATAATATCGTGCTATTTAGTGTACGTGATTGTTGAACTAATTAAACTGAGCAAGAAAAAATTTTGATATGTTTAAATATCAGGAACTGTAGCTGTTAGGAGTGTTTTGGGGGTAAAAGAAGCAAACAACGCAACTCACAGTAACTTTAAGAATTGGGTTTATTTTTCTCGTAGAACAAGCCTAGAGTAGGCGATCACTGGGGTTGGTTCAGGGATCAACAGTCTCCTCTGCCCCCTTTATCAGGAGAGCACAGACTTCCCAGAACAGTGCACCCTGTACAGACTTGCACTTATTTCTCATGGGCTAGGCGTGGGTCATATGGTCTCATCTAGCTCAGCGGAGACTGGACAATTGAGTATTTGGAAGTCAGCAAATGGCAAGAAGAAGAGAGTTGAGAATTTTGGGGGCAATGGGGCGGCGTGGGGGAGGGATTATTTAAAGTTATCTGGCACAGAAAGCTTTGAATTACAGCCACATTAATGCACCCACAATCCTGGTACTAGTTCCAGTGTGTGGGTCCTCTCCCCACACCAAGCAATTCTCTGACACCAGCTGGGTGTCCTACAATTCAATTCAATTCTGACACTGTCTACTTGGAGATAGCATCATATCCCACAGGTTAAGGGCTCAGTCCCACGAGACTGTCCCCCAGCCCTAGGATGTCAATCACCAAGTCCAGGTTGTCACCTGTGCTTCTGACTGTCTAGCTATAGATTGGAGGTTCCAATGACCCTCTCCTTGGGTTTGATTAATTTGTTAGAACAGCTCCCAGAACTCAGAGACACATTTTACTTACAAGATTACAGGTTTGTTATAAAAGGAGCAGCCAGGGCTTCCCTGGTGGCGCAGTGGTTGACAGCCCGCCTGCCGATGCAGGGGATGCCGGTTCATGCCCCTGTCCGGGAGGATCCCACATGCCGCGGAGCGGCTGGGCCCGTGAGCCATGGCCGCTGAGCCTGCGCGTCCGGAGCCTGTGCTCCGCAACGGGAGAGGCCACAACAGTGAGAGGCCCGCGCAACGCAGAAAAAAAATAATAATAAAAGGAGCAGCCAGATGGAAGAGATGCATAATTGCAGAGTATGTGGGGAAGGGGCACAGAGCTTCCATGCCCTCTCCAAGCACGCCACTCTCCCCAAATCTCCATGTGTTCACCAACCCAGAGCTTCTCTGAACCCCATCCTTTTGGCTTTTTATAGAGGCTTCATTACAGGGGCAAGATTAATTAAATCACTGGACATTGGCAATTGATTCAACCTCCAGTGCCCCTCCCCTTCCCAGAGGTCTGGGGTGGGACTGAACCCTCTAATCACACGTGGTTGGGTTGGCCCCTCTGGCAACCAATCCCCCTCCTCAGATCCTTTCCAAAAGTCACTTCATTAACATAAATTCAGGTGTGGTTAGAAGGGGTTTGTTATGAATATGAAGATACCTTTATGGCTCTTTTCACATGGGAATTCCAAGAGTTTTAGGAGCTCTGGGCCAGGAAAGGGGGTGAAGGCCAAATACATATTTCTTATTATAGATCACAGTATCACACACCTAAGACTTCCCTTTTGAGAAGGTGCATTGCTTCCATAGGTACAAAACTTCTATTTATCCAGAGACAGCAAAAACCAGAGAGGAGAGGTTATGTCAGTCGTAAGAGCCAAGTGCACTCTGTGTGTTTTCCTTGGGGCTGCCTCTCCCCCCAGATCTAGATTACGGCTCCAAGGAAATCAGGAGACTCAGTCAGCTTCCTAAACAGAAGTTCTCCATGCAGAGTGTTCTTCTCTGGCTCTCAGTTATTTAACCCAGTGACTCAAAGTCCTGGCTCTAGAGTCAGATGGGCAGAGGTTTAATTCTGACTGCCCTTTCTAGTTGCTGATCTTAGGCAAGTTAATGTTTAATACCCTCATGTTACTCACTTGAAATGGGAATAACCATACTACTTACCTCCCTGTACCACTATGAGGATTAAATGGAAAACACTAAATACAATGGCTGACATATAGTAACCACTCAGTAAAGAGGATCTATCATTAATATTAGAGGTAATAGTAAAAGTTTTCAAATGTACAGATTCCCCAACTCTGTCCCAACTTTACCCCAAAGATCAAAGTTAACAATAAAAATTAGACAGAATAATGATCTTTTATTTGCCTCTAAAATTAAGTCACATGATCTCTTGCTGAAATCCATCCTAGATTCTCTGTACCTGTTACTGTTAGAATGACAAACCCTCCCATATATTTACTAAGGCTTATAAAGAAAAAAAACGATGCCATTCTCGAGTTTGGTGATCAGTCCTAATAATGTATCCAGTAAGCTCATTGGTTGCCTGAGGTAGTATCTTGCCAAATCCAATTTGCAAAGACAACAGCTTTATAGACATTTCTTTTTATCTTGTTCGTAATATTGCCCATTAAATAGAAGATGTACCGTGCCAGGTCTTGTTCATTTCAAAGCAAATTATAGGAGGTGATTCAACTGTGCACCAGGAGAAAGAGTCCAGTGTTTCACCAGCAGGGCCACAAAATTAGACGTCTGCTTCCTGACAGAATGACAGATCAGAAGAATTGAACATTGATGAATCTTAATGCTGTCATCTACCACAATGTTCTTCAATTATTTCTTTGTGAAAGAATGACTAATGATAATTCTTACTAGAGGATCATTTGCATATTCAAGCTCAAGTGTTACACGGAAGAGAAGAGAATGTCGATTTGTTGAGAGGACAAACTCCTTCCCTCCAGAGTAAAACGATTCTTTTCTACATTAGGCTTGCTACTGAAACCCAGGGAGACAGAAAATATAATTCAGGAGCTGAGTCCAAATCTATTTTCTCATTTCCAAGAACAAGAAAAAAACAGTATCTTTTTCTCCCATTTTAGACTAGATTTTTTTTTTTTTTTAATGTGCTCCATAGTTGCCATTGTTCATAGGGGAAAAATGATCTGGATACGATTGGCCTAATCAACTCTTAATTCAAGGGCCTAAGGGGATGATTACACCTAGTGTGACCCACACAAGTAGCTGCTGACACCAGGGTCCTTTGGAAAGTGCTGCTCTTGACATCAATGCCAGGTAGGTGGCCCTGGAGACTTCAGACTCCAGGGACCAGAGAAGCTGAGCCGTTGCATCTGGTAGAACCAATCACGGCAGCGCCAAAAGCCTGTTCTGTCCTCCAGATGAACAAGCATCAAGATATCTGTCCTTCCTAGACCGTGAGCAGATGCTGGCCAAGGTTGCCACCTTCCAAAAGGAGACAGTTGGAAGGAATGAACCCGGGCTATGCCAGTCTGATTTGTTAGCCTGTTTGATCCCAGGAACAGATCAGGAGAACTTGCTGCTGCTGCGAGACTGCACCTGGTTCTTCCTAATTACAGGAGGAAACAACGAGCCAATGCGAGGTAGAAGAAGCAGCAGCATCCTCTAGCGGGCTGCATTCTACTTTCAGCTCTCCCTTGGCCCACATGAAGCCAGTCCTCCTCTAGACAGTCAACAAAGTCCACTTGGAAGCAGTGAGTGGAATGTGCAGGATGGATAGGAAGTATCCACGTGGCTATAGAGGAGAGCGAGTTTCTGGTAGAAAGAGTCTCATGAGTCAGGCCCACGGGCTTGAAACACCACTGATGCTCGTATCAGTTTCCTAGGGCGGCCATGACAAAGTACTGCGAGCTGGGTGGCTTAAAACAACAGAAATCTGTTGTCTTACATTTTGGGGGGCTAGAAGTCTGAAATCAAGATGTTCTCAGGACCATGCTCCCTCTGAAGCTTGTAGGGAAGAATCCTTTCTTGCCTCTTCCAGCTTCTGGTGCTTGCCGGTATCCCCTGGCTTCTGTCCGCATCACTCCAATCTATGCCTCCACCGTCATGTGGCCCTCCTCACGTGTCACTCATGGCCTTCTACTAAGGACACCAGTCACGAGATTAGGGCCCACTCTAACTCAATAGATCTCATCTTCCCTTGAGTACATCCACAATGACCTTATTTCCAAGTAAAGTCACATTCACACATTCCAGACCTCAACATTTCTTTTTGGAAGACACAATTCAACCACAACACTGGCACATGAAGAACAAATAGGAAGCATCTAAGTGAACACAGAGGAGAAGATAGTTCTTTCTTTTTAAAAAATATTTATTTATTTATTTGGTTGCGCAGGGTCTTAGATGCGGCTGGTGGGCTCCTTAGTTGTGGCATGTGAACTCTTAGTTGCAGCATGCATGTGGGATCTAGTTCCCTGACCAGGGATTGAACCCAGGGCCCCTGCACTGGGAGTGTGGAGTCTTACCCACTGCACCACCAGGGAAGTCCCAAGAAGATATTTCTGATAGAAAGACTATCATAAGTCAGGCCCAGAGGGACTTGTAACACCATGATGCTTGTACAGAAAAACAAGCAGTGCAGTAGTCTGGGTTCCCCTCCTTCCCTCTTCCTCATCAGCCCCTTTCTTCTCCTGTGCTAAGACCTATAACACTCATGATTACTCACCCAATGCATATATAGGGGTCAGTAATATAATCACAATAGACCAGCCCACCCTTAACATTTGCTGGGCTCAGGAAAAGACGGCAAAGTGACCCACATGGCATGTGTCTAATTATTTAAAGTCATATTTCATGCTACAAATTAGTTATCTTCTCCTCTTTTGACAAACACACCTTCATTACTACGAACTTTACAAAGAAATTGGAAAGCTATGGTTTTGATTTAATTGAAAATCGGCAAAATATCAAAGGTGATCTGCCTGGGTGTTCTGTAGAAGGGTTGGTGATATTAGGATGAGCAGTAAAATAAAAACGTACATAATTCATAAATTATCATATTTATTCCATAGAATTTCTTTTTATTGTCTTAATTTCAGAAAATGTACTAATTATGTTGTTGTTATCAAGCTTTTCACATAGTTTGTATTTTATTGACAGTATTGACAAATTAGACTAAATTCCTTGAGTGGTTATTGTTCTTAGGTAGTTTGTATGAATTTTAATCTTGAGAAACTTTGCTGAGGCATGAGCCACTGGAATATTCAACAAAATGCTTAAAGCAATGCCTACATTCAGATATGAAACATTTTCTGTGTGGTAGGAATACTTAAGATTTACCCTCTTAGCAAATTTCAAGTGTTCAAGACAGTATTATTAACTATAATCAACATTTTATACATTAGATCCCCAGAACTTATTCATCTTTTAGTGAAAAGTTTGTACCCTTTAACCAACATCTCCTAATTTCCCCCACCCCAAGCCCCTGTCAACAACCATTCTATTGTCTGCTTCTATGAGTTCGAGTTTTTTAGACTCTCAAGGGTATGGAGAAAAGAGAACCCTTGTCACTGTTGGTAGGAATGTAAATTGGTGCAGCCACTATGGAAAACAGTATGGAGGTTCCTCAAAATATTAAAAATAGAACTAACCTATGATACAGCAATCCCACTTCTGGGTATATATCCAAAGGAAATGAAATCAGATCTTGAAGAGATATCTGTACTCCTAACTTCACTGAAGCATTATTCACAATAGGCAAGATATGGAATCAACCAACCCATTCATCAACGGATGAACGGATAAAGAAAATGTGATACACACAGACACACACACAATGGGATATTATTTAACCACCACAAAGAAGGAAATCCTGCCATTTGGGACAACATAGATAAAACTGGGGGACATTATGCTAAGTGAAATTAGCCAGACACAGAAAGACAGATACTGCATCGTCTCACTTGTCTGTGTTTTATTTATCTTCAAACTACTTTCATATATCTCATTTCCTCCATGAAGTCATAGAGTTTTGAACATTAAAATAATCTTATAAAGTTTTATTGGATTTGGCTGTGTAGCTAGAGCTACCTCTCGGCTAGAGCTTCCTCTCGGCTCTAGCTAGAGCTAGATGCTTCCTCTCGGCTGAACTATAACCTCAAGAGTAGGGACGTTAAGCATTTTACTCATCACAGTCTGCCTTTAGTATTAGACATTTTTGAGGCAAATAGATAAAATAAAAGAGCCCAGTTCAAGTTTTTCTTTGTTAGGCTAGGAGCTCTGGGGACTAGGAGTCCTGCAGCAAAAATACTGACTAAAATATAGTGCCAATAATACCCATTAACCCAGAAATTCCACTTTCCATTTTCTACATGGAAAATACACGAAGAGGCAATATGTACATGATATCCATTGTTTATAACATAGAAAAGTTCAAGAAATCAAATGTACATTTTACCATTCCTTTACTGACAAGCTGCAGTAGAGCCATATTATAGAATTCATCAAGGCAATTTAAAAAAGGATGAAGTAGATATATGTACATTCACAATGAAAGATTTTCAATACATGCATTACATAAAATAAAAAGCAAATTGAAATACAATTGATTTCAAAATTGATGTTTGGGTTATTTTACAATTAAATTTTTTGTCTAGGGTATCTGTACTTCCTGTTCCTCTACCCTTTCCTGAACAGTTCAATTCTGAAGTCATTAAGTGGAAGAGAACAAGGTAGGTGCCCACACCAGAGAAAGGGGGAGCTGTAGTGGCCCAGAGTGGGATGTCAGGGTTCAAACCGGATGAGGAGAATGCCCACGTGAACTTGGGGGCGGAGACAGGAGATCGAGTACACTCAAGAAAACTGATCACATAACTAAGTATATTAAAGATAATGGGAGATAGGTTTATCATTAGCCGGAGAAGGGTCTACAACTATGAAAGGCAGAACACTAAAATGAATCCTGTTGTTTACTACTGGATTTAGAAGTATCAATGCGACCTTGTGGTTTTCAAAATACACAGATGGACATATAATAAACATAGGAAAAAGGACGTAAATATATACGCATATGATATATGTACACATATACATGTACATGAACATGTACATGTACATATATCCCCTTGCTCTAGCCCTTAAAAGGATATGAGAACAGGGATACTCCAGTAGCAATAAGCATGCCCAGTGCTCATATCCTGGCTTCTACATACCATTCTCCACTAAAAGCAACTGGGGTTACTTAAAAAAAACCTGATTCTAGGGCTGAGGCAGAAGTATATGTCTGAAACATCTTGCTATTTCAGGAAGCAAGGAAGTGCTTAAAGAATGTCGAGACATGACAAAAGGACACAGAACTCAGCTTGATGAAGCCCTCATTGGCCAAATCAGGGACAATTTGACCATTAAAAGAAATAATGATAGTAAAGGACTGTAACCCATTGAATAAATAGAAAATGATGTTCATACAGATATAAATAAATACATAACCAAATAAGTAAAAAAGTTTCATGAAGCTTGGGATACTTACTTACATGGTTTCAAAGTAACTCCTCACAAAAGGCTTATTAATTTCAAAAAGATTAAAAAGTTACATTCTAGTGGAAAAGCCCGGCTGACAGAAACTTAATAATCAAGGTGAACATAATGGGACAAATGGGAGTCATGTGCCACCAGATATGCTACAATGAGAAGAACACAGATTTACTTCTGTGATATTCCTCCCAGTGTATTCCTGCAAGTAACCTGAATTTAATCATGAGAAAAAAAAATCCAAACCAACTCAAATTGAGGGACATTATACAAAAAAACTGGCCAAGAATCTTCAAAACTGCAAAGGTCATGGAACTCAAGGAAAGACTGAAGGAGACTCAAGAGCCATTATTACAATTAAATGCAACATGCAAAGCTGAACGGGATCCTTTCGTCATAAAGAACATGACTGCAACAACTGGCAAAATGAGAATGCAGTATCGTTTAGACAGGTTTAATGTACTGATGTTGATTACCTGATTTCAGTGGTTCTATTTGGATAACATCCCTGATGTAGGAAATTCACACAAAAGTATTGAGAGTTATGGATTATCAGGTCAGTAACTTCCTCAAAATGATTCAGGAGAATAAATTCTTTGTTCTGTACTCGCAACTTCTAATTTTGCAATTGTTTCAAAAATATTTTCTTGAAGACAACTATACAAAATAATAGTACATAAAGTCTATTCCAAATATGAAAATAGAAAAAACTATGTATAACTTTACATACAGACCTATGGAAATATACAGAAAGAGCTTTAGATGAACAATGGTTATATTTGGGAAAGATAGTTGGTGGGGCAAGTTAGGAAGGATTCTTGTTTGTGATTCAAAATACTTCTGTATTGTTTAAATTTTTATTCAGTGATAATATATTCATATATTGCTTGTATAAAATGAGGAGAAGATAAAACTATCATTATTTGCAGATGATACAATTATATATTTGCAAAATAAAATTGACTTGAAAACTACTTCATGCATGCAGTAAGAAAATTCAATAAGGTAGCAGAGTAGAAAATTAATGTACACAAATCACTGGATTTCATATATACCAGAATATGCAAAGTTACAAAATGTAGTAGAAGAAAAAAATCCCATTTCTAATTGCAACCAAAAAAGATATAATTTCCAGGGGGAAAAAGTAACAAGATGTCAGTTCTCAACTACATTAATATAGAAATGTAATATAATCTCAAAAGTGCCAACAGGATACTTTTAAAGAAACTTTAAAAGGTGATTCTAAAGTTTACATGGAAAAATAAACAAGAAAATAATGTGTGAAGACAAGATGAGTTTTTCAATAGGTGATGCTGGAAAAACTAGATAATCGCCTAAAAAAAAAGTTGGTTTAAATCTTACATTTTATGATAAATTCCATATGAATCAAATAATTCAATGTTAAAAAAACATATAAAGTTACTAGAGGAAAACTTCAGGAAAATCCTTTGCAAACTTGTAGTGTCCTTTCTACCTGATTCAAAATCTAGAATCTATTAAAGAAAAGATGGATAAATGGGTACATTCATCTCCATAAAAATAAAAACTTCTACTCACTGAAACACAAAAATACAAGCAATTGGGAGATAGGGATTGACATATATACACTAATATGTATAAAATGGGTAACTAATAAGAACCTGCTGTTTAAAAAAATCAAGAAAATAAAATTCAAAAATTCAAAAAAAAATACAAGCAAAGTCAAAATATAAGTGATCAACTGGGAAAAGTATTTATTTACAATTTATATTAGAAGTATAGTGCTAATTTTCCTAATATATAAAGAGCCTCTATACAAATGATGAGATTAAGATCGACAACATCACAGGGAAAAAGAGATAAATAGGCTAAATGGGCTCTCTATAGGAAACAATGTTCCTTAAATGAAAAACATTCTAAGATTTATTCATGTATATATAGAAATACAAAATAAGACCATACTGAAATATGACTTTCCTCATGGCAAAAATTCCAACCATTTAACAATGTATCATGTTGGTGAAGCTGTAGGCAAATAGCACTTTCATTCATTGGCAGGAGCACAAATTGCCCCTGTGGAGGTAACCTGGCAGTGAACTATCATACGTGCAAATACATTTACCATTTGACTCAGGAACTTCATTTCTGAGAATGTGTCTTAACCATATATCTGCACACATAGGACACATGGCAGTGTTATCCATTGTAACATTGTTTATAATAGCAAAAGCTTTGCCTGGTCATATCAATAGTGATCTTAAAAATATCATCAACCTGAAAAATCCATCAATCGGGGCTGATAAGTCATGTTACATTCTTACAGTAAGATACTTACATACTTCTTTTAAAAAAGGAGGGGCGAGGGGGATTTGAAGCTACTGACACTTAAAATATATTTTTTTTAAAAAGCAAGGCCTATAGTGAATATGGTATACTTTTTTTGGCAAGAATAGAAAAAAACTACATAATTTTATTTGCTTATATTGATATAAAGATATTCTGTAAGGAGACACAAAAATCATCAAAAGGAACATTCAGTTTGGATGCAGGTAGAAGTGAGAGCAGTTTTTCCCTCTATTACTAATCTTAACCCCACGAGGTATGGGGTTGTCTCATAAGAAATTGGTAATATTTAACTATTTTGACCTACAAAAATGGCAATTTCTAATAGTTACTATTACTGTTGCCATGTCACAGATTTTGAATATATGTGAGAGTACAGAAGAACATGGGAGGTGCTAATATTATTGGAAAGTTGTAATCTTATCAATTGCATGAAGTCAAAATTCAGAAAGATGTCATCTGAGGAACGATTATGTTGTCTTCTATGGGATAATGTTAATTCACCAGCTTTTTCTTTGTGCCTTGACCAACTGGAATCTCAAAAATGTTTTGACATTTAATGGTTGTCATGTTTTCTCTCGCTTTTTTTCTTCTTAATTTTTGTGTATGATTTTGAAAAATGAGGGGTTTTTTTGTAAAAGGTATAGTATAAAAATAATTGTAGCTGGTAAAACTGGTGATCCTTCCTGTCTAGGGAAAATGGAAGACCTAAATAGTGGTGGGATATACCCTCATAAATTAAGCCTTAAGTTCATATAGTCACCTAAGAGGTATTGGAGATCACTGAGTATACTGTAATCAAAGAGTCAATAAACACAACATTTTGCCGTCATTTGGAGCCCTGAAGATGTTACAGTGGTTGCAGGAAAAACAGGAAGATGTACCAGATAAGCTATTAAGGAGAAACCTGGGTGGGGAATTCCCTGGTGGTCCAGTGGTTAGGACTTGGCACTGCCAAGGGCCCTGGTTCAATCCCTGGTCAGGGAACTAAGATCCCACAAGACACGTAGCATGGCCAGAAAAAAAAAAGCACGGAATGTGAATTAAACGCAAATAAAAATGCAGGTTGGATCTCAGGTTCGGGGGCTGGAGAGACATATGATCTAATCCAGGTTTTTCAAGGTTTTCTGTACCATGAGTATTTTCTCAAAATGACTTCTTATGCAGGATGGGGGTGCTAGCTCTCCTAGAAGCAGAGAGATAAATCTTCTTTTCACAATTCTGAGAAATATTTCCCTCTCTAAGCTGACCATCACTCACTGTGTATTGGAGTATTGTTCTGATTTCACCACTGGTTACAATTCAGTATAAGATCCAAGTGGTCTCTAGGCAGAAGCTGTCTTCTGCCTGATGTCGTCTGTAGTCCAGGTGGACTAAGTCCCTTCAGGTCCCAGCAGAGAGGATGAGAGCCAGTGAGTCAGTGAGTAATTTCTCGCTCTCCCAGTCTTCCCTGAATGACAATGAAATCAAGGGGAAGGGGCCAGGGAGAAGAAAGGATGGAGGAATGGAGAGAAAAGGAGTAGGAGAGAGTCAGCTAAAAAAATATAGGTCTGAAAGACTCTAAGCAGAAGGTCGCTTCACTTGAGACAATTTGGGGAAGAAATTCTCAGTCTCCTTTTCACAAAACAAACTCAAAACCCTAAGAGGTACAAACATTGACCAAGAAGATAGGAAATCACTAAACTTAAAGGTAGATGAGAAAGATACATTTTATTACACCAAGAGCTACAAAAGGAATAAGTATAGCTATCACTTAAAGGTCTTTCCACAAACCTGAAAATCAAGAAACATTTTGGAGGGCTTCCCTGGTGGCGCAGTGGTTGAGGGTCTGCCTGCCGATGCAGGGCACACGGGTTCGTGCCCTGGTCCGGGAAGATCCCACATGCCGCGGAGCGGCTAAGCCCGTGAGCCATGGCCGCTGAGCCTGCGCGTTTGGAGCCTGTGCTCTGCAACGGGAGAGGCCACAACAGTGAGAGGCCTGCGTACCTAAAAAAAAAAAAAAAAAAAATTCTGGAGAGGAAGGGAAGGGGTGAAATGCTGCCCGACTGGAAAACACAAATAAGCAGATGTCTGATCCAGGAGGAAGGAATACAGACCACGGGAGGAACGTTGAATTTACGGATTAACAAAACGCTCAGCTTCATCTGTTTGCTCTGCTGGCTTTTCGTTCCTATGGCTTCTAGCTCAGGAAGTTGGTTCAACATGCTTTTTAAGAGTTAAGAAACCAAAGCGTAGGTCTTCTTATTTAAAAAATCCATTGGTTCAGCCTCGATAAAGATAAAAGTCAAGTTTAAAATAAGCAGATCTTGGGACTTCCCTGGTGGTCCAGTGGTTAAGAATCGGTCTTGCAATGCAGTGGACACTGATTTGATCCCTGGTCGGGGAACTAAGATCCCACTAAGGCCGTGTGCCCCAACTACTGAGCCCCTCCACCACAACTAGAGAGTCTAAGTGCTGCAACTACAGAGCCCATGTGCTCTGGAGCCTTCACGCCACAACTACTGAGCCCCTGCGCTCTGCAGCCCATGAGCCACAACTAGAGAGAAGCCTGCACCACAACTAGAGAGGAGCCCGTGCACCATAGCGAAGAGCCTACGCGCCACAAGAAAGATCCCGCATGCCACAACTAAGACCCAACGCAGCCAAAATAAATAAATAAAATAAAATAAGCAGATATTCCCTAAATTGATCTGATCCTCTCCATCTCCTTTTTCTATACTATCTATGGTATTGGAAGTCATTTTTCTCCTAGGGAAATGCCAAGGGATTTGCTCCTAGGACATCAGAGATTATAACTGCAAAACTGAACAAAGAAGATTACAGGAAACTACACAAGGTAGGATGACAGCTGTCCCTTAAGTGAGAACTGATCCTACTGTAAATCAGTCTATTGGGCTGTCTTGCTCTTTACAATTCTATGAGAAAAAAAGATCACAGTGGAAACCGTTTGCTTCCTACTTTCAATTTTCAATGTGTAATTAATGACAAGATCTATAGAAGTTTACAGAGACATGTGAAGGTTAGTAACACAGAATGAGTTGAACAAATTCTTAATAGTGGTTTGCATTTGAATTACGTTGTGAATATTCTCCATATCAATATTTCATTTGTAATCACTGCGACAAAGAGCACCTGGTTTTATCTCAGAAACAATGCAAGCCCAATTTTGGGTCTAAAACATAAAGAGGATTTCCTAGGTTTGCACTCCATTGAAAAAAAAAAAAAGGAAGAGAGAAATTAGGATAAATTCTTTACTTACAGTACTAACAAAGAGAACATCACAACTTTTCTTTTGGTATCTCAAGGTCCTGTGTCCTGGATGCCCCATTTTGCTGGGAGGAAAACAAGAAAGCTTGAGAGGTCTCATGCTAATTCGAAAGACAAAGTCGTTAAGCACAAGGGTACCCAAAGGTTTTGGTCAACATCTGCTCTAGGATGCAGCTGATCCATTATGGAGAATTAAGAGTCCGTAGCAAGGTACTAAAAGAAAAGTCAATTTCTGAGAATAGTCCAGTCTGTGCAATCACTCATTTGAGTTTAGTGATTAACTGGAAACTCTCAGTGGTGTCATGAGTGAACTAATGTCCTTTTCTAGAAAAACTGTTCTATCCTGTACTATCTAACTTGTCCAGGGTGGTGTCAGGTTTTGTGAGGCTGAAGTTTATACCACTTTTGGGGGTGCTCTTTAAGAAAAAAACCCTAAATTATTGCAAAATTTGTTAGAAAAGTGAATATTTATTTTGAATAAGAAAAGAAATCACAATAAATTACACACTTTTTTTTTTTTTTTTTTTTTTTTTTGCAGTATGCGGGCCTCTCACTGTTGTGGCCTCTCCCGTTGCGGAGCACAGGCTCTGGACGCGCAGGCCCAGTGGCCATGGCTCACGGTCCTAGCCGCTCTGCGGCATGTGGGATCTTCCTGGAACGGGGCGCGAACCCATGTCCCCTGCATCGGCAGGCGGACTCTCAACCACTGCACCACCAGGGAAGCCCTACACACTTTTAAACACTGATAAATACAGAATCACAAAATCAATATAACAGTGTTTCTATTAATTAATGGTCTGACATACACTACACTTCTCTTTTTCCCTAAAATTTGCATAACCTTTGAACACGTCTTCATACTGACAATTTTGTAATATATTATCTCTAAAGAAGTAACAGAAACATAAATCAGCCTGAAACATGGCGGATGAAATCTGTGTTATAATACTGATAGTTTTTTTTAAAAAGTTCAGTTTCACAACTTGCTGTTGGTAATGAGATGCTGTATGTTGAGATGCATAAAACATGACCTGACACTCAGTTGTACTGCCTCTATAATACTGCTACTGGTTTTATGCCCTACACACATAGAAATTTTGATAAATTTTACACAAATTCCATCAAGAAGTAAAAAATGTGCTTTGATAATTATAGATGGTGCATTATAAGGTACTATATTCTCACAGGACACAACTTCCATCTTTCCTAGGTATTAATGAGAACTGAATTCACCTCTTGCAAATTTGTACATCTGAGGGTTGGAAGACTTTTCCACAGGCCACATGGCTCTATACATTTCAAATATTGTTTCTCCTTTATTACCCATATACATAACGCCAGGTGCAGTAGGACACGTTTATATCATGATATAACATCTGGCCCTGAACCTTTTTTTTACATTGTTTCAGGAAGTTGGCATGGTAGGCAGAAGGATTATTCCTGGAAGTCATTCCTTCACCAGAACAGCTAGCAATAATTAACTGTATGTGGATGCTGTGATCCACCTCCATAGATCCCACAAAACTCAAACTAAATGTGTTCCCAACTCAATCTTTCCCTGGTCGTAGCCTCAAAATGCCTAGGGCCACTCCAATACAATACCACACCACCCAAATACAAGAGGAAGAGTGTTAGAGAGAAAGTTGAAGTGAAAAGAGGCAACAGTCTTAACCAATTGCAGTCCAAACATCTTATTTTGCAAATTTTATGAAAACACAAGAATATGCAATCACATTACCAGAATCTGTCCCAGAGCCTTGGAAGGAGCCCATGTGTACAAGTGAGGGGCTTTGAAGCAGAAGCTTTATTCCTTTCATGGGAAACTCACATTCACACACTGGCCACGTAAGCACAGTTTGGAAATATTGGGTCTTCCCCTACGTTCATGCTCATGGCCATCAATCCCAGTTAAGCCCTCGGCATCTTTGTTCTGCAATTGCTCTCATGCTCTTCTTTTGGTCTCCAACCCCAATCTTTCACTTTTCCTAACTTTCCAGATTACTCTCATCTTTCTCCATTTTGCTTTCCCACTTCCCACATCAGAATCTTAAACTAATTGCCAACTGCCTCATTGAAACGTGAAAACTCTTGATCCTCTAAAACGTAAGTTTCCTCAAATTTAGAAGAGTTAGTGTTGCGTTTAGCTACTGATTGATCCTGCAGTGGTGACGAGAGCTACTTTCTTCTGTAGCCAAGTATGTGCCTGTATGTATGTCAGTGTGAGAGTTGCATTCACATCCACTCTTGTCATTCAATCCTCACAACATTCCTATAAGGTACCAAAGCCATTAACATTTTTAAAAATGGAGCATTAAGCTCAGCGTTTAAGTCATTTGCCCAAGAACATACAGCTGGTAAGCCGTGGAGGATTCCACTGCAGTGATACTGACTCCCAGCGGCTTAATTAAATCTGTGTGTACTGAGGGCAGGAACCCACAGCTGGTTGGTGGACCCAAGTTCTAACCATTTAGCTTAGATTGAGTGTCCCTTCAATGTCTATGCAGTTTTCTCCAGTCACTATTATCAGGTTTACTAAATCCTTCCTCTAGGTCGAAAGCACATCTATCTGGCTCTTTAAGACAGGAAGTTACACACAGGAGACTTTGGGCTATACCCCCATTCGATTTTCAGCTTCCTTAGCCTCTTGACAATATACTTTCCAAAGCATAGTAGTTAAGAAATTACAGGGATGACATGGACATTTATAATTTTTCTTCAGATGCTAACAGCCCTCAAATATTCATAAATAAAGCTTATTTTGCATATTCAAAGAACAGAAAAAGAACATGTCTTCAAAGAACTACAAATGTCTTTCAGGGGAGTAAACCTGAGAACAAGTGGATGAAAAATTATGAAAGGAAATACATATAAAATAAACTAAGAAGTAAAGTATCAGGCTATAAGGATGAACAAGACAACAAAAATACACCCCCAAAATTGATGGAAAAATTTTAAATGACTAACAAAATCCCCTCGTCTTCATCACTGCTAGGCCTCAGGGAAAAGCAGCTGACACTTCAAAGAAGCTTTTTTTTTTTTTTTTGTATTACGCGGGCCTCTCACTCTTGCAGCCTCTCCCTTTGTGGAGCACAGGCTCTGGACGCGCAGGCTCAGCGGCCATGGCTCATGGGCCCAGCCGCTCCACGGCATGTAGGATCTTCCCGGACAGGGGCACGAACCCATGTCCCCTGCATCGGCAGGCGGACTCTCAACCACTGCGCCACCAGGGAAGCCCCCAGCTGACACTTCATACTTCCATTTTACTCTCCTGCCAAGTTTTTATAGCAAATAGAACCAGGATGCCCTTCAGTTAGCCAAACACATAGATTTACCATCATCTGCTTTAATCCTATTTCCTCCCCTCTTGTTAACAGACCAGAACAATTGTCTTTTCTTCTATTTAAGGCCACTTATGTTAATGAACATCATCCCAATGTGTGTATTCAGAAATCATACATAGTCCATTAGCTTGTTTCTTATATACTCATATCTTCCCTCTCACTGGGATATTCCCATTAGCTTAAGGATTGTTTTTGTTATCAGAGTAGTACAGGTACATAATACAAAAAGACAAACAGTAAAACTAAACCTGTTATGAGAGAGAGCAGCCCCTACTTTACTGCCACTCCTGCTTTTCCCAGAGGCAAACTCAGCCAACTCTCAACTCTTTCCTCTTTCCAAACTCCAAACTTGCTGTTATGGCTATTTACTGTTTCTTTCTTTTTCTTTTTTTTTTTGGCCACGTCACAGCAAGTGGGATCTTAGTTCCCCAACCAGGGATCGAACCCATGCCCCCTGCAGTGGAAGCGCAGAGCTCTGACCACTGGACTGCCAGGAAATTCCCCTATTATTTCTTATTTATTTAATTTTTTATTTTTACTTTGACATTATCTATCGATTTCCCACTAAGACAGATTAAGAGCATAGAATCCCAGTTTGTGGTTATGGCAATACTCAGTGTTTACATTATTGTGCTAGTATAAAAACACTGTTCCCAGTTGAGCCCAATAGTATGATCTGACTGCATTTCCTCTCTGTAGGACTATTTTAGTTCCCTGGAGTTAACAAATGTTTTTGTCTGTATATGTGCTTAGTTTTCTAGTTATCAATCATTAACTTAATTCACAAACTCTCTCCAGAATTCTCTAAGTAAGTGCAAAAACAACAGATGAAAATTCAGATCTACATGAATAAGTAAAGAACACTGAAATACTAAATATGTGGGTAAATAGAAAATATTTTCTTTCTTTTAATTTCTTTATAAGATATTGGCTGTTTAGAGCGGTAACTATAACATGATAACTGTATGTAGAAATAAAGCACATGACAAGTGTGGTACAAGAGATGGAGGAGGCAATAAATGAAATTAAATAGTTGTACTTTTTTATAACTTACATGAAATGATGCAACATTAAGTATAAGTAGACTGTGATAAGTTAAGGATATACATTATAAGTCTAACACTACTAAAAATGCAAAAACGTATGGCTTAAAAAGTAAACAGAGGAAATTAAATAGGATTAAAGACATTAAAAAACACACAAGAAGAGCAGGAAAGGAGCAAGAGGAACAACAACAAAAAAAAAAAGGAAGAAAAATACAGAAAAGAAATACAAAGATAGTAGATGTAAACTCCAACATATCAGTAATTACATAATGTAATTTATGTAATATTTTAAAATTGACAAACACAAATTAAAAGGCAGAACTTATTAGACTAAATTAAAAATAAGACAAAACTATATATTGTCTATAAAAGACTCACTTTAGATATAAAAACACAAATAGGATGAAAGTGATGGGGGGAAATATATGTACCATGTTAATATAAGCTTTAAAAAACTGGTGTAGCTATATTAAGATTACTAAAGTAGAGTTCAAGACAAAGTATTATCAGAGATAAAGAGGACTTTTATTATGATAAAAAGATTATCATTAGAAAAACATAAAAATCCTAAGTGTGTGTGTATCTAATAAAAAGAAACTTCAAATACAGTAAGTAAACATCAACAGGACTGAAAGGAGAAATAAACAAATATACAATTATAGTTGGCGAGATTGAGATGAACACCCCTCTCTCAGGATCTTTACCTATTGATAAAAAAAGAATGCAAAAAACTAGTAAAGGTATAGAACATTTGAATAGCATTTTCAACCAGTTTGATCTAACAGACATTTATATAGACTGCTACACAACTGAAGAATACATATTCTTTCCCATGCAGGTGAAACATTTACCAAGACAGATTACATGCTGAGTGATAACACAAGTATCAATGAATATCAAAGGCCAGAGCATATCATCTGGCCACAATAGAATTAAATTAAATTAAAAAAATAAGATATCTATAAAAATTCCTAACTATTTGGAAATCAAGATAAAACACTTCTAAATAACTCATTGGTCAAAGAAAAAAATCACAGGGAAATTAGAAAATGGTCAAATGGAACAATAAAGAAACATAACAAAAAGCAATTTTTGGGCTTCCCTGGTGGCTCAGTGGTTGAGAGTCCGCCTGCCGATGCAGGGGACACGGGTTCGTGCCCCGGTCCGGGAAGATCCCACATGCCGTGGAGCGGCTGGGCCCGTGAGCCATGGCCAATGAGCCTGCGCGTCCGGAACCTGTGCTCCGCAACAGGAGAGGCCACAACAGTGAGAGGCCCTCGTACGCAAAAAAAAAAAGCAATTTTTAAGATCACTTTCAAGATTTTTTTAGAGAAAAAGTTATGGCTTTAAATGCTTATGATAGGAAAGAAGAAAGGTGTAAAATCCATGATCTAAGATTCTATCTTAAAAAACTAGAAAAAGGGAGGGTCAAAATAGGGGCATGGGATTAAGAGACACAAACTACTATGTATAAAATAAATAGGCAACAAGGATATATTTTACAGCACAGGCAAATATAGCCATTATTTTGTAATAACTTTAAATGGAGTATAATCTATAAAGACATTGAATTACTATGTTGTACACCTGAAACTAATATAATATTGTAAATCAACTATACTTTAATAAAAAATACATAAAAAAATAAAAAACTAGAAAAAGATGAGGAAATGTAACTTAGAGCAACTAAAAAGAAGGAGGGGCTTCCCTGGTGCCACATTGGTGGAGAGTCCGCCTGCTGATGCAGGGGACGCGGGTTCGTGCCCCAGTCCGGGAAGATCCCACGTGCCGCAGAGCAGCTGGGCCCGTGAGCCATGGCTGCTGAGCCTGCGCATCTGGAGCCTGTGCTCCACAATGGGAGAGGCCACAACAGCAAGAGGCCCACGTACCGCAAAGAAAAATAAATAAATAAAATAAAAAGAAGGAAATAATTAGACAAGTTGGAAATCAATAAAATAGAAATAACCAACAATAAAAAAAGAAAATTCAAAAGATTAAAAAAAATCTGACCTTTAAAAAAGATTAATTAAAGCTGATAAACTCCTATGAAGCCCAATCAAGAAAATAAAGGAAAAAAAATACCAAAAATATTAGGAATGAAAAATAGCTATCACTACAGATCCACAAACATCAAAAGGATAAAAAAGGGAAATAGTATGAGCAACTTAATTCATGCCAATTAAGTTTGACAACATATATAAGATGGTCATAAGTGAAAAACATGACTTACCAAAATGTACATGAGAAGAAGTACAAAATCTGAACAGCTTTACATTATTGAATAAATTGCAAAAAAAAAATTCCTATAGAGAAAATTTCTGGTCTAGATAACTTCACTGGTGAATTATTTCGAACATTTAAGAAGGCAATAATGCCGTATTATACAATCTCTTTCAGAAAATAGAGGACAAAGAAACATTACCCAACCCATTTTAGAATAATTTATCAAGAATAATTGTAATACCAAAACCTAATACAGCTACTACAAGAAAAAACGAAAGCACACACACACACACACACACAGAGACCAAAATCCTTCACAAACATATATACAAAAACTCCTTAAACATATATTAGCAAATTTAATCAGTAATATAGAAAAAGAGTACCTCACAGCCAATTTGGGCTTATTCCAGAAATTCAAGATTGTTTTAAAATTTTTTAATTACTCAATGTAATTCACCACATTAAAACAATAAAAGAGAAAAATATGTAATCATCTCCATAGATTAAAAAAAGTGTATTTGACTAAATTTAGCACCTATTCATGAGAAAACTTGCAAAGCTGGGTTAGAAGGAAGCTTTCTCAGTCTGTTAAAGGCATCTGTGATAAACTGCAGGTAACACCATACTTAATGGAAAAGTAGTAAACTTTTCATGCTTACTTCAGCAACCTGGGAATGATGTTCATTCTCATCACTTCTATTCAACATTGCACTGGAGGTACTAGATAATGAAATAAGCCCCCTCCTCAAAACAAAACAAAACAGAAACTATAAAGAATAAGAAGGAAGAAGTAAAACTTCCTTTTTTTCCAGAGGATAAAAATTTATGTAGAAAATCAGAAGGAATATATAAAAAACAAAACAATAATATACAAAAACCCCTAGTAGAGTTAATAAGTAAATGTAGAAGGCCATACAAGAAAATATAAAAATTGCATATTTATACCTTAGAAACAAATAATGGAAAATAACTTTTAAAAAATACCAGGATTTCTACTTCCAGTTAGTATTAAATGGTTGCAAGAGGTTATCACTTTCACCCTAACAACAAAAATAAACCAGACAAGGCTTAATTTTTCTAAACCCATCAGAGAACTGAGGATGCAAAAAACAAAGAAACAAAACAAAACAAAACAATAAAACAAAAACCTTAAGAGAACTCCAGAAAGTGACTAGTTCTTTATAAGGTGGAAGAAATCCATGGCTATTCTCATCTCTGGTGAAACAGCAGGGTAAAGCAGAACCTACCACAGATGTAAGGTGAAACTAACCAAAAAAAATTTAAACCGCTTAACGGCTGTCTGTGGACTGGCATGACAAATTATAATTCTGAAATTCTGAAAAGCCACAGTCACAGAGGGAGTCAGGCACCAACCTGCCAAATCTTTCCTATGGGACTTTATAGAGTGCTTTACAGAGTACTAGGCACAGTACACCACAACTGAGGGCAAAGTAGGGCAGCAAAGACACTCCTATGCTAGAGGAGCCTCTCCCAAATATAAGGCAACCATCCACTGAACTGGATGGGCAAAGGGAATGAGGGAAATCAATTCAAGGTACTCAGGACTTTTACCTGGGAAATATTGAGGGCCAAGCTAAAATGCAGAGAGCCCTTCTCCCCTTTCCCCCCACTAGGTATTGCAGGCTCTCATCTTCCAGGGTATGGGGGAGAAGTTGGAGATACCTCTCCAAGGCAGAAAGAGATCTCCCAGGGAACTGAAAGCCTGGAACAAGACTGAAGAGCAAATGACACTTCTCAGCTGGCAGCTTGGCTATAAAACACAAAATACATCTGGAATATTGCCAGTGCTCAGAAGGAAAAATCTTCATTTTGTTTCAAAGTATATGAAGCCAGTGGTAAAATGCATTAATACAAAGTTGTAACAAAACCCAGAACAGAATCACTACAGATATTGACTCAGCCTCACTTTAGTGGTGTGACAAAAAATAGCATGCACTTTTTGGGAAGTACATATTATTTACTTTAGTTTTTATTGCTTTTTTTCCACGTGTGGCATAAAATCAAACATTACCAGCAAAATTAAGAAGAAAATGTGATTCATCATCAAGAAAAGAAATAGTCAATAAAAGCAGATCCAGCTATAGCCCAGAAGTTGGAATTAACAGAGAGGGACTTGAAACTATACTAAAAATGCTAAAGGAAATGGAAAGCTAAACAATATACATGAAAAGAATAAGAAACTTCAGAAGAGACACTAAAACATTGAATCAAATGGAAAGTCTCTAAGTGAAAATTACATCATTAGGTGAGATTAGTATCAGAGTGGATTCCACTTAAGAATCTGTGCACTTGAAAATGGGTCAAAGGATAGTACACAAACTCAAAAACAAGTACAATACAGAATGAAAAAAAAAGAAAACCAAAACAGAGCATCTGAAATATGTGAGGCAATATTAAATGATCTAACATACACAATTGGAGTCACAGAAAGAGGAGAGAGAGAATGGGAAAGAAGAAATAGCTAAAGAAATAATGACTGAGAAATTTTCAAAATTGATGAACATCACCAACCTATATATCAAAAAGCTCAAGAAACCCCAAAGAGGAACAATTCAGAGAAAAACATACATAGACACTTTACAGCAAACTGCTGGAAACCGAAGACAAAGAATGAATTTTAAAAGCAACCAAAGGGAGAGGCTTCCGGGAAGATGGCGAAAGAGTAAGACGCGGAGATCACCTTCCTCCCCACAGATACACCAGAAATACATCTACACGTGGAACAACTCCTACAGAACACCTACTGAACGCTGGCAGAAGACTTCAGACCTCCCAAAAGGCAAGAAACTCCCCACGTACCTGGGTAGGGCAAAAGAAAAAAGAATAAACAGGGACAAAAGGATAGGGCTGGTACCTGCACCAGTGGGAGGGAGCCGTGAATGAGGAAAGGTTTCCGTACACTAGGAAGCCCCTTTGCGGGCGGAGACTGCGGGTGGCGGAGGGGGAAAGCTTCGGAGCCACGGAGGAGAGCACAGCAACAGGGGTGCAGAGGGAAAAGCGGAGATTCCCGCACAGAGGATCAGGGCCGACCGGCACTCACCAGCCCAAGAGGCTTGTCTGCTCACCTGTCGGGGCGGGCGGGGGTGGGAGCTGAGGCTCGGGCTTCGGTCGGAGCGCCGGGAAAGGACTGGGGTTGGCGGCGTGACCACAGCCTGAAGGGGTTAATGCGCCACGGCTAGCCGGGAGGGAGGCCGGGGAAAAGACTGGACCTGCCAAAGAGGCAAGAGACTTTTTCTTACCTCTTTGTTTCCTGGTGTGCAAGGAGAGGAGATTAAGAGTGCTGCTTAAAGGAGCTCCAGAGACGGGCACGAGCCGCGGCTAAAAGCACGGACCCCAGAGACGGGCATGAGACGCTAAGGCTGCTGCTGCAGCCACCAAGAAGCCTGTCTGCGAGCACAGGTCACTATCCACACCCCCCTTCCGGGGAGCCTGTGCAGCCCGCCACTGCCAGGGTCCCGGGATCCAGGGTCAACACCTCCGGAAGAATGCACGGTGGGCCTCAGGCTGGTGCAACATCACGCCGGCCTCTGCCGCCGCAGGCCCGCCCCGCACTCCGTGCCCCTCCCTCCCCCCCCACCCCGCCCCGCCCCGCCCCGGCCTGAGTGAGCCAGAGTCCCAGAATCAGCGCCTTTAACCCTGTCCTGTCTGAGCGAAAAACAGACGCCCTACGGTGACCTACACACAGAGGCAGGGCCAAATCCAAAGCTGAGCCCCTGGGAGCTGTGCGAACAAAGAAGAGAAAAGGAAATCTCTCCCAGCAGCCTCAGAAGCAGTGGATTAAAGCTCCATAATCAACTTGATGTACCTGCATCTGTGGAATACATGAATAGACAACAAATCATCCCAAATTAAGGAGGTGGACTTCAGAGCAAGATTTATGATTTTTTCCCCTTTTCCTGTTTTTGTGAGTGTGTATGTGTATGCTTCTGTGTGAGATTTTGTCTGTATAGCTTTGCTTTCACCATTTGTCCTAGGGTTCTGTCTGTCCATTTTTTAAAAAAAATTTTTTTTCTTAATAATTATTTTAACAACTTTATTTTACTTTATCTTCTTTCTTACTTTCTTTCCTTCCTTCCCTCCTTTAGACAACGAATCATCCCAAATTGAGGAGGTGGACTTTGAGAGCAAGATTTATGATTTTTTCCCCTTTTCCTCTTTTTGTGAGTGTGTATGTGTATTCTTCTGTGTGAGATTATGTCTGTATAGCTTTGCTTCCACCGTTTGTCCTAGGGTTCTATCCGTCCGTATTTTTTGTTGTTTTTTTTATTTTTTTCTCTTAATAATTATTTTTTTATTTTAATAACTTCATTATATTTTATCTTACTTTATTTTATTTTACTTTATCTCCTTTTTTTCCTTCCTTCCCTCCTTCCTTCCTTCCTCCCTCCCTCCTTTCTTTTTTTTCTTTCTTTCTTTCTTTCTTTCTTTCTTTCTCCTTCTACTAATTCTTTCTTTCTACTTTTTCTCCCTTTTATTCTGAGCCGTGTGGATGAAAGGCTCTTGGTGCAGCAGCCAGGAGTCAGTGCTGTGCCTCTGAGGAGGGAGAGCCAACTTCAGGACACTGGTCCACAAGAGACCTCCCAGCTCCACGTAATATCAAACGGTGAAAATCTCCCAGAGATCTCCATCTCAACACCAGCACCCAGCTTCACTCAACGACCAGCAAGCTACAGTGCTGGACAACCTATGCCAAACAACTAGCAAGACAGGAACACAACCCCACCCATTAGCAGAGAGGCTGCCTAAAATCATAACAAGTCCACAGACACCCCAAAACACACCACCAGACGTGGACCTGCCCACCAGAGAGACAAGATCCAGCCTCATCCACCAGAACACAGGCACTAGTCCCCTCCACCAGGAAGCCTACACAACCCACTGAACCAGCCTTACCAACTATGGGCAGACACCAAAAACAACGGGAACTACGAAGCTGCAGCCTGCAAAAATGAGACCCCAAACACAGTAAGATAAGCAAAATGAGAAGACAGAAAAACACACAGCAGATGAAGGAGCAAGATAAAAACCCACCAGACCTAACAAATGAAGAGGAAATAGGCAGTCTACCTGAAAAAGAATTCAGAATAATGATAGTAAAGATAAACCAAAATCTTGGAAATAGAAGAGACAAAATGCAAGAAACATTTAACAAGGACCTAGAAGAACTAAAGATGAAACAAACAACGATGAACAACACAATAAATGAAATTAAAAATACTCTAGATGGGATCAATAGCAGAATAACTGAGACAGAAGAATGGATAAGTGACCTGGAAGATAAAATAGTGGAAATAACTACTGCAGAGCAGAATAAAGAAAAAAGAATGAAAAGAACTGAGGACAGTCTGAGAGACCTCTGGGACAACATCAAATGCACCAACATTCGAATTATAGGGGTTCCAGGAGAAGAAGAGAAAAAGAAAGGGACTGAGAAAATATTTGAAGAGATTATAGTTGAAAACTTCCCTAATATGGGAAAGGAAATAGTTAATCAAGTCCAGGAAGCACAGAGAGTCCCATACAGGATAAATCCAAGGAGAAATATGCCAAGACACATATTAATCAAACTGTCAAAAATTAAATACAAAGAAAACATATTAAAAGCAGCAAGGGAAAAACAACAAATAACACACAAGGGAATCCCCATAAGGTTAACAGCTGATCTTTCAGCAGAAACTCTGCAAGCCAGAAGGGACTGGCAGGACATATTTAAAGTGATGAAGGAGAAAAACCTGCAACCAAGATTACTCTACCCAGCAAGGATCTTATTCAGATTTGATGGAGAAATTAAAACCTTTACAGACAAGCAAAAGCTGAGAGAGTTCAGCACCACCAAACCAGCTCTACAACAACTGTTAAAGGAACTTCTCTAGGCAAGAAACACAAGAGAAGGAAAAGACCTACAATAACGAACCCAAAACAATTAAGAAAATGGGAATAGAAACATACATATCGATAATTACCTTAAATGTAAATAGACTAAATGCTCCCACCAAAAGACGCAGATTGGCTGAATGGATACAAAAACAAGACCCATATATTTGCTGTCTACAAGAGACCCACTTCAGACCTAGAGACACATACACACTGAAAGTGAGGGGATGGAAAAAGATATTTAATGCAAATGGAAACCAAAAGAAAGCTGGAGTAGCAATTCTCATATCAGACAAAAGAGACTTTAAAATAAAGACTATTGGGCTTCCCTGGTGGCACAGTGGTTGAGAGTCTGCCTGATGATGCAGGGGACACGGGTTCGTGCCCCGGTCTGGGAAGATCCCACATGCCGCGGAGCAGCTGGGCCTGTGAGCCATGGCCGCTGAGTCTGCGCTTCCGGAGCCTGTGCTCCGCAATGGGAGAGGCCACAACAGTGAGAGGCCCGTGTACCGCAAAAAAAAAAAAACCCAACAACAACAAAATATACAAAAAATTAACAGATAAGGGAGAAGCAGACCAATTCACTGATAAAGTTGAAGATTTTAATACTCATTGTTCAGTAATTACTAGAAAAAAGTAGACAAAAACTAGTGAACATATAGATGTGAACAGCACTGTCAATCAGCTTGACCTTACTGTCATATATAGCATACAGTACTCAACAATTGCAGAAAATACATTCTTTTCAAGTGCATACAGAAGTTTCAAGATAGATCATATTCTGTGCCATGAAACAAGTATCAATAAATATCAACTTACTGAAAATATATGGGGTCTATTCTCTGACCACCATAGATTAAAGTTAGAAATCAGTAAAAATATAATACCTAGAAAAATTCCCCCCAATATAGGAAGTAAGCCCATTGACCAAAGAATAAATCACAAGGGATATTAGAAAATATTCTGAACTGGTGATAATGAACATACAACATACAAAAACTTGTAGGATGTAATTAAGGCAGTGCTTAGAGAAAAATCAATAGTTTACATGATTAGAAAAGAAGAAATATGTAAAAATTATCAATCTGAGCTTCCATCTTTAGAAACCAAGAAACGATGAAGTAATAAAGTGGGGACATCGATGAAGTAGGAAATGGACTAACAACAGAGAAAATTAAGTCAAAAGTTTGTTTTTTATATTCATGTAGCAAGACCGATCATTAATTTTTTTATGGATATTTAAACAACTTTTGTTTTAAACTAATTTTAAACTTACAGATTTATAGATTGTTTTTAAAGGCCTGCTCTTAAATGGTCCTTCTATGATGCTGAGCATGGTGAAGTCGTAATATAAATGTGTGGTACAAACACGAGGACTGAGCTCCCTGTTTGCTTCTTGCTTATCTTGTAAAACAACTTGCCCACATATATTTATATAGGCTTTACATATTTTAATTTAGAAAATTGCCACCATTTACTGATACACAGTGTACACTCTTTTTTTGTATGCTTCAAAATATGATGCCAGCCAGCTTAGTTGGTGGAGGGACCATGCCATTTAAACAGTATTTAAATTAAGCCCTAAAACTATACAATTTTAGAACACGCTCTGAATATTTACCGCTAAATTTTCCATTGAAACAACTGTTTATAAGGACGGATCATTATTGATCCATGACTACTCCTCTACTAATCTGTGAGAAGGTGCATGAGAGTAAGGGGTCTGTCTTTGAATTTGTTTTGTTTTGCTTTACCATCACTGCAACTTGTATAGAATAAGGGCTCAACTGTATAATTGAGGAAATATTCCTTCATTCAGCCTCAAACCTGAAAGGTCCAAGATGAATGCATCAGATCAAGACTCCAAAGTGCTAGATTCTCCTAAGTTTGAGTGTTACCAGTTCTCATTAAAACAAACAAAAACCAAACAGCATTTAATTATCATTCATTTTATGGAAAAAAAAAAAAAACCAATCCTCATTTCATGGAAAATGTTATGTTTTGAAAATAAGAATTTACATTATTCTAGCAATTACATGTCACTTTATTTCCATATGATTATCTAATGATGGTCTGCCTAAGAGTTAAGTACAAACTAGCAAAACAGCTTACATGACCATAATTATCTTCCCCAAGCAGAAGCTGTATCACTAACTTCTGTTCTCAGTGTCACCAAATTTACCATTCTGGATAGCTTAAAAAAAAAAATCAATTTATTGACTTTCCCAGAATGTACATTTTTTAATGTTTAATCTTTTTTCTCATTAGTAATATAAACATATATTTGTTTTATGGAAATTTTGGAAAATGCAGTCCATTGGAACAAATGATTCCCAGTACATAATCCAAAGACAAATGCTCTTATTATATTCTTATATTTCCCTCAAGTGTATTTTTATTAAATATTGGTATATAATAGTATGGTTTATCTAAACAAGATAAAAAAACCAACAGGTTTTTTTTTACTAACTTCACAATTCATTTCTTTCCCTTTCTCAGTATAATAGGATAGGTTCATTTTGCCCATTGTAGTGCTTTTACATCTCAACCTAAGGTCATTCCTAGGCCTTTTCCATTTTATTTGCTGCTACTGTAATTGGGATCTTATTTCTCATAAATGGTTTCTGCCAGGATATATTATCTTGCAGATTATCTCTACAGTTTCCTAGCCAGTTTACTATGAATTTGGGTCTTCTAGGAAAACAACTGTATATAACTTTCAAATATAGGCTTCCTTTCCCATACTTATATTGCTTATTTATTTCATATATATTTCACTAAAATTTCTAGAATAATTTTAAATAAACATATTATCAAACTACCTGTGTTTTGGCTGACTCTAATGGGTCGTCATTATGATGTTTTTGGCTAATGGTGTGAGGGTGGTAGTCTCAATGGTGTTGAAGAATTATCTCCCATACTAGGTTTGTAAGGATATCTTGTGAAAAAAATAAATGTGCAATTTTGCTGAATTCCACTAGATGATCATGGCTTTTACTTTACCTTTTGATGTGGTACAAAACTGTTACTGTAATACTGAACCATCCTCAGAGTCCTAGGTCAACCTTAGGTGACTTGGTTTTTCTTTTTATTACTAAATTCTAGCTATTAGGATTTTATTTAGGATTCTATCACTCATATTTATAATAGAGATGGGTCTGTAAGCCTTCCTTTTTGGGTATTCTCTCAGGAAAATGGGGAAAGGGATTAGGAACCAGCATTTACTAGGCTACTGCTACCTCTAGGACAATGTATTAATGTCTTACATATATTTCATTTTTTGGGGGGCAATTTTCTAAGGTTATCTGGTTTCATACTAGTTTGATTAAAAGTATTGCTTAAATTTATTTTTCGGTATTTTCTTCAATGCACATATCATGGGAATTATCAGTTCCTAGAAAATTTGAAGAAAGTCAACCTAGTTCCAAGCCTTTTCTGGAGGTAATTATTTTATAATTGTTTCCATTTTTTCCTTGATTGTGAATTTGGGCAATTAAGAGCTTAATATGCCTTTCCTGACTTAGTCCTATGTACTCACATATTCAGAGTGCTCTCACTTGGATTCATTCTTACGCCCCTCAAAAAAAAAAAAAAAGACCTGCACACACAGAGGCACTACATCAACAAAAAGCATTACTTTTCAGCTCTATCGAATTTCAGTAAAATCACCAACTCCTCTGACCCCTGAGGCTCCATACTTATTCCCTTATATAAACACTCTCCTCTATGCCTGGCTAGCAGTAATTTACTCTTGAGATGTGCTACACAATACCCTCTATTCCCCTTTCACAGGCTTATATTTTGTTACTGATTTTATTAAATTCCATCAGAACAGGGCATGTCTATTACATACCCACAAAAAAGATCATTACTGAAAAGGCTTTTCTGATAGTACACATTTTACCTATTCTGTTTGTCATACTAGTTCTGCTACATCTCTGTAATATTATCTTTGCCTTCTCCCTTTTTGGTATCCTAGTTGATTCTTTCCCCTGACTTTGCCACACACACAGTATTTTGTGCTTTGGAGGATATATAGTCTATTTTAAACTCTACCAGTGGATAGTTAGAGCCTCTTAATTATTTTTTTAAAAAATGCTTAAATGTTTATAATTCAAAGTGTAAAATCAGTGAGAAAACATTTTAAATTCTCATTTTATGGAAGAGGAAGAATTTTGCACTTTTGTTTTCCAATGCCAGTTCCCCCCTTCCTCTTGTCTAATTTCCTTTTTACTTACAATAGATGATTACTTTCACATTTTACAGTTGTGAACCAGCCAGGGTTCATCAGTGAGGGAAGGGAAGGAGGACCTTTTTCCGGGAGGACGACAACGATCTCTGAGTGTGATCCTGAGGTGGGAGGAGGGGCAAGCAGGTGGGAGTGTGGAAGGTTGGGGAGAGGGGTTGCATTGAAGTTTACAACGTTACAATTAGTCAGTCTTCCCTCTAACAGTTTAATACTTATTGCCAGTCCTTTTAAGCCTCAGCTTCCTATGCCTGGATTACTTTTGATCAATGTTCCCCATGCTTTGGGTACTATGTTAATATACTACCTCTATATAATTTGTGTTAACTTTAGAAATGAATCGCTAAACAGCTAAGAGTTTTGGGGTCAAATTTTTTTTCACTTAGAAGTATTGCCAGAGAAACATGACTTAAAATTTTTTTTTTATTGCTTGGATACTCACACTACTTATCTTTCCAATTTACAAGTCACCCAGTATGTCTAGGTTTGGACATCTGTTCCTGAATTTCACCTGGAGCACTATGAATTTTCTTATTTCTAAAACTCTTAATTTTTTTAAGAAAAATGATGAGTATCTTTAATCACTGCTTCTATTCCAATCGCTATTATTATTTTTTGCACCAATTATGCAAACACTGAGTCTCCTTAACTCATCCTCTGTAAAGTCATGGCCTCCAATTGCAACTGGGCCATCATGCTTTCTTCACATCTGCTATTCCAAAACTCCTCTGCTCTTCTCAAATCTCTGAAATCAGCAAACTATGGCCCCAAAGTTAAATCCAGCCCACTGCCAGCTTTTGTGAACAGTTCTAATGGAAACAGCCACCTCGTGAGCTTACATATTGTCTATGGCTGCTTTCACATTACAATGGCATAGCCCAGCGGGTAAAACGGTTACTACCTAGTCCTTTACAAAGTAAGTTTGCTGACCCCTGATCTAAACCCATCATCCACCCCCTTTACTCTGAATAGATGACTTCACAAGGAATAAAAGACATAAAATGAGTATACCAACTTTCAGGCCAAAAAAAAAAAAAAGTATTAAATCTGACTCTACATCCTTTGCATTTCCCCTTCACATGCGTTAGGGGCAGTCTCTCTGTCTGGCATCTCATTCCACTCCTCTTCTCTTCAGACTAGGACATCAGTAATCCCTTTTGTATTCTATTTTTCTGACTCCTTATTATGACATCCTAATATACCGACATGTCTCCCACCATAAAGGAAAACAAATCAAAGTAAGAAACTGAACCTAAACCCCATCTTACAGCTACGGTTTCTGCCTTGCCATCTTCGCTGGACACCCCACAGTCTATACTCAGAGCATACATTTCCTTACTCTAATCCTACTGCTTTTCCCACTCCAAAGACTCCTTTCATTTGCTCCCTCACAAATTGCATTTATATTTTAGTTGCCTATTTGACTGCTCAGTAGCACTTGACACTGTTAACCATCCCTTTTCTTGAAGCATTCTCTTCTCCAACTGCTAGGATGGACAGTCTTCTGGTTCTGACTTTGTGATCACTCATCTTCTCTCACAAGCTGCTCTCTCTCTGCTCGTCCCTGTCTCTGCCCTGTGCTGCCTTCTCACCTCAGCCTGCACACACTGGTTACCATCTGAGAATACTAAGGACTCCTGACTTTATAACTGAGATCACCCTCATGTTTATGATTCACATATCCAACCAGAATGCCCTGTAAGAACCTTAAGATCAACAGGCTCCAAATCAAAATAACCCTTTTTTTTTTTTTCTCCACAAACGGCTGCTACTCTTGTGATTACTGTATCAGTGAATGTATCAGTACCATCCTCCACCCAGTTGCTCAAACATCAAACCTGGGAGTCACTCTTGACTCCTCCATCTTCCTTCTACCATATGAATGTCCAAGTCCTCTCAGAATTTCCTCTCCAATCTCTCCATCCCAGGTCTCCTAGCCTAGCACAAAGCACTAGTATTGCTCACCTCTTAAGAGGGTCTCCTTACCCTCTCTCCTCTAGCCCCCTCCAACCCACCTGAAGATTGACGGATTGTTGATGACATACTCAACACTCATAGGTTAAGTTCGACTCTTCTAATAAGATCTTTAAACGATCGTGATCTTTGCTAACTGGTTTACAACATGAGATTTCTCATCCCTTTATACAATGGGATATAGCCACACCTGTTTTTACTCCCATAAATGTTCCATATGAACCTTGCCAACACACGATCAGTTGGATGATACCACCACTAAACTGCCCAACTCCCACTCAATTTAAGATGAGCATCACTTCCTCAGGAAGGTTTATCAAGTTTAATGCATCTAATTTCACTACTCTTTTTCAACTGCATGCCACTTTCACTTTTCCTCATTTTTGCCCAATTTTCATAATGACCTGCACATTTTGGGGGCATTTATAAATTATACATTCTAAAAACCTGCTGTGGCAGTTATATCAGAGTCCTCAGGACACTGGTTGCCTTTGTGTGTGTGCGTGCTGCAAATGTTATTCCTAAATCTCACAATTTTTCTTTCTTTGCACGTATCCTGGTTTGAATTTGGACGAAAGGCCTGGTTTGAATTTGGACAAAAGGGTAAGATTAGATACCATAGGAATTGTTTGGCTCTGATGTCACAGACTGAAGCAGGACTACACTTGAATCCTTTACAAAGGAATTAAGGGTGGAGGGCAAGAGATGAGGGAGAGGTGGAAAGGAAGCACTCCTAACAGGAATGACAAACTTTTTTGCCACTAATCACTGCAGACATCTGCATGCAAACCTCCCTGGTACAAAAAATAAGAAGGTAGCAATAATGTAAACATCTCTATCAATGTCTTCTACTTAAAAACAGTGATCAAAAAGCAAATGCCAGTCTTGGCCTTCTCTTAGAAACAAATGATTCTGAGGTGATAGAACAGAGGAAACACAACATTCCAATTTTCTAAAACAAAGTATGAAGGGTGCTGGCTGCTGCAGAGTAAGGGAAAAGGTTATATACAGTTCATTTAAAGTTTAGAATATGACCACTTGTCCTATCTTACTATAGTTGTATAGGTAATATTTTTTAAGTGTTTCAACCCTTCTTTTATTCTTTTAAGGGTAATTCAGTGTGTGTGGACATGTGTATGTGTGTGTTGAGAATATGGAAGGTTTTTCACTGTGCATTTCTGTGACTTTGGCCGTAATTTTTAAGCACTAATTATGTTGCTGTTACTAAGCTGGTGTAGGAATACACCGCCCCAAATTTGCTCTTTTTGAGAGCAGCAAATAATTAGCTGAAATTAAGAAGGGATAGGAGGACCAGGGAAAGGTGATCTAAATTACATAACATTAGCATAAGTCACGCAATATTGATGGTATGCATATGTTAAAGTACATATATATGTAGCATCTCAGAGTCAAGGAATAAGTCTTCAGTAGGTTCCAAAAAAACACTAGCTTTCTTATGTAGAAAAGACAATTACTAAGCATAATTCTAAAAGTTACCATATCAAATACATGGCTCTTTTTGTAAAGCATCACAGTAATCTGAAAAAGAATTATTCATGGTTTTCAAATAAACACAAAATAAACCAATTAATTCTGAATAAGTAGTAACAACTTTATTTTAACTCAATGTGCTGAAATGCAAAAAATATTTTCAGCAACAAGATACAAAAAGTATGTATCTCATCATTGACATCAGCTGATTAAAAATGAGGCTGAAAAGTTCAAAATGTCTTTATACATTTGAATCTTGAACATCAATTTGCCCCAGAACTGATTTTTAAATAATTTCAGCAGAATTTTATTTCCAAAAATGGGACTCACTTAAGTTATATCTTCATCCTAAAAAACTGAATGCAAAAATTAACTGGGTTACAGTATACAAGGATAAACCCTTAACAACAGAAAAAGATTTAAATATAAGAACTCTTTTTCAAACGTGAAGTCCACATACTGCAAACAGAAGACACAGTGTGGTGATTTCATTCCTAGTGAAGAAGTCTCGCATGGTAGGCACTCAATATTCGTTCAACTGGACCTAAAATTTACATCATTCCATTTAACACTTAAATAAACTAGAGCTCATAATCTGTATAAAAGAGGTTTGCAAAATACTCTTATGTGTGTTGAAAGTGCTGTCTTTATAATCTGAAAAACACTAAAACCCAACCACCCACGTTGTTTTGCAAGAAGACATTGAATATTTTCATTTTATCCATCAAAGAGCATGAACATCCAACTCAGAACAATTCACCTCTTCAAGTAGACTTGGCTTTGAGAAAAGCTTGAGTTGGATTTTAACAAAACAACTTACTAAAGTCCCTAGTGTTCTATTTTAGTAACACTGGGTAGCATCTATGATCCACAATTTTATAAACAATTCTGCTTAGGTTTTAAATTTATGCACAAAACAAATGGGTAAATAAATTAATAACTATACTTTTGGCAATTTAAGCTCTAACTTAGGTCTCGTTTAAAAATAAACCAATAATGTTCATGACAACTTTTTAAGAGATCTTTGTTAATATTTTAAAACTTAATTTTAAAATTGATGTCCTTAAAAGGCACTGTTTTCACATTTCATCATGCAGTAAATTGGTCACATTTTTGAGAATTATAATTTCCTCTCAATTGTCCCCTCAAAGCACATTTAAATGGAATACATTTCAACTAACCTAAACTTTCAACATTTAACTGAGTTCTATTTTCAGAAATTCTTTTGAACATACCACACACAAGTCCAAGCAAATACAAGTACATGTACACACACACGCGTGCACACACGCACACACACATGCCCAAATGACCACGGAATACATGCAAGAATCTCCAATTACTATTTCAAGACAATGACACATGAGTATTCAAGGAGGTAACAATGGCAGGCCATAATGTTATGGCACCTTCATATTTGTGCTCCAAATACCGATACACATTAATATTAAAAAATGAAAAAGGCACAAATACAGTGTTTCTGTATCTCAATCTAAAGAACAGTTCTCCAATAGTCACTTTTATAATATGGAACATTTAAGACCAGTTACTACTTTTCTAAGAAAAAGCTCTGTTTAGGTGACAAAAGGGCAACAGGAGCAGGCTTTAGTTCAAAAGGCAACACTGCTCAGGACAAAATCTGTGCCTACCGAAAACAATGTCTGTAGTTTCAAAATGAAAAAAAAAAAGCTATTAGAGCACTCACGTCAGAATACATTAACAGTTTTGTATCATTGTCTCAAGAACCCACAATACCAAAAATATACATAATAAATAAAAAAAATAAATCAACTACCATATGATTCTGTTAGTATAATGGTAGGAATTATATTATCTGAAAAGTGGACATTTCTACAAATGTGGATATTCTTACAGCACAGTGTTGGACGTTTTTGGTACAAAATGTGCTACCAAACTAAAAAAAAAAAATCTTTATAATAAAACCCTTCAGATTTGCAACAAACACTAAAGTAAGTATGTAAGTAAGGGTAAGCTGAAATGTTCATTATAATAGGTGTTATCACTGAAGTCACTATGGTTAGAAATGTAGATCCAAGCAGTGAATTAATTCAGAATGTGCCTGTGTGCATTTGACATAAATGAATACACCAGTATTTTTTTAATATATGACAACAAAATTCTAGGGCCTGAGGGATGAATTTTTGTTTTCTTCTAACCCTGGCAAAATCTCAGATTCCTAAAGTGTATATGTATGTGTGTGTGGTTTCTTTTTTAAGTTGCACATTTTAAATTTAAAGGGCTCAATCTTATGGTGAAATTAAGGAAGTGAATTTCTGCTCCCTATAAATACTCTTACATAGGATGGAATCCATTCATATGTAAGAATCTTTCTTCTATCCGAAGGGAGTCTTCCAATTTCAAATTTAGGTTAACACAACAAAGACTCAAGCTACACAGGAAGAAATGAAGATATCTGAAAATATGATCTTTTTGAACTCCAGTTTGATGTGGATAACAAATGATTATTTGACAGTGTTTGTTCAATGTAAATATGAATCACTCTTGGTATATTAGGATTGCTTCGGTAAATACCTAACAGACAGATAACAAAAATAAAATCTATTTTAAAACTTCATGCTTCATCTTTTTCTTTTTGTCCTAAATTCAAAAACTAAATAAACGAATTATACAAATTTTAATCTGGAGAATAAAGTTATATATGTAAATATATAGGTATATGCATTTTCTTTTCCAGTGAAAAAAATTTTTCCCTTGTGGTCAAATGTAAATCTTGCCTAAGAAGCATACTGCCACTGTCACAGGAAATCAGATGCAGGGACTTGACACTGATTGCTCCTGCTTTACCAGGACAATGCACCAGAACAGACTTCTGTTGTAAACAGAGCTATCAAAAACTGAAGATGTGTATGTGTTTAAAGCTAAAATGCATTTATAATAAAGAACTGGCCCGTGAAAAGCAGTTTATAAATAGTTTATCCTGTTCACATTATGCAGAATTTCACTATCATCCACAATGTTGGTACAGTAACTGAGACAGAAAGGAGAAAGCTAGGGAGGAAAAAAGGTTTCAGAGTGTAGCCTGACATATTTCTAAGGGTTCTCTCCTTTAGTCTGCAAATAATAGCAGTTCATTGCTTTTAGAAGGAGAGTAGGCTGTTCAGGATTCATTTACTGTCAGGTGCCTTCTCCAAAGCGTGATCAACAGGCGTGAATTCAATAATGAATATCTGGAAGTCAAACCTATTTAACTATAATCGAGAATATCTTCCTTATCTATTATCACAAACATCCCAGTTGCCTCCATCTGTCTTAAAATTTCTTTCAAAAGTTAAGACAATTAATTATACCCTATCAATTCTCTCAAAAGCAAAAAAAAAAAGTACCATTCAGTATAAAAAAGTTACACATTAAAAGTGCATATATATCTTCTTAATTGGCCCACTCATTAAATTTACATTTGGTCATCCTTACTTTTAACATGTACAGAATTCTTCATATAAATGTAGGTCACTATAAATTAAAAAAAAATTAATTCAGCACAAAACATGCTTTCTTCTTATTGAAATCTTAACCTCAATCAGTTCTCAATCACTGTAAACTTGGATAAACTCACAAAGAAACACAAGCAAAGGTTTGTTATGCTTCTCTTAGTTTGTTGGACAGATAACATACAAACACTACAAATTTCACTAAAAATTTGGGCCAACTCATTGCATATTTGCCCCCTGAAAAGAAAAATAAATTAGAATTGAAGCAGTGTATTGCCATAACTTACCTTGAAGGTAAGCAGGTTCTCCTGTATTTATAGAACTTAGACTGGAGACGTTACCAGTAATCTCCAATAGAAGTGCTTTTTTAAGGAAAGCCTAGTTTTAAACTTTGAGATAGCATAGGACAAACACTATAATATTCATTTGCCTTTCTCAAACTAATGGAAGATCCTTTTGAAACTTATTATCTTCAGTTATCAATATTACTGCATTATGGAGCTAGTGCAATCCTGCATAGCCTTGGTCACGATGACAAGGCACAATAAAAAAATTAAAGTATATATATGAACAAGAGAAGTCACTGAAGATAATTTAAGGCCTTGAAGTGAATTAGAGTATAATCAGTCTAATTTAAAGCTGAAGAATAAACCATAAATTATCCGCCTGAAATTCAAGCAATATGCTTTCTCAGCTTCTGTTCTGTGGACAAGACAACAGAAACAACTCTTGCTTATGGTTTGTGTATTAGAATCCTTCTGGACCTGGAGGAGTAAAAGTCAGTTCCATTTTTCTACAGTTCATGGGAGATTTCAAGACTGTTTCAGCCGTTTTCGTGGAATACCAAACTGCGGACACTGTGCAGATGCTAGTGCTCGGAAGGCTTCTGCTACCAAGTGTGGGTGAGACTGAATCATGGACTTCCACCCAGATGTTTCCATTATGTCTGTTGCTTGGCTGAAAAATAAAATTAAGAGATGTTTACTAAAAAGTACTTTTCAAAATGCACTGTTGCACTGTCAATTTTTTTTTTTTTTTAATTTACAGATTTCAAAATGTTCTGGAACATTCTGTTTGCCTCTCTATGTATTCAAACCATTTGAATTCATTAAAATATCATCTTTACCTTACTGGTATTTTCTTTTGTAAATGAAACTATGCAATTTTTCTGGAAATTCTACTCTTGGAAGTGTGTGACACTTGTCTGCATAGTTCTACTCCCACTGTTACCATTTCTAGACCCGCTCTTTCAAGAGCTCTTTTCCCTGGATCTTACGTGCAGGTTTTCTTTAGAGTTCTAAGTTTTGCCCTCGACTCTTCTCCCTTAACATTCTTTACTTATCTTATCTCATCCACTATTCACAATTTTAACTATCATATTCAGTGATGATAAATAATGATTTGCTAAGTCCTAGGCCTCCCCACAAAGGTTGTTCCCAACCACTTGTTCTCTTTCCTTGGATGTGCCTGGAGACCCATAAATTTGGGACTGTCGGAAGGGAACTCAACACGTTTCTCCCAAGGCCCAAATTCTTCCCCTCTCATTTCCCATCAGCTAATGCTTCCACCATCACCCAGTGATTCAAGTAAGAAACTTGGAAGTCACCCTAGATGCCATCCTTTCCAATCAGTCATCAAAGCCCTATTTTAATTCCCAAAGGTATCCTGAATCCCTAGTTAAGGCCCACATCATCTCACATTTGAATTATTATGGGATTCTCCTAATTTGTCTTCTACTCTCCTATCTTGCTCCTCTCAAACCAGCTTCCATGCTGCCTTAGTAACATAAACACTAACATGAACACATCCTCTTCTACTCTTCTCCATTGCCAGTACCCAAGTTCTTTAGAAAGAGAAAGTTCCCTAGTTCTTCCCCCTAGCTTTCTACCTCCCACTTCCATGCTCTGGCACTTTGTATAATAATACTGAACTGTTTACTGTACCTGATGTACAACATGCTCTGAGTAAATACAATTACCCAAGCAAAAAATCTAGTTATCCTTCCTTGTCTCCTGTCTTCTCTCCTTTGTAACTACCCTCCATCCAAATAATATCCAAGTATTATAGATTGTCCATTCAAAATATTATATCCTTTTATGTCCCTCTGGCCACACTGTCGCCAGTCAAGTCTAATTTTGCCCTCATCTTTTGCCTGAAACACTCCAATAACTTTCCAACTGGCCTACCTATATATAACCTTGCTCAACTACCACCACCAACTCAACCTCCCCACAACCATGCATGTGGAGACATTGCTAAAAACACACACCTGATCACATCCTACTCAGGTTAAAACCTTTTACTGTATGCCCATTCCTGTTCGAATAATGTCTAAAAGGCCTTCCATGATCTGATCTTTGCTTTCTTCCTCCAGCTTCTCATGCCCCACCCTCCATACTGTTCTTTCTTATCACCAAAACTTTGCACACCTGAATGTCTTTTTCGGGATATACTTTCCCACCTCTTCACTCTTCTTCATCAGGTCTTTATTTATACAACAATTCTTCAAAAGGGCTTTCTCTGACCCCTAGATTAGGTTCGGTCCCTTTGCTATATGCTCAGATGGGTATGCTCTACATTACCTATTATTACACTTAACTTCAACTACTTGTTTAATTCTTATACATCTCCTGCTAAAACACGAACTCCATGAAGGCAGGGAAAACATCTGTCATGTTCGCCATTATATTCTTTGTACTAAGTAAGCACAGTGCCTTAGGAATTTACTGGATAATAAACATAAATATCTATCAAACGATTGATCAACTATTGCTTCATGCGTCTATACTTTGATTCAAGCTATGCTGTCTGCAATGCTTGCTATTTCCTTCCTAGTTTGCTAATTCCTATTCCTGTTTTAAGACAAGCCTCAGTCATCTTCATCCCTAAACCTCCAGCCTTAGTCAAGTGCCCTGCACATAACCTTCTTTAACACATTACTTACCATATTATAATAAAATGATATATTCATGGGTGTGTTCCTGTCATTAGATCAATTTCTCAAGGACAGGATTTTTCCCCATAATTGTTTTTATATGCAGGACCCCAGCATGGTGCTTGAGACACGATAGATGCTACACAAATGTTTGCTTCACTAAATAGCAGCTAATAACAATTAAAAAAAAAATTTGCCTAACATCCAATTACCAGTGTGTCATCATGTTTATAATTTCAACTCGTTTAGAATCACACAGATACTTCTTAATTTACCTGACATTTTCATTTATTTAATTCAACAAATAGCTATTGAAGGTCTCTACGTACAATACAGCTTCTACACGGGATATAAAATAAGCTTATATTTTTTGACACTGAAAAAGCTATACAAGGCAAAATATTTTCTTAACAGAATAAAACTAGAGCTTGAAAGTGGCAAAGTACAAAGAATCACAAAACAGCCATTTGATTTTTTCTAGGATACATACCATGATAATGTATTATCACACACTGACCAATATATAGAATAATCAATATCTTAAAAGTAGCCACTAATTTTTACTTTCATAAAACAGAATTCACAAACTGTTAAGAATTCAGTTAACCAACTTCAAATCTATCAAAACAGATGAAAGCAAGGGGCCATAAATCAAACATTCATTTTCTTGTCTCTAACGCTGTCTTTTTTTACTTTCTTGTATCAACTTTTGATAAATTGCAAAAATGGAGTTTAAGGGTTTACAGGCAAATAATCAAAAGCATACGCAAATTCTTCAACCTCCTGACTCCTGATACTGAATAATTGCAAAGAGTAAAAATGTCACTCTAAAAATGAGTGAAGGGCTTCCCTGGTGGCACAGTGGTTAAGAATCCGCCTGCCAATGCAGTAGACACGGGTTCGAGCCCTTGTCCGGGAAGATCCCACATGCTGCGGAGCAACTAAGCCCGTGCGCCACAACTACTGAGCCTGCGCTCTAGAGACCACGAGCCACAACTACTGAAGCCCGCGCACCTAGAGCCCGTGCTCCTCAACAAGAGAGGCCACCGCAATGAGAAGCCCGCGCACTGCAATGAAGAGTAGCCCCCGCTCGCTGCAACTTGAGAAAGCCCGCGCACAGCAATACCAACAAAGACCCAACTCAGCCATAAATAAATAAATAAAATGAGTGAAGAAGAAAAAAGAAGGGAATAATAAATTCTACTAGTTATATCATATTCTGAAGATCCAGGCTTAGAAAGATGTCACAACTACCCTGCTCATTATAATCTAACCAGGGAAAGGAAAGATCAAATTGCTACTATTTCTGGAATGGTAGGCAGTTAGCCTAATATAGCATGTGATGCAAGTTATCTGGCTACCTTAAGAAGCAGTGGGTTAGCATTCAAATGTCAAGAGTTTCTAGGCAAATATGGAGGGTACACTTCCTCATAGGATAAAATAAATATTTCCCACATTTTTAGAAATGCTTTCTGAAGTGGCAAGGGCAGGATCTCCAGCCACTGAAATACCTGGACTCAGCTATATACTACATGAACATACGTGCTTAAGACATTAGAGTGTCCATCCCAATTCGCATTAGAAGCTGATCCACAACAGAGCATAGCCTCAAGAATCCACTAAGTAGTCAAATTACTATTTTTTAAACTGGCAGTTTGCTTCATATAACTAATATCTGGATTCATACTTATTGTAGATGAACAAAAGGCTACGCAAACACTTAATTTCACATATGCAGATCAACTTTAAGTCAGAAACTGATGTCATCTTACTTGCTGTTCCAGTTTTTCCCATCTTTACACCCAAGCTGTCGAAGTACACTGCACCTGCATTGAAGATTTAAAAACACTTAAGAAAAAGGCCGGTGAAGAATTGTTGAAGGTGTCATGTCCACTGAAATACAAGCATAGCTTACCTATTAATAAAGTCTATGGCTTGTGCTTTCAACTGTTCCGCACTGTGCAAATCTGCAAGGACAAGGGTATCAGCAACATTTTCTACTGAGAGGTTACTACACAAAGCTTCTTCACACATGACCTTCAGCCGTTCCAGTGCATACTATCCAAAAGGAAAACATAACATTAAACATTTACTCAAACTAGCAAGTTTTTAAATACACGATATTTGTAACTTAGAAAATGAAGTTTAAGCCATTACATTAAGTTCATTACACATTGAACTGAGGGTACTTTAAAAGTCTTTAAATTACTTTAAATATAAAGAAAGTATGAATTAATGCATTCAAGAGAAAGACTAATTTTTCTTAAGAAATTTCTATTTGCATAAGTGCAAGATACAGGATATTTTTAAAGTAGGGTTTTATTCTTTAAAAACCCCTTATTACTCAATACTCTTAATGAGTATATTTCTCTTTTCTACTATTTTAAACACCAGTCAGTACACTGCATGTTGTCACTACTTAATTCTGAAAAATAAATTATAAAGCTAAACAAATCATATTCATAACCATTAAAAACTTAGTATATGTTATCAGAACATCCTTGGCAATTTATTGAGGTAAAATTGACATACAATAAATAGCACATATTTAAAGTATACACTTTGATAAGTTTATACAGCCATATAACCATCATTAAATCAAGAGAGTGGACATATTCATTACTCCCCAAAGTTTCCTTCTATCTCTCTGTAACCCTTCTTCCTCACCCCACCCCAGGCAATACCTCTGATGTGTTTTCTACTGCTACAGTCTGCATTTTCTGAAGTCTTCTATAAATGTTATCATACAATTTGCATTTGTTTTTGTCTGGCTTCCACGCATTATAATTATTTTGAGATTCATGCATGCTATTTATGTATCAATAGTTCTATGCTTTTTATTGCTCAGTAGTATTCCACTGATCTATTGACAAACATTTGGGTGTTTCCAGTTTTTAGCCATTACAAATAGAGCTGCTATAAACATTCATATACAAGTCACTGTATGGGCATATGCTTTCTTTTCTCTTGAGCAGAAACCTGTAAGTAAACTCGCTGAATAATATGGTAAGTGTAAAACTTTAAAAAAATTGCCACATGGTCTTTCAAAGTGGTTGTATCATTTTACATTCCCATTAGCAGTATATGAGAGTCCTAATTTTTCCATATCCTTGACCATACTTGGTATGGTCTTTGTAATTTTAGTTATTATAATACAGTTACAGAAGTATCTCACAGTGGTTTTAATTTACACTACCCTAATGTGTTTGAGCATCTTTTGATATACTTGACTGACACTATTTTAGGAAGTGTCTGTTCAAATATTTTTATTTTTAGAAATAACTTTGTTTACATATAATTGAGTTTTGAGAGGTCTTTATACGGTCTGAATACAAAAGTCCTTAATCATTTATATTCTGGACAAAAGTTGTTCATCATCAAAACAAAAAACGGGCTTCCCTGGTGGCGCAGTGGTTGAGAATCTGCCTGCCAATGCAGGGGACACGGGTTCGAGCCCTGGTCTGGGAAGGTCCCACATGCCGTGGAGCAACTAGGCCCGTGAGCCACACTACTGAGCCTGCGTGTCTGGAGCTTGTGCTCCGCAACAAGAGAGGCCGCGACAGTGAGAGGCCCGCGTACCGCGATGAAAAGTGGCCCCCACTCACCGCAACTAGAGAAAGCCCTTGCATAGAAACGAAGACCCAACACAACCAAAAATAAATAAATAAATAAATAAAAATAAAATTTGCTAAAAAACAAAACAAAAAACAGAAACAAACCCCAAAGTTGTTCATCAGATATATGCTTTGCAAGTATGTTCTCCCAGTCTGCGGCTAGTCTTTATTTTCCTATGTCTTTTGAAGAAAAGAAGTTTTAAATTTCATTGAAGTCCAATTTATCACTTTTCCTTTTATGTATTATGTTTTTGGAGTTTATAATTTTAGGTTTATAATCTATTTAGGTTTATAATCTATTTTGCATTACTTTTTGTATATGATGTGAAGTTCGCATACAAAGTTTTTTCAAATGAGTTCAACCACAGTTCATCTGTTTGGACATAGGCTATCCAACTCCTATAGCACCATTTATTGAAAAGACTATCCTTTCTCCACTGAACTATCTTTGCACTTTTATCAAAAATTAAGTAGTCATACATGTGAGTCTATTTCTGTACTCTATATTCTGCTTCAATGAGTTATTTGTCTATCTTGTCACCAATACAATGCTGTCCTAAATACTGAACCTTTATGACTCCTCCACTTTGATCTTCTTTTTCAAAGTTATCTGACTATTCTAGGTCCTTGCACTTGCATATAAAATTTTTAAATCAGCATGTCAATTTTTCCCCTGCAAAAGCATGCTAGGATTTTGATAGTGACATGTTGGTTCTACTAATCAAAGGAGAATTGACATTTTAACAATGTTAAGATTTCTAGTCCATGAACAAGTTTTTTCTCTCCATTTATTGAGGTCTACCTTAATTTCTATTAGCAGTATATAATAATTTTCAGCATACAGGTCTTGAACGTATTTTGTCAGATTTATGTCTACGTATTTCAAATTTTTGACTCTATTATAATGGCATTTTTACATTTAAACCTTTATTGAGATAGTAATATACACTTGGCCCAGTTTCTCCCAATGGTAACATTTTTCAAAATGAGTATAATTATCACTATATATACATATATACATACACACACCAACTTACATACACACACAGACAGAAGTGGCATGGACATTAATACTTTTGGAGAAAGCTCCCAAAGTGCTTTAGTGCTTTGAAGATTGAGAACTACTGGCTTTGAGATTTCCTGAAATTTTTGTAGTTTCCCTACCTTCAGGAAATCACCATTATAAAAGAACATTATAAAATTAACATTGCTTTTTCTCTATACTCTTATATTAAAAAAGAAATCTATGAATACAACATTAAGTTAGAAAAAAATACCCAATATTTTTTTCCTTTTTTTAGACAAAGGTCATGCACTGTATCTTAACACTAAGAATATCTCAAAATTGCAATAGATTATATATGCTATTGTGAGTGTGTTCTCATAAAACAGGGTAATGATACACTCAAAACTGTTGAGTCTACAGTTAATTTGCCATTTCTGTAAATTGGCTCAAGATATTTTTATGTCTTATTGATTTAAAAAAATTTCATTTCTATATTATCCCACTGTGTGTTATTTCATAATACTCTCAAGAGCCATCCACAAACAGTATAAATTAGTTCAATATTTCAAGTTATTGGGGGTTCTCATTTGATGATAGCTTTCTAGATACATCAAGCTTGAGGATATTTTTCAGCTCTTTAAGACCGAATTACTTACTTTGTCTGCAGCTGCCAACAAGTTGTCAGCCATTTTGTCAAGATTTGGCGCTTTCCCTGTGTAAATGAATCTCATCATTTCTTTAAAAACCTCAGGGTCTACATCATTTATTTCCACTCGATTCTGGTATTGAAAACAACAACAAAAAAGTTATATTTCAAGAAAACAAGAAAACACACATACACAAATGAACCAAAGCAAAACTGACAGCAACTTAAAAGCCCCAAAGTGTATTTTAAAATTGAGGTGAGTAAATCTTCAGTAGGCTAAGTAAGCAGGCAAAGTGAAGCAGGCAGGTCTAAGAGAAGTACACCAAGTCAAGCACTACCATGGAGGAACATAAACCCCAACTTCTCAGTTAAAAAGAGTTCAAACAGAAACAAAAAAACCTGTAAGGCCAAACTAAATACACCTGAATTCAGTTTCTGACCTCTATCTTAGAAGAAGATGGTTATTAACTTTTTTTGTTGTTGAAAAGAATTAGGTGGTAATACAATGCCTAAGACCCAATAACCACTGGCTCTAGTCCCAGCTTTAAGCAAAGGTAAGGTCAGGTATTTGAGAACATACCAGAGCCCACTACCTCAGAACTCTCCTACAAAAACGGTATGTAATATTATCTACGGGCACCTCACCTCTTTACTTGAGACATACTCAAGTCCAAAGAGGACCAGTTGCTTTTCTACTCCTGTATCTTTGTATTTGGTTTCTCTCCTGAGATCAATGAAGCTAAATAGTTAACACTAAACAATACCAAACTTTTCTGACCCTTTGATGACAATAACATTTGACATCATTGATCAGAAGACTGATCATACTACCTGCCCAGACCAATAATCAAAGGAAAGAAAGAAGCTACTTCGTTGCAGCTTCTAGTTCTGCAGGGAGAATAAAGCTGAGACATATAAATAAACTCAGGAGTTGCCTAGTTGGAGCAATAAGGCTCACATGTAATGTAATGCAACCCGCAAAAATCAACCTCTGGTCTTTAATCTGACTACATTTCAAGATGACAGGTGAAAGAGAAATATCTGAGAAAACCAAACAGGTAATATCTTGATTACAATTCATGCATACTAATAATGACATTATTTATGTCCGTTATTAAATCCAATAAATATCCTCTTATTATAGTGGTAAAAAGAATGTAGGAATTGTCTTTGTTCTAGAAAACAAGTTCCAAAATCAACTCAGAGTCTAGAAAGAAGGAATATACATCTTAACTGGAGAACTCTCAAATAGTTATGGACCAGTACAGTCCTTTTGGACAGCTAGCCTTTTGGATAACAACTACCCACTTATTTTGCTACCAGAAGGGTGCTGAAATAGCTGTTATGTGGAATATTCACCCACAGTAAGCTATATTTATTTTTCTATGATAGAACATATTTCCCCCCATCTTTCTATTTCTTTCTAAAATCATAATAAGAAAATGCACCTTTACTTTTAAAATATACATTCCACTATTCTACATTTGTACAAATATTAGCCCTTTAAACCATGTTTACCTTTTTGCTTTCTTCCATTTCATGTTCAAACATTGCATTAAAAACTGGGGATCGAGCTGTAACAAGATTAAGCATCATTATTTAATGTACAAATTTATGAAAGAAAGGTACTATATTACCCAAAAGTAGAAAGTACCTGCAAGTACAGATTTATGAGCTTTAAATTCTTGTCCTCTCACGAAAAAACTGCAATCTGTAAATCTTGTGTTTTCCCAGAGATTACCTAAATCATCTGCTAGTCGACATTCAGGCACCTTTAAAGTATTTGTATTAGTATGTCCTGATATATTTACTGAATCTTGGACCACACTCACCTAATAAAAAAGGGACAGCAAGAAAAAACACTTTTATAAACTAATATCAATAATAAGCTACTAAGTCTAAACTTAAACTTATCATTAAAATCATGTAGAAAATTCAATGTACTCCTGATCAAAAATGGTAATACTTGGGAAATGAATTTAAGGACACAACTTAAAGGAGAGAAATAATATAGAAAAAAATTGAAACGAACTAGATCATTTTAAAGTGACATTTTATGTAAATAAATGGCTTAATGATTCCTTTGAATGCTTGGCTATTAATCACAAAAAGTATTTCTCAACAAGAAAAAGGTCATAATATGATTCCAAATTCAAACAAGGAGAAGGTATTTTTGTGAGGAGAAAGAAATTTCTTTAATTTTTACTTCCTCACACTACAGACCTATCAACATTTAAAGTTTATTATACATTCAATAAACACAGCATCACACTTATGACTTTTTAGAATATTTTAAAATGTTTTTTAAAACTACAGACTACAATATGCAATTTGGGAAGTATTTTAAGTGTTGTCCCTATATGTTTCAACTCTAAACAAATTGATTTAAATATCTAGTAATATTGATTTAAATTTTAAAGTATAAGAATTCTCACAAAACCAATGTAGTTATTAATGTTCATGGAAATCTTTTATTTAAAAAAATCAACAGTAAGAACAATATAAATATAATTTAATTCAATTTGCAGACCTTTTATTTACCTGTGAAATAATCAATAAATAAAACTTGGTATGACTGCAACATTGCTTTTATATGGAGTCCAATATATATGGATTAATTATTTCTCAGATGACTACATACTGAATAAAGTCTTAAAACACTACAAAGTTTGGCACACTAATTTTTTAGGAAAAGGAATATACTATTACTAGGAATTTCATATTACATTTAATAAACTGAAGAAAATACTACCTCAACTAGTAAATCAAATGTGTCAAGAGTAAATGAACCATCTTTCACAAAAAGTGCTATATTAGTTATCTACTATTTCAAGTTACTAAGTTTTATGGTTGTTTGTTATGCAGCAATAGATGACTGTGTTCATTTAAAAACATATTTCATAAGGCTTTTGTTAATTAAAAGTAAGCATATGTAAGGACAAATACAGTAAACTATGTAGAAATTGTAAATTGTAAATGGATAAATTGGACCAAACTACTAACATGCTAAGAAAGTATAATGGTCCAATATAAAATGTTAGAAGAATATTAAATCTCATTAGTCCTCACTCACCCAGATGTAATAACATCTATCTCATATGAATGAATAGACGCCTTCTAAAGAAAATTTTATTTTCTGAGGATATTTTTATTAACCGTTTTGTTTGTCCGCTTTTATTAACCTTTTGGAATCACACATCATAGAAATCATCTAATCCAATCACCTCATTTTTAAAAAAAAATTTGAAAAAGTGAGATCCAGAGAAGGTAACTAATGTGTCCTAAATCCACTGCTAGTCAGTATCAGAGGAAGACTAGACCTACATCCCTTTTTATAGCATTCTTTGTACTAGACAGTATTTCTTTGGATTTTTAAAGGAATCAGTAGTACGTTAATGCAATTATGGTTCTGAAAGGATTTATCACAACAATCTTCTGAGATGTTCTTCTAAATATAGGAGCCAAGACATTGTGCACATAAATAAGTTCATGAATAAAGATTCTTCTACTAAGGTTTTAATTATTCAAATTGTTTCTAAAATTTTACAAACTACAAAACAGAAAAAAAAAGCTTCACTAATCCTTACCCTATTGCTCTGTTACACCATACATTATAACTTAACGATACATAAATCAAAAATGTTGGTATTAATATTCAGGGTTTAGTTAGGATCACAAAGACAGTGTTTACTTGTTCATATCAGCACTGCTCTTGAAATTTCTAGAGAGCAGAAACTGGATTAAACTGAACAGTTCAATTACTTGCATAAAGTATGCAGTGGAGTCATGAAAGTGTGACCATATTATTTAAATTTAGGAAAGGATTTCTTAAATTCTACTTATTGTCTATCTTAATTCAAAACAATATATTTAATGTAAAAATTTTACAAAAATCAGGTGATAGAAGGAAAAAAGGATCAAAAAATAAAGCCATTATTATCAGGCATAGATACTGATGATGATATATTTGTACTTTGTATATATAATCACAATTCAGAAGAATTTATATTATTGGCATACACATCTACATACTATTATCACAGCAACCACAAATTTTAAGTAAGACATAATTAACATTTCATATTCTGAAGAGTATTCAAGGGACTATTTATAGAGCAGAAATTAATGATCTAATTAAAACTGATATGCAATGAATTCTGATGATTATTTTCTTTGATACCTATAATTAAGAAATTGGTAAAATTTTCATTTTTTCTAGTACATATTCAAATATAAGTAATGAACATTCTTACTGAATGGAAGCTAGAGTAAAAAATTCAGAAGAAAGGCTGAGATTCTTTCCTGAGGTTAAACTGTTGTTCTTTCAAAATTAAACAGCAAATGCACAATACTCAAAACTGACAACGTAAAACCTCAAACTCATTTGACAGCTCTTTTTCAAATTTGCTTTTGGATCAACTCTGAGAATATAATTTAGACTAAAGATGAACATGTGCAGGTTCTAATCAGCTGTGACTTCCCTGCAAATCTGGGACCACTGGTTCCTATTTTTAAAACTCTCAATTCTCTGAACTAATTCTGAAGGCTAGCTAGGAATATCCAAAGGTGCATAGTACTACAAATTTTGCCACTCTAATCAACTACCTAACCATCCCTTACACTGGCTCCAAAGTGAGAAACTTTTAGTAGTCCAATTTCATATCACCTTCTAGAATACTGGGTATTAGACTTTCTGGCTTTCATAGACAGGTATCCTTTTGTAGAATGCAGATGATAGAAATCGGGTTGTCAGTTTTCCATTTTGTCATTTTTAGAGAATAAAACCCAACTTCCATCCACTATCAAAAGTATTTTAAAATAGAAAGGTTAACTTAGCAACAGAAAAATAGGAGTGGAAAAAAAGTCCTTCTAAATGAATTAATTTAATTTTATGAACAATTTATTACATATATTCTACCTGTATATATAGTCTTCTGTATACCATAGAATAGCATGGGTCTTTGGACCATAAGATTATTTAAAATCTGCTGGATTCCAAAAGATAAAGCAATTTAACCAATTTTCTATTTTTCCTACTTATTCCTCAATTCCTGTTTTCTGCATCACTTTGGGAGAGAAGGGGCAGAACTGTTTACACTGCCAGAAATTTCTACCTCTGGCTATTTGACTCATAGTACGGAACTTGCAAGATTATTTATGTCTTGCACCAAAGGGTAGCACCAGACTGCCTTACCTGTCTACAGCACCACTTGCAGGGGAGGGGAGGAGGCAGTTCTTTAGGTAGGCCAGTGCAATGCTTCCTCCTCTTCTGCAAGCAGTGCTGGAGATGCTGTAGAAGGAAGGGCATCAGTGAGAGGTACAGAAGAAAGAGGGAAAGGGCACAAGGAATGTCTGTTCAAAGCACTTTTTGCCCACCTACGTTAAATACAGTGCCCAGGGTATAAAGGTCTACATCAGTAAAGGTATGTATTACAGTATCCAAAACTGAATTTGATCAATGTCAACTTAAAATATATGTCATGGTGGGTTCGATTTTTAGGAGGTCACTAGCTTGTATAGTTTAGCATGTGAATAAAAAGTATACTTCAAAAACCTGTATCAGAAAAAGATCTTAATTTCAGCCTTCATTCTGAACTTTTTGGTTGTCTAGGTTCCAATAAAATATACTTAGGGAAATATACTTAGTAAACAATATTTCAATTCTAAAAAAAGAAATATTTTCTTAAAATGTTTATTCACAAGAAGACTTTTAGCTGCAGTAGTTTTTTTTCTTAACTGGATTACACAACCTTTAAGATCCTTTAAATTCTAAGATTACGTGATTAAAAAAATTAACATGCTGAAATTTAAGATAACTGCTAAAATTATGAAAAGATTCTACGTTAAGAATGCTTAAATAAATAAATAAAAGAATGCTTAAATAACATAACCTACAATTATTTAAAATACTACTTAGAGCACCTTATCTATTGGCAACAAATGCTTTAGTATATATTTTTATCAAATTATTTAATGACAAGCTCTGCTCAAGACACTTGCGGTATGTGCTTTATCAACCAAATAATTGTATTCATAACAAATTCATCATACAGTTCATTTAACTTGTCTAAGTGAAAATAAGACGCACTATATTTGCACTATGTAGTCTCTGGGGCCATATTTCAATTATTCTTCTGACACAGTATAATATATAATTAGTTTGTAAATCTTGCCAAGAAATTTTACACATTTTCTATAAAAGGAGTAAAGCTACCTTAGTAGCAGTTAAGGAAGTTATTGTGCTTCCAAGACACTCATCTGTCTACAATAACCTACTGAAATATATTTAATGCTGAGTTTACCTGATCATCTCAACGATTCATATAGATAAAGCTACGTAATAACAATGACAGAACCAAGTTCAAGCCTCAAATTAAGACAAATCATAAGTGTAAATTATTAGAAGGGGCAATGCTGGTAAGTTTCAAAAGATGACATTTCATGCATATGATTATATCTTATAAGTCTGTCAACAGACATAGGTATATCTTAAAAATTTTGAGATGCTTTTGCTTATAATGCTAACATCTATTTGAATAAATGAATCTAACTGCTTGAATGAACAAAAAGCTTCCCAGACTTTTTTCAGGCACTTTCACTTCCGTTCAAGTATGGATTCAAACTGATAAACTAGTAATAATGTTTAATATCATCAATCTGAATATGACAGAAAATACTGACCATCTATTTAGAATTATTCAGAATGAAGAAGATATTCAGAAATCTTGATATGAAGCTATACACATCCATAGTCTTCCTATGAGGAAGAAGTATTTAGTATGTGGTAGTATTACTGTATATACAATTTATAGCTTAAAGACATGACAGAATTTTTTCAGACTGGGCTACTACATTGATTTCTAAGAAAATCCAGTCAGCTTTTACATGGTTAAATATTTACATATAAAATATTACCAATTATACCAGTTACTTAGTGTATATTTTTGCTTCATCACTAAATATAGCCAAACAGTGAGTTCCTTGAATAAAAAATGTACCCACCTCACAAAATAATGTAAGCTTGTCATCTGGTAAAAGACCATTAGCTTCATCAAGCAAAAAATCCCTTCGAATGAATTTTTTAAAACCCCAGTCTTTCCCTTGTACAAATCGATATGCTCTTTGGCTTTCTGGTGGAAAACAGAATAAAAGTTTAAATAAACAAGTATCCAAGAAACATTCTGTTAATGATAACACAGTTAAATGAATGTGAAAAATAGGACTGGGCCAATACATCCATCATAAAAATTACAGATATGTGTGTTCATAGGTAAAATGTCAAAAGAGTTACATTAGGTAGAACCAGATCATTTCACAGCCTACCAAAAATTCTGGCCATTATCAGTGAGCTCACTTTCAGATTCCTAGATATCTAAGTAGAAGAAAAGCCAGATCAAATGTCAAGGAGAAGGAAGAGATCTTTCAAACAATCTAAGCCCTTTAACAATGAAGTAGGATTAAAATACATTGGCATAGGCATACTATTCATCATCTAATATCAGAACCAACTTAGAAACATACCTCTCATTTCTTGTTTCTCCCTTTAAAAATGGATGCTCTATATCACCAGGGCATCCTATAAGTTTTCCTGGGATAAACATCCCACTGATTTAAGTTGCATTAACTAGAGTAAAATCCATTAACTGGTAAAAAAGCTAAATAAAGTCCCCTATCATTTCTAGGTCTTCAGACATAGTCCCATCACCTCTAAAAACAATTTTCATAAAAGTCCAGAAGATGGTCTTAGTATGATTAGTAAAAGATTTAGTAAATGTCTGAAGTAAATGTTTCAAATGCCTAACATACTGATTAACAACTGTATACTATGAAATAAACAAGGTCCTTTACAGAAAGTATTACCTGTTATACAAGCTGAAGGTAGAAAACCAGTAATAAATTTAACTGAGATACTCCATGTTAAGGACTGAACGTTTGTATCCCCTCAAAAGTTTCATGTTGAAACCCTATCCCCAAAGTGATGGTATTAAGAGGCCAGTGAGTGGGATTAGATGAGGTCATGAGGGTAGATACCCTCATGAATGTAAGGATTAGTGCTTCCTAGCCCTTTCCATCATGTGAAGACACAGTGAAACACTGGCAGTCTATAAGTAGAACAGTTGGACTAGAATCTGACTATGCTGGCACCCTGATCTTGGATTCCCAGTCTCCAGATTTGTGAGAAATAAATGTCTGTTGTTTGTAGGCCACCCAGTCTATGTTACTTTGTTATAGCAGCCTGAACTAAGACACTCGCCTATCTTAAATGTCAGACAATGTGAAAACACATGTGAAACTATGTATTACCTTAGCAACCAAATATATTATTAATGTGTGTATTTGGAGGGTTTTTCGTAGTGAGGTTAGTACTTGATTTTTGTTACTTCCAGAAATCACTTCAAATTTAATGCAGCAGTTCATGATATATTTTCCTACTATGCACACTGTACATTTCCTACAATGATCTTCTGTTATGAAGTGCCAGGCTACATGGTTTCACCTGGCTATAATTCAGAAGCTTGAACTGAATTTAACAGGTCCTGAGACTAAGAAAAACTGATTTCCTTTCAGTCAGTGTTCAGCCCACTGCTCAAAAAACTTCTAGTGACAAAATATCAGGACATTCAAACTCCTTTCACATTGTTCTTCAGATTTTATTATCTGGCAAAAATGGCAAGGAAGAAAAAGAAATGTTTCCTGAACACCTATTATATATGCCAGGCATTGAACCAGGCATCTTGCCCTAACAGTAGCTGTTTTTACAAGTGAAAAGTGAATGTCATTTTAGGGCATAAAAAATTTAATATGATTTTAAACTAATTTTACATGTCTTAGGAAGTCTAAGACTTAGTAAAACAACTGTAACTGTACACTGGCATTTAAAATTAACAGCCAAAATGAAATGTTTTGGGTTAAGCAGATTTTAGTTTTAGGGAAAAAAATCTTAAGTTTTTCTAAGTAAAAGTGCGGAAGTCACAGTACATAGTTACACAGAGACTTCTTTAAGTCAGTTTGGAAATCACTTACCCATTGCTTTTGTTTCTTCCCTTTTAGCGTTCAGAAGGGAAAATTTGAATTTTGCTCGAACTTCACTTTTTGGACAGCTGACTAAAAGCAAATATAAGGACAAGTAGTCTTTACTTTCATCATCTAATCCCTTTGGATTTACCCTCAGGCACCTAAAATAAAACAATAGGCTCACAAGGAGGAAAATAATACTTTAAACATTCAAGAGAGAAGATACTGAAATCATTTGTTAAATCTTTTTTTTTTAAGAGAACTGATTTTAATTTAGAAGTGTCTTCAATTATCCACTTATATATATATATATATTTTTTTTTACAAAGTAAGTTTATCTTATTTCTTTTTTTTTATGTTAAATCTTAATAATAGAACAGCACTCTTGTCAATATCCTCACAGTTCTTTACAATTCTCTATACTATTAGGAACTTATAAATCTAATATAAAATTAGACAAATATCCATTCAGAAACAGTAACAACAAAATTTTAAAGTAGCTGATGATCATATCAAAAACAAATACCCAAAACAAACAGACATCTTACCATTTCATTTTGTCACTGGGGCTAGATGAGAATGTTGAACTTTTTAACACTTCACCCATTTCCTCTCGACAAAAACTGAAGTTATTAATGGTCCACATGTAGGAAAACTTTACAACTTTAACCTAAAACATTCAGAAAAGCACTTTTACAATGATGACTTTCACACTCTTGACCTGTCACATGTTAAACATTCTTTGACCCACTCTTCTAACACTTCTAGAAACAATGCCAAAGTGCTTCACAATATTCTCAAAATACTATACAACCTGTAAGTGACATAAAGGAAGGCATTTTTAATAGGATGTACCTGTGTGTAACACCAGCTTTCTGCTATAGGACCAGTAGACATATCTCCAGAGAGAGGTGGGGTGGGTTCCCGAGACATTGCCACTTTATTGTAGTCTTCTAAGATTTAAGCAATATCCCACACAGTTGAGTGCTTTACTACAAAGAAAAGAAGTTTAATTTACTAATCAAAAAGTTTAACTAACTGAATCAAGAGGGAAGAAGTATTTAAACAGTCATAAAACAATTACTTTCTCAAATTACATTATGAGGAAACATGAGGATTTCATTTAAATTAATGAAAATTAATTTTTAAGAAATAAAACCATAAAACTTTATGCCATATAACACTTGAAATCTGAATGAAGTTAATATTTACAGATTTTATTATACAAAGGCATGCTTTCCATAATTGTCACAAATCAAAAAATAACATATAGCTTAATAGTAAGATCAAAAACATAAAATCACAAAATAACGTGGAAACTTGTAACAATTAATATTTGATTCACCTTCCTTCACCTTTCCGTTGACATATTTATGAAAATCAAAAGGGCTACGAAGTTAGAACAGCCCTGGAAACTACAAATATTACTCGTCTCTCAGACCCCCAAGTTCTGACCAACTAAAAACACAGAATGAGACATAACAGGCAATGCTGAAGAATTATATTCCACAGAAATCTACCTCTATCTCAGACACACAGGTTCTCAGATGAGACTTTGTCCCTATCAGAGTGTTCCCTACCAGATAATATGTACCATCTCACAAAATTTCCTCCCAATTGGCTGTTCTTGAACTACATCTACTTGGACACATAATTAATCATCATAACCTGGCCAGGACATTTAGTGACTAGATGGTGCTTTGCAACTTGGAAAAGTCTATAAAAGAGGCAAAATCCAGAAGAGCTACGTAAGTATTGCACTTTGCAGGGGTATGGGTGGCAGTGTTGAGATTACATTCCAGTACAAGGAATCAAGTCTGGAGAACACTGTTTTCATTTAAGAATAATTAATGAGTGAAGAAAAGCACATGAGTCCTATAAAAAGAAACTACTAAGGGAAAAAAAAGGAAGGACTTCATTCAAAATGCAGAAGAAAATATCTGCTCTGTGTCTACAAGCAATGAAACAATAGTATGAAATAAGAAAACAAAGACTGAAGAAAGCTTCCTGAAAGATACGTAAAAACAAAAAGAGGGCTTCCCTGGTGGTGCAGTGGTTGAGAGTCTGCCTGCTGATGCAGGGGACATGGGTTCGTGCCCCAGTCCAGGAAGATCCCACATGCCGCGGAGCAACTGGGCCCGTGGGCCATGGCCGCTGAGCCTGCGCGTCTGGAGCCTGTGCTCTGCAGCGGGAGAGACCACAACAGTGAGAGGCCCACGTACCGCAAAAAAAAACCAAAAAAGATATAAAAGGTATAAAAAAATGCCAAACTACAAATGAAGACTCACATTCAAAATCTGTACTAGAAATAAACAATAAAAATAAGAAACCACCAAGATTAAAAAAAAAATCATAAGTATCATGTTTGATTAAAGGAACAAAACTCAGGATGGCCCCATTTTTCTCCTCATTGTTAAATACATATAGGAAACAGGATTAATTACTACAGAGGTCTAAGGGGAGAAGGGCTGTAGCACAAAGATTCTGCACTATATCATGTTTCTACTCCTTTATGATTGGATTGTTTGAGTAACTCCCCCTTTCAATAATGGCATCTATACTAATATACTCACCCAAATGTATTTATGTAGGTTCCTCACGTACAAGAGTTCCTGTCATATCATGTACTTGCAGCATGACACAACTAGGCAATCAGCAAAGTAGCCAGACAAGAAAGTCAGGATGATAACATTGGGAACACTCTATGAGGAGCACTTAAAAGTCACAATCAGCATTAAAGGAGAGGTGAAGAAAAGTGGATGTCCCTTACTTAAGTAAGCTAGAGGAGATAAATGGTTGAAGGAAGGAAGAGTGCCTCAAAGAAAAGTGAATACACAATTTAAGAGCATTGTACACTGTCACTTTAACAAGAATTATTCACTTCTACATAAAAATGAGGTACTGCTTGTAAGTACCTCCAGCTGTTATCTTCAGTTACTTTTATAAACCACAAATGGTTATTTACGTCTGAAAACAGAACAGCAAACAGGTAGTCACAACAGGGAGACCCAGAGCACCATCAAAGATGTTGGTTCCCCCTCCATATTTAACAGCTTTACTGAGGTATAATTTACGTATCATGAAATTCACTCATTTTAAATGTACAGATCAATGATTTTTAGTGAATTTATACAGTTGTCCACTCATCAGTACAGTTTTAGAGTACTTCCAGCATCCCAAAAGGTCCTTCCCACTCCCAAATTTAGGGAACCAATCATCTGCTTTCCATAGTTACACCTTATCTAGAAATTCCATGTAAACAGAATTGTACAACACGTAGTTTTATGTGTGGCTTCTGCTCTTTCTCCTGAATATGTATTACAGTTTCCTGTTTCTTTGCATATCTCATAATATTTGGCTGAAAGCTGGACATGTTAGTCAATACACTGTAGCAACTCTGTTTTTCTATGGGTGGTTGTTTTCTTTTTAGTAACTTGCTAGGACTTAACTGCAGTATCCATCTCCACCATATTGTATAGCTGCTGATATCTGTTTGGCTTTTTATTCTTAACTTTTTTTGCCTGGTTAGAAAAGCTGCAGGCTCTCCCCTTTCTTTCAAACCAAGTTTGCTACTTTTAGTTGACAAAGCCAAGTTCCTCCCACTGCCTCCTTGGCCCCAAATCAAGCCCAGAATCAAGTCCACCTGATCTGGCAGCAAAGCTGATGGTCTTCCTGGCTAGCCCCAGGCTAGTAAAACTACCACTGTTTTCTACTGGGTTGAAGGTGGAAATAGGAGCAGAAACACGAGTTGGATATTTCTCTTAAGCAAATTCACAATTAATAAATGTACCGAAAGGGCAACGATTATCAACTTACCCATTAGAAATATGTGAAAGAGCCTGTCCTAGTCAATACTTTTGCCACTGATTCTGAAGCAAGCTAATAAAATAAGCCACAATAACCAACCTTGAAAACAACAAACCAAGAGAAGTATTTGCAATGCATATAGCACACAAAAGGGTAATTTCCCTAATATATAAAGAATTCCTAAAAATCAGAAAGAAAAAGTAAAGGATACAAATAATTCATAGAAAAAGAATTTTACTCATAATTAGAGTAGTATAAATTGAAACTAAGTTAAGGAGCTGTTTTTTAACCCAGGACACTAGTGATAATCCAAAAAAAGTGGTGAGAGTTTAAGGATAGGCACTCTCATACATTTCTTATGGGAATGTATATAAATTGTAAAGTTGTTTTAATAACCTCCCTCATTTTTTTTTTTTGCGGTACGTGGGCGTCTCACTGTTGTGGCCTCTCCCGTTGCGGAGCACAGGCTCCGGACGCACAGGCTCAGCGGCCATGGCTCACGGGCCCAGCCGCTCCGCGGCATGTGGGATCTTCCCGGACCGGGGCACAAACCCGCGTCCCCTGCATCGGCAGGCAGACTCTCAACCACTGCGCCACCAGGGAAGTCCCTTCCTCATTTTTTTTATGGTGAAATTTCTGGCAAAAGGGAAAGGAAATGATGCTAATAAATAAACTACTATTTTACAAGTATAAAAATGCTGATGCTTCTCATGGACATCAAATAACACTAATTATATGGTTTCTGTCAACTAAGAATGATTTCAAAAAGATTCAGAAAAAGTTAGTGAGATGAAGAAGCAATTTGCAGAATAGCTAAAAAGGGGGAGAGTGGAGTTTAACCTCCTTTATAATCAGTTATTAAAGAATCCATGGGGCTTCCGTGGTAGCGCAGTGGTTGAGAGTCCGTCTGCCGATGCAGGGGACATGGGTTCGTGCCCCGGTCCGGGAAGATCCCACATGCCACGGAGCGGCTGGGCCCGTGAGCCATGGCCGCTGAGCCTGCGCGTCTGGAGCCTGTGCTCTGCAACGGGAGAGGCGCGCGTACTGAAGAAAAAAAAAAAAAAAAAAAAAACAATCCATACCATTTTTCACCTATAGTATTTATTTTCAAAGATTATTTTAAACTGTCAATTCCTATAGCCAGGAAAACTGCAGAGAAGCAGATATTACTTTACTGGCAAATCTTTTCTGTAGGACAATCTTACAATTAGTATCAAAAGAAATTTTTTTCTCAGATTCATCCTAGAAATTCATCTTGGGACAAATATCACAACTGTGGGAAAATATAACTAAGTATAAGCATAGTATGTTTTTGTGATATATTTATATACACAGAACTATGCAACCATTAAGAATGTACTTAATTTTCTTAATGACAGGTAAAGTATTCAAAATATGTTTAAAGTAAAACATTAAACAGAGTATGCCTTAAAGGACCTCACTTTAAATAGCACATACAGGCATAGCTCAATATACTGAGGGTTCGGTTCCAGACCACCACAGTAAAGCGACTATCACAAAGTGAGTCACATGAAATTTTTGGTTTCCCAATGCATATAAAAGTTATGTTGACACCATGCTGTAGTCTATTAAATGTTCAATAGCATTACGCCTAAAAAAGGTACAGACCTTAATTAAAAGATACTTTATTGCTTAAAAATGTAACCATCACCTGAGCTTACAGAGAATCATAATCTTTTTGCAATAGTAACATCAAATATCACTGATCAGATCACCATAACAAATGAAAAAGTTGGAAATATTTTAAGAATTACCAAAATGTGACACAGAGACATGACATTAGTAAATGCTGTTGAAAAAATGGCACTAATAGACTTGTTTGATGCAGGGTTGCCATAAACCCTCAATTTGTAAAGAGTACAGCATCTCTGAAGCACAAAAAAGTGAAGCACAATAAAACAAAGTATGCTTGTAGAGTTATAACAAGTATGGGTACATAACGAAAAACAGACTGGTACACAGACACACTGAGTTGAACTTTGGCACTGATAATGCTGCTAAGATATATATCTAAGTATTAACAGAGGCTACCTCTGGGTGGTGAGATTTTTGCTTATTTTTATTTGTTTATATTTTCTACGTATGTTATTATGTTTTAATTAACAGAGATACAAGTCATTATTTTTAAAAGAAGTAGAAAATCAGTTATTTACATGCTTACATTAGCCCACAGAAAATGTGTGTGTGTGTGTGTGTGAGACAGAGAGACAGAGAGAGAGAGAGAGAGACTTTTCAAGTAGTAGACATTGAGAGACATTAGGTCAAAGAAGATGGTAAGTCAAAGAAAACTTTAATCATAATCTTTAATACTTAACTTTCTATAAGAAGATGCTAATTTAATACTAATAAAATAAATAAAATGTAAGTTTAAAGAATCTAGAGTAAAAAACAAACGTTCTTTAATGCCTCTACAAGAGTTTTTACCTTGCTCAAGTGTAACTCACAACATAATCCATATATATATATATATATATATATATATGAACCAAGTAAAAGGTTACAAAGATTTTTGTCTTTTTTCCAACTACTTCAAATGACGTAGTTATGTAATGAGGGTATGAAGAATGCTGGTGAGCAGACTGCATTTGTGCATACTTACAAGACATTATGTACCTTGTTTATTCCCCCACAACTCTATGAGATGGATGTTAATAACCCCACCTTAACTATGAGAAAATGACTAGACAAGTTAGAAAGCTTACTTTAGACTTTATTAACCAGAAAGTGGCTGAACACAAATTTGCCTGTCCCCAAAGTCTACACTGTTTCCATAGAATAATGCTGCTGCTCCTGATATCATAGAGCTGAAACAGCCCTTAACCTGTCTGGTCCAACTCTTACTTTACAGTTGAGGACCAAGATGAGAGAAATGGACTAGACTAGAAAAATAAACTGCCCATGTTTACATTGCTGGATAAATATCAGAAGGACAAAGACAAAGATCTCCTAATGTCCATTTCAGTGTTATTGCCAGTATTCTATTTTCTTTTTCTTCTCTTCAAACGTTAAAAAAAAAAAACAAAAACGATAGACCATCAGCTACCTTCAAGACCTTCAGGACTTCCTATTCCTGTTCTTGCAGAAAGAGCACAACTAATATAAAATCTAGAGAATAACTGTAGACAATCTACACAAATTAACAAATAAAGGTTTCATCCATATTCTAAATATGTTTCTTTTAAAAATTTCAAGTGTGATGTTTTATAGCTTTATTTCAAAAAGCAAGACTTATTAGAATAAACACATATGTAATTTTCTACTTAAAAAAAATGTTTGAGTGCCAGACTTAACGTTCTATTACAGTGGTCCCCAAGGTTTTTGGCACCAGGGACTGCTTTCATGGAAGACAATTTTCCCACGGACGGGGGTGGGGGGTGGTGACATGGCTCAGGCATTAATGTGAGCGATGGGGAGCGGCAGATGAAGCTTCATTCGCTTGCCTGCTGCTCACCTCCTGCTGTGTGGCCCAGTTCCTAACAGGCCATGGACTGGTACTGGTCCACGGCCTGGGAGTTGAGGACCCCTGTTCTATTAGGCATATGTAACAGACACACACTCAGCTACATAAATTCACCATAAAGAATGTCAAATATCCAGAATATATATAAAGAACCGTATGTCAAACAACCATCTTCCTACCACCAAACCTCTTCTTCCTACCAGAAGTTATCTGTATCTTAAAGTTCTAGCATAGCAAAGAATTTCTTCACATTCTTGTGTATCTGTGAATCCCTAAACTATATAGATAGAAATTTACAGATGTAGTAAAGTATATGCATACAGACCTCACTGAAAATGGCAAAGTGGGGTGTGCTTTGTGCAGGCTGGTAACCTTCCTGAAGGATCAGCTTAAGGGCTTGCCTTTGTCTCACCTGTCTTGGAGCTTCTGCAGGGTAGAAGCAGCATTCTGGATGGCAGCATTTGTCAAAACCATTTAAAAGCAAATGTATTACCCCTGTCTGGAACAGGGGTAAGTGTTGGGGCAATCATCAGCCAGATAGGAAAGCCTGAGGAGAAAGAAACTGAGAAAGATACTTGGGAGAAAAGGGCTTTTAAAAGCTCTCACACATACAGGGGAAGTTAGAAGGTCATGTGCATAACTGAGTCCAAACACATCCTTGAAAAAAATGTGAGACAACCCTAAGCTATCAACTCTGGCTGACCTTTAGGTGTCACGCAAGCAGAAAGTGAAGACTAAGGCAGAGCTGTAAATGGTGAAGCTTTGAAGGAGTGCTCAAAAGAAAAAGCCAATTTCTACAAAACTAGAAAAGTATGTTTTTGGCTCCGTGTATTTATGGAAATCAAAAATAAGTTGAAAGTAAAAAGATGAAAAAAGATATCCCATGTGAAGAACCAAAAGACAGCTGGGTAGCTATCGTAATAAGACAAATGGACTTTAGTCAAAAGTTATCACAGGAGACAAAGTAGTACAGTACATATTGATAAAAAGGTGAACCATGAGGAAGACATAACAACTATAAACATATATGCAAACAGAGCTCCAAACTATATCAAGCAAGAACTAATGAAACTGGAAACAGACAATTGCTCAATAATAGTTGGAAATATCAATACGTGACTTTCAATAATATATAGAACACCCAGGAAGATGATCAATAAAGAAACTGAGGACTTGAACAACATCATAAAACAACGAAACCTAACAGACATTCACATGTCGACAACAGAATACAAATACACATTCTTTTCAAGTGCACATGGAATATTCTCCACTTAGACTGTATGCTATGCCACAAAACAAGTCTCTGACAAATTTTAAAATACTGAAAAAGTATCTTCTCTGATTGTGCTCCCTCTTCCCCCTTGGGGCTCAGGTATCCATCTTACTGGGAAGAGCAGGATGTCAACACTTCCCATTCTATTGCTGAAGCTAAGCTCCCAAGTGAATGTGGCCAAGAGATGGCGGGGGTTGGGGGGTGGGCGGGGGGTGAATGTAGGATCTACCTTGGGTGTGGTGCTGTTGTAGCACTGACTGCTACTGTTGCAGCCTGTAAGGTGGGAGTCCCATACTGGGAGGACCAAGCCAGGAAGACCTGAGGGTGCCATTCCCCTCCTCTATCCCCATTCCACCAAGTGCTTAGCTCCTAGAGCAGAGATATCACTGGGAGAGAAATACATCACTGCACTCACTCCAGACTCCAGAGACCTGACCTGGAGATACTGCCTGTGGGGCAAGGAGGCCATAAAACTGATAGCTTCAAATCTTTTCCTAGAGAAATAGCAATTCATTTGCAAGGGAATGAGCAAGGGTGCTCTGAAAAACAGGAGAGGTCCTGGTGAAAGGCAATTGAGAGGAGATTAGAGGAATCTTGGGGACGTAAAAGCTAAACTGTAGGCCGGTTTGTCTGCTAGAGAGCAATGGAAACAACTAGGAGGAGCCTTCCTGGGGTCAGAACATATCTCAAGCACTGATTTAGGAAACCTTTCCTCCAAAGGAACTCAAATTTGATTAGTACGTGAAGCAATTAATGCCTCAGGCCATTGCTAAAATTATAGCGCAATTAGCCTTAGATTAGTGGACCATAACAGTTCTAAGTTGTCAGGGAAAGAGACAGTCAAGAACTCTGCCAATATCTTTGTCATCCCAGCGTTAACCATTGGAAAACGTAGGGCTATAACCCTAGAGAAGTAACATCAGAGGCTGTGTGTTCGCGCACATGTGTGCGTGTGTGTGTGTACGTGTTGGGGGGTGTGGTGGGGGAGTGGGGTGGATGGAAGGAGAGGAAAACAAACTCCACTAAAATAATCCCACAAGTCACTGAACAAATAAACAAGCAAGTAACAATAATATGCACTGGAAGGGAGAAACCAACTCCAAGAATTTCTATATAAAATGTCCAGTTTCAAACATAAAATTATGCAGATTTTCTTTGCAAAAAACATGCAAAGAAACAAGAAAGCAAGACCCATATAATGGGGAAAAAGTAAGTAATAGAAACTGTCTATGTAGGAGATGTTGTATACACATGTGAAGAACTAAAGGAAACCGTGATTAAATAAGTAAAGTATATTAACAATGTCACAAAAAATAGAGCATGTCAATGTACAGGTAAAAATTATTATTGTTTTTTTAAAGGAAACTTTGGACTGGAAAAGTACAATAATTGAAATGGAAGAATGACATAAGGGGCCATGTTCATATACAGCAGATATGAAGGTAGAAGAATTACTGAACCTGCTGAGAGATCAAGAGATTATGCAATCCATAGATGAAAGAATGAAGAAAAATAAACAGAGCCTAAGAGAAGTGTGGGACCCTATTAAGTACACTGACATACATATAATGGGAAAAAAAAGACAAAATGGAGAAGAAAAAAATATTCTAAGAAACGTTGAAAACTTCCCAAATTTATTAAAAAACAACAATACATACACATTTAGGGAGCTCAACTAACTCCATGTAGGATACACGCAAAGAGATACATAGACACATCACAGTAAAAATGATGAAAGCCAAAGACAAGGAAAAAATAGTCACTAGCATGGTTACACTACAATTAAAAAATGGAAAATTACCAGCATCGGTGAGAATGTGGAGGAATTAGAAACCTTGCATATTGCTGGTGGAAACAAAATGGTTCATTTCAGCTGCTGTGGTATATTTGGCAGTTCCTCAAAAAGTAATTCCATTCCTAATTATACATCCAAAATAACTGAAGACAGGTGTTCGAACAAAAACTTGTACATCGATGTTCACAGCAGCACTATTCACAATAGCCAAAAGTTTATTGGCTAATAATCCAAATCATCAACTGATGAACTGATAAACAAAATGTATAACCACGTGGGGCTTCCCTGGTGGCGCAGTGGTTGGGAGTCTGCCTGCCGATGCAGGGGATGTGGGTTCATGCCCCGGTCTGGGAGGATCCCACATGCCGCGGAGCAGCTGGGCCCGTGGGCTATGGCCGCTGAGCCTGCGCGTCCGGAGCCTGTGCTCCGCAGCAGGAGAGGCCACAACAGTGAGAGGCCCACGTAACGGTAAAAAAAGGTATATCCACGCAATGGAATATCATATAGCCAGAAAAAGTAATGAAGTATGTGCTATAACATGGATGAACCTCAAAATATCATGCTAAATGAAAAAAGCCAAACACAAAAGGCCACACACTGTATGATTTCATTTACATGAAATATCCAGAATATGATATGACATATGGACAGAAAGCAGATTAGTGGTTGCCAGGGGCTAGAGGGAGGGTGAGACATGGGGAGTGACTGCTCAGTGGGTATGGGGTTTCCTTTTGGAGTAATAAAAATGTTCTGGAACTAGATAGTGGTGCTGGTTACACAATACTGTGAATGTACTATAAACACCAAGAACTGTATACTTTAAAACTGTTAAGGGACTTCCCTGGTGGTCCAGTGGGTAAGAATCTGCATTCCCAAAGCAGGGGACCTAAGTTCAATCCCTAGTCGGGGAACTAGATCCCACGTGCATGCCACAACTAAGAAGTCTGCATGCTGCAACTAAGAGCCCACAGGCTGCAATGAAGATCCTGCGTGCCACAAATAAGACCCGGCACAGCCATAAATAAATAAATAAATAAATATTTTGGGACTTCCCTGGTGGCACAGTGGATAAGACTCTGCACTTCCAATGCAGGGGACCCAGGTTTGATCTCTGGTCAGGGAACTAGATCCCACATGCAGGCTACAGCTAAGAGTTCACATGCTGCAACTAAACAGCCTGTGTGCTGCAACTAAGGAGCTGGCGAGCCACACCTAAGGAGCCCACTTGCTGCAACTAAGGACCCCGCGAGCCACAACTAAGACCTGGTGCAACCAAATAAATATTAAAAAAAAAAACAACTGTTAAAATGGTGAGTTTTGTGTTATATGAATTTTACCTCATTTAAAAAATATATGCACATATATCTACATATACACATATTTCTTTTGTCATTAAAAATAATGGAATTATAAAGTCTCTTCTGTAACTGTTGAGACTAAATTAGCTACTATTAGAGAATAAAGTACTAAAGAGATTATTTTAATAACTCCCAAGAGAGACATTTTCAACAGCTGTGTAGTATTCCTAGTGTGTTAGCTATCAAGCTTCCAGACCAATGGAATATATGAATTATCCAGCAAAGTTCAGGTATTTTTTTTTTTTTTAAAGCTATACTGTCTGAAGAATATTATCGAAATTCTATCGAGTTATAAAATGTGACTAGTGTATTTACGAGGTATCTCTTTTGTACTGTCATCTGTAATCAGCGCAAGTCTTCTAGGAGCTTTCTTAACCAAATGTGATGTTGATCATAACATTTTTGTGTATTAACTCTTCAACTAACAAAATATAAATCACGCTGCAACTGTGAAATACTACCATATTTATCCTAAAAGTTATATAACTGCTTCATGAAGTTATAACTGAAAATACTGTCTGAGGTCAAGGCAATTTTATATATATCAACTATAATTACATAATGAAATAAGTTAGTAGGTAACTTAATATATAATAATATATAATGTTCAACAGTTTTGTTAAGACTTATCAGGAAGAATAAAGATAAAATAATAACAATACATGTATCATAAGCTTCTTAAATCTCTTTAAATTAAGCATATGGGGACTTCCCTGGTTGCACAGTGGTAAAGAATCCACCTGTCAATGCAGGGGACATGGGTTCGAGCCCTGGTCCGGGAAGATCCCACATGCCGCGGAGCAACTAAGCCCATGAGCTACAACTACTAAGCCAGTGCATATACAAGTTATGTTTACACTATACTACAGTTTACTAAGTGTGCAGTAGCATTATGTCTAAAAAAATGTACATACATTAATTAAAAAATATTTTCTTGTTAAAAATGCTGACCATCGTCTGACAACACAGGGTTGCCACAACCTTCAATTTGTAAAGACACATTATCTGTGAAGCACAATAAAGCAAAATGCAATAAAAGTTGTGCCTGTATAAGGGTAAAGAAAGGTTTAGGTTAAAAATAATGAGAATAAATATATAACTGACAAATCCTATCCAAAACAAAGCAGGTACAGCTACATTAGCTAAATTTAAAATTTTAAAGAAATTTTAAAGCAAGAAGTATTCAGAGACATAAAAAGGAAAATAATGAGAAAAAAGGTCAATCATAAAAACAATACTAAACGTGTCTGTATGCAATAGGATGATTCCCAAAATCACACTGGGAGATTTTAATTCACTTCTCTCAGTAAGTGAAAGAACAATCTTAATGACATATATAAGTAAATATACATACACATACTCATATATATATATATATGAGGGGCCAGAGGGAGGGAGAGGCAGGAGTTGAGGGGAGAGATATGGCACCCAACAGCAAAAGAATGCAAATTATTTTCAATGGCACAGGAATCATTGGCCAAAACTGACCATATTACTGCAAGATAAAGAAAGCCTTACAAACAAATACTGGTCAATGAAATCATTCAAAGTATAAACCTTAATCATAGTGGGATTAAGTTAAAAATCAATAAGCAAAAAGATAACTAGAAAATACCTAATCTCCAAAAATTAAATAATAGCTTTCTAAATCTATGGGTGAAAAAAGAAATCACAATGAGAATTAGAAAACATTTTGAACTGAATATTAAAGATAAGAAATTTCCAAACTTGTAAGATGTAGTTATATCAATGCTTAGGACATTTATACCTTTCATGCATATATCAGATAAGGAAGGCTGAAAATCAATGACAAGCTTCTATCTAAGGAAGCTAGAAAAGAGTATGTCAAACCCAAAGAAAGTAGAGTAATAAAAGTATGAGCAGAAAGCAATGACTAGGAAAAAAATGTACAACAGGCAACAGAAAAAAATGCAAAGCCAAATGCTTTGTATTATTTTTGAAAAAAATAATAAAATCGATAGCTTTAGACTAATCAAGGGAAATGAGAGAGGACACAAATTTACATCACCTAAAATGATGCTCTGAAGGATAACGAGGCTATCATGAAAACGTTACACCAACTTAATTGATAATTTAAGTAAAATGAGAAAATTACCTGAAAAAATCACTTTACAAAACTGACATACAATATGAAAGAGAAAATTATAAAGTCCTATTTTTATTAAACTTTAATTATTAAAAACCCTCTCACAAGGAAAACTTATAGGAATGGCTTCACTGCACAAGCTCTTCCACAAAATGGAAAACAAACTTCGCAGCTTGTCTGATGAAACCAGTGTAACTTTTATACCAAAACCTGTCAAGCACATTACAAAAAGGAAAAATACAGGAAAGTCTGTCTCGTGAACATACATATAAAAATCCTAAGCAAACTAATAGCAAGTCAAACCTAGGATTGCATGAAAAGTATATTTCATGACCAATGAAGTTTTATTTGAGTAATGCAAGGGTGATTAACATCAGAATCTATTAGTTTTTTCTATTAACCAAAAAAGGGGGAAAACAGATCACCCTGACAGATGCAGAAAAAGCATTTGATAAAATTTAATACCCATTTGGGATAAAAACTCTTTAAAAAACTGCGAATAAAAGAGAACTTCCAAAAAAAAAAAGAACTTCTTTAATTTTACAAAAAGTGTCTTAAAACACATACCCACACCCCTACAGTAAGAGTTCTAGGTGAGATGAGACAAGAAAGACCACTATCAGCAGTTGCACTCAACACTGCACTTGAAGTCCCAGGCAGTACCTTAAAGCAGGAAAAAAATAAAGGCATAAGAATTGGAAAAGAAAAAAGAAAATCATCATCATTCCCAGTTAACACACATGATTGTGTACAAACTAACAGAATTAACAAGGAATTTTATACAAGTTGCTGTATAACATATAAAAATCTATTGTATCTCTATATGTTAGCAACAATTAGAAAATAGAAAATTTAGAAGATACCATTTATAATATAATTTAAAAATCCACTTTTCCTAGAAGTAAATCTAATGAAAGATGCTCACAAACTCTATACTGAAAACTACAAAATGGTACTGAGAGAAAAGTAAAGTAAAAAGAAATATGCCATGGTTCATGAAATGTAAAATAAATCTTATAAAGAATTCTTCCCAGATTGACATAAATTCAGTACAATCACTATCAAAATCCCAATTTTGCTTTTTGTGGAAATTGTCAGATGAATTCTAAAATTTATATGGATATGCAAAAGCATTCTTGAAGAACAACAAAGCTAAAGGACTATAAGTACGTCAAGTGTATGACATCAAGACTTAAGTATAAAAAATAAGTATAAAATTTCAAGACTTAAAATATAGCTATTGAAATTAAGACAGAGTGGTACTGGTGAAAAAATTAGAGAAACTGATCAATGGAAGAAAACAGAATCCGGAAACAGATGTACACATATTTAGCATATTTATGACAAATAACGAAATGCAGTACAGAAATGACGGTCTTTATGGTCCTGGGTCAAATGGACCGTCATATAGAAAAATAAAATCTTGACTCCTACCTCATGTCATATACAATGATCAATTCCAGATTTAGTTCAGATATAAATATGAAAGTAAAGCAATAAAACTTGGAGGAGGCAGGGAATATCTTTACAACTCTGGGGTAGGCAAATATTTCTTAAGCAGGACACAGGGTAGAAAAAGATATTTGCAATACAGGGATCTGATACAGGGCTTATATCCAGAGTATACCGAGAATTCCTACAAATTATTATAAAAGGTGCAGGGAATTGAACAGAAAAATTGGCCGAAGACTTAAATACTTCATAGAAAGTGAAAAAAAAAAAAAAGGTATCCGAAAGGTCAGTCAACATATGAAAAGGTGTTCAACTTCATTAGTCATCAGACAAATATATTAAGACAACAGTGTGATAACCACTACTCACACAACAGGATGGCTAAAATTAAAATTAAAAAAGATAATACATGTTGCCAGAGAGGGAGAAATGAATCTCTAAAATTACACTGATGGTGAAAGTATAAATTAGTCTAGCCACTTTGGAAAACTGTTTGCAATATCTATTAAAGCCAAACAATTGAATACCTTGAAACCCATCAATTCCACTCCTGGGTATACAGCCAGAAGCATACATTCATATGTTCTTCAAAATATGTGTACAAGATTGCTCATTGATGGGCTCTACATATAAATATAAAAACAAAGCAGTAAAGCTCTTGTGATTGTCAAAAACTGAAAACTACCCAATTATTCCTAAGTAATAGAATGGGTAAACTGTGGTATATTCATATAGTGAAATATTATACAGCAATGAGAATGAAGTCAGAAGAGCAGAGGTATAAGTGACAATGTTTTGAGGAATTATGGATATCAAGGTTTGTAGTTTAGAAAACAGATTTAAGTCAATGATAAAGGTGATTCATGTAAGAGACAATAAAAGCTGCGTTTCTGGACAATTTAACAGTTTGGGGGTAGGAGAGGAAGTGGAATTATCATCACATTCAAGAAGACCATAAAAATATACATATTTATTATAACTTTACAGAAGTACACACACAGAAGAATGATACAATGAGATGAGTGTTATTTATTAGCTTCCTATGAGTCCAATCATGCAAAGAACCCTATTACTATTCCAGTAGGTGCTTACTAAGAGGGAACAAAAATCTCTAGCAGTTACTGCAAGTATGTTAGCTACTGATTCCAGCAGGTCACCAACAGACTTCATCCAAGGTTTTCAACTCATGGAATTGAGGAAGTTTTCTCTGCAAATTGCATGTTCAGTACTATACAAAGAATCATTGTGAAAATTTATTTTATAATAATCAACTTCATAGCCAACTTTAGAGAAACTTATCTGTTCTATAAGGAAAGAGTTATCTAAAATGTGTAACTTTTTCCTGAATAGAAGCAATCTAACAATATCAAGAATAAATATTTTGTAAAGGCTTTCTATATGCCAGGCCTAAGTATTTGTCTAATTTGATTCCCAAAATAACTCTACGAGGAGAGTAATCACTGCTTCTGCCAATGTTATAGGGGAGTAAACTAGAGTGCAAAAAGGCTACATAATCTACCCAGAATTATAATGCTAAAATTTGGCAATGTCTGCCTGCCTGCCTGGATTCAGCCTAAGCTTATAATTCTTTTTTTTTTTTTTTTTTTTTTTTTTTTTCTTGCGGTACGCGGGCCTCTCACTGCTGTGGCCTCTCCCGTTGCGGAGCACAGGCTTCGGACGCACAGGCTCAGGGGCCATGGCTCACGGGCCCAGCCGCTCCGCGGCATGTGGGATCCTCCCGGACCGGGGCACAAACCCGTGTCCCCTGCACCGGCAAGCGGACTCCCAACCACTGCGCCACCAGGGAAGCCCAAGCTTATAATTCTTAAAGATGACCTTTCTAGCATGTTAGTAACAGAAAAAAACAACAAAAACCAAAACAAACAAAGGGGTTTCATACTCTCTTCCAAACTCATGTGACAGATTATATGGCCTTCCATCAACGTTCTAATTTCTAGATGTCTGGATCAGATATTGTACCCAAGATGGAACTCTGAAAGCAGTACACAGTTCAAGGCAGTCAAATAGCACACTTATCTGTCTTTTTTATTTCTCAACATACCAATGAGATGAAAACAAATTTTTGCAAAAGAATGTAGTCATAACTGGGCTGGAAAATACAAAAGGATGATATTGGTGGATCAGAAATTTTGAGAAATTTAAGGCAGATAAATGGGAACAAATTAGCAGAGAAATCAGTTAGATAGGAACAAGTCAGCAGAGAAACTTAAAGGAGAAAATCACAACAGACAATTGGGAAAAGGTCCAAAACTGTAAAATAAAACAAAATAACCCTAGTAGAAATGGAGACAATTTAGGGGACAGAATGGTACACTTAAATAAAACAGGAATAAGCTGCTTTGAACAAGTGGTTAGAAAACAAGAATTCTTATTAATTAAAAATATAAATGGGGGACTTCCCTGGTGGTCCAGTGGTTAAGAATCCGCCTTCCAACGCAGGGGACGCTGGTTCAATCCCTGGTCAGGGAACTAGGATCCCACATGCTGGGGGGCAACTAAGCCCATGTGTCACAACTAGAGAGCCCAAGCATCACAACTACTGAGCCCACACACTGTGGAGCCGTGTGCCACAACTAAAGAGAAGCCTGCACTCCACAACTAGAGAAAAGCCTGCACACTGCAATGAAGAGCCCATGTGCCGCAACTAAGACCTGACGCAGCCAAAAATAATAAATATTAAAAAAAATATATATATTTAAATGATAATTCCAATGGGTAAGATAAACAATAAAATGTTTATAATTAATGGAAAATAAAAGATAAAGACTACTTTTGAAGACACAAACTAAATACACAAAGAATATAGGAAATAAGAGAAGTTAGGGACATGGAGGTCAGACAGAAGAGATCCAGTATTCCAACAGGAGAGCCATTAAATGTTCCTGAAGGGGATTAAGACAGAAATAACAGATACATCAAGAGAAAAAACCAGAAGACTATTTCCACGATCTGAAGGAAGACACAAGTTCCCAGTCAGGCCTCACCAAGTACCAAGAATGCTTACTGAAAAAAGATCTATACCTAGACACATCCTGGCAAAATTTCAAAGTTCCACCAAAAAAGAGAAAATCCTAAAACTTCTCATGTTATCTACAAAGGAACCAGTCACACTGAAATCTAAATGCTGTTAAGATACAAGGAGAAATGCTTTTAAGGTTTTTAAAAAAAAATTTGAATTTAGAATTTCATACTCAAAATTCTTCAGGAATGCAAGCTGAAGAAAGGACATTTTCAGACAGCAAATACTTGAAAAGTCTGTCATTCTATATTGAAAATTACTCAATGAACCCAATGAACTCCAAACTTTTTTGTATGACATGCCTTTATGATTAAAAATCATTTGCTCTCAGCATGCATGTCTATTTATAAATTAATGTATTATTATAGTAATATATTTATGTATATTATAAAGCATATCAAAATTAAAATTTAAAATAATCAGATAAAAATTAAATAATTTAATTTTTAATATATTCTGACACCCCCCCCAAATTATCTTGTGTAACCCGTTTATGTGGATGCTTCGTTTTGAAGACCACAGCTCTCACCAAATGAAAACGAACCCTAAAGAAAGAAACCATGGGCTTGAAAAAACAACAGAATTGAACAGGTCTCAGTAGAGAAGGAAACTAAAAAAGAACTAGGAGAATTCACTACAGTTTGACACTTAGAAAATTTTCCACTGGTAAAGTTTTTATGTACATAGGATTACATTTCATTTTCTGTGAGGCCACCTTATTTTGTTCTATAGTAAGTATTTATATAATCACATTATAAATATTTCCAGGTTTAAAATTTTTAGAATTGGTCTGCAAATAAAGCAAAAAAGAAATGAAAATGCAAACACATTGATGATGTAGCCTTAACAATGAATAATAATTGGGAGATTGACGGAGTGAGGAGAGAAACAAGACTATCATTCACAGAGGTAGGCAATACTGTCTAGAACTAAAAGCAGGCACAATTTACAGTGGGAAGTGGAACTGGGGGTGGGAAGGTGACTTCCTATTCTTTTTACTCTTATGTAATATGAATCGCAATATAATTACAAATTCTATTTTTAAGAAGCATTATAAGCAGGAGGGAAAGCAGTACATAACACAGTATGCCCATTTAGAAAACTGAAATTGGTTACTGATTGCCATAGTCAGCTCCCATTAAATACACCTACCACCTCCATCACCCTCCGTTCATTTACTGCCTTTTACTACTCAGTTTTACGTGCACAGAACAGCTGTGTTTTTACCTAAACTATGATCCTCTTGAAGGTTTTTCTGTTTTATTCATTTCTGCAATGCAAAGCCTAGCACAATGCTCAGTGTTTATTTTTTAAAAAGAGGAAAGGGACTAATTAAATGGTCTGAGGAAAATAATGGAGAAAAGACATCTTGTAGTTGCAATCACTTAAAGCCAGTTTATCTCAAGTTTACTAAAGTTCACTAAAATGCATATAACACGAAGAGAACGGCTCCTCTTTGAAACAGAAACAGCTGTGACTCTCAGGAGAGTGATTCAACTCAGTGGCAGCACATCTAGACACAGGTCCTAGTAAAAATCTTAGGGGGCAGGAACAGGGGCTGATGAAGGATATAGCAATGGAAATATTCTGAACCCTCAAGAAAAAAATGGCTGGGGGTGGGAAGACCATTCCTGCTTCCTGACTATATATACTCCTATAGAAGAGGAAAGCTAAAAGAGCTGGGGGGGAGTGGACGGGCACACAGGAGTCACGGCTTATGATGAAATCACCCAGGGCGTGTGCGTGAGCGCGGGCACACACACACACACGTTGCGCAAATACTTCCATTTACCTTATAGTCTCTTACTGGGGCCCTTAATTTTTTCCTACTTTGGTTATTGAGAGGCCTAAGTGAAATAGCAGTTTTACAGTTTGAACTCTCTGCCCAAAATAAAAGGTGACTTTTCTTTAAAACTTGGTAATTTGAAATTTTGGTAAATCAAAAGCAGGAGACTATGGGTAATTTGATATGGTCCAACCAAGTACTGCCAGCCTCTAAGTGATTACAAATGGTAGACTCACAGATTTATATTTTTCTAGGGCAGTGATTCTCAAATTTAACTGTGCAGTAGAATCACCTGGAAGTCTTGTGAAACCAGAATACTGAGCCCCAACCCTAGGATTAATGATTCAGGGGGTCTGGGTTAGGCCCCAGAATTTGCATTTCTAACAAGTCTCAGATGGTGCTGATGCTGCTCATCTAGGGATCTCACACTGAGAGTCACATTTCTAGTGTGAGGATTAGACCAGAAAGCTATTATTACCAATAATACAAAAATTTCACCATCCCTGCTGCAGCTATCCATCTGTCCTCTACTTATGACTAAGTCTTCCATTTTACCTGAGTATTATCCTGAGAGGTAGATCTCTTGGGCTAGTTTTCAACTTCTTTGTTTCAGGGTCTTATTCCAGTGTTATGGAATCTGTTTTGAAATCTACAACACCCTCTAACACCGATAGTAAGGAGGCAGTTCTAATAACATATATATGGAAACTTTATTAGTAAAGGAAAATACAGACATTTTAAGACGAACTCTTTCTCTATTTGATAAATCCTAAAAGCCATTAATACATGTTGGTAAAGGTTTGTACACAAGCAGGGATTTAAAGCCTCTGCTTACTGCTGCCTTGTCATTCAATGCCAAGGTTCTCCCTTAAAAAAAAGAACAAAAAACTAAAAGTCAACTCCCGTGTACACACACTGTAACCCCAAAAAATCACTCCATTTCTGTCGCTTTAATGTATTTTTTTTAAAAAAAGATTAAAACTAAAAGTTATTTAACATTTCTTGACATAGATGCAATGTCATTTTCCTTAACAAAGGTAAAAATGGAAAAAAGCCCTGGGGTCCATGTGTTGAGAGACCTGGATTCTATCCCCGGCCGTTTTTGGTTTCAGAACACATGCCCTTTTGCACATCACTGAGCTGTTGGCTAAACAAAGCATTCAGGACGAGAATCACTAAATCCTATCCAGTTCTAACATAAGCTTATACAGTAAGACTCATACACTGTAGACTAAAATGTACTCGATATCACTACATGATTTCCTCACAGTGCCATGAACTTCTTGGGGAAAAAAAAAAAATTGACTACAGATCACTTCAGAACCTGACTGCGTTTCCTATAGCATTACATATTAAGGACAGTCTGGTTCTTTGGCAACCATTTAAAAAAAAAATCATCATTTATAAACAACTAGATTAAGGGCTTCCCTGATGGCGCAGTGGTTGAGAGTCCACCTGCCGATGCAGGGGACATGGGTTTGTGCCGCGGTCCGGGAAGATCCCACATGCCGCGGAGCGGCTGGGCCTGTGAGCCATGGCCGCTGAGCCTGCACGTCCGGAGCCTGTGCTCCGCAACAAGAGAGGCCACATCAGTGAGAGGCCTGCGTACTGCAAAAAAAAAAAAACCAAAAAACAAAACTAGATTTATATGTCATGCTAGTTGCTACAAGTTCAATTGTTTTCATATTACTTGTGTAATAACATATACAAGGCACAATAAGAAAATTATAAGCCTATCTGCATCTATATTAATAGTCATATCCCCTTAAAATGTATGAAGCAAATATTTCACTTTTTAAAAGGAGGCTATTTCCAGAGGAGGGTGAAGGAAAAAATATAAGTAAAAGGAGGCTATTTCCAGAAATCTTATAAAGACAGTATTGGGAGTTAAAAAAATCAGCCTTATTTAAATACTCAGCATGGCAGTTTATGACTATGGTCATTAAACTTCATGGGTAAGATTTTAAATTATAGTGATATATAAACTGTGGTGAACCAAAACAGGGCAAGACTAGCAGGGCACAGGGCACTGACTAGGAGACTACTCACTATGGCCAAGCTGCAAGACTCCACCCCACTCCCCATTCCTTTGGGGTTTTTTTACTCATTCATTTCTTCCTTTATAGTCTCTCTCTCTCTCTCTTATTCACTGACCTGTTTGAGTATCTTGGGAGGTTCTACGCTGAGCTAAGCCCTGTGGAGACAAGGAAGGATGGCATTATTTGAACTGATCTCAGGGGTCCCTTCAGGTAGAATCTTTATTCAAGATCTAATTTATAAATTATAACAACACACTCTTTATCAAACACAAGAGGAGTAAGTTATCTCAATCAACAAACAATAGATAACTTAACCTTATTCCTTCTTTAAGCACCAACAGTGTTTTAATCTGTTGATCTTGATTGCCACTTCTGTAAAATGTTTACTAACCAACCGTTTGTTTACTCCCATACCATTTTCTTCAGTAAAATGAATTACTCCTTAGCTACCCAAGCACTTTCATAACCAATGCCTCTTACATAGAATTAATCAAATTTGTTGTAATTATTAGTACAATAATCTGTAAGATCTTACTTCACACTTTAGAATTTTACTCCTATACATATTATCTCATTTGATCCTCTAAACAACCCTGTGAAGTAGTTACTTCTATTTTACAGACAGGGAAACTGAAACAGAAGCAATATGATCTAAGGTCATAGAGTTTAAAAAAAAAAAAAGACAAAAACTCAGAAATTGAATCCAGGATTTTTTTTTTTTTTCCACTTTTTGGCCATGCCCCACAGCGCGTGGCATCTTAAGTGCCCTGACCAGGGATTGAACCTGCGCCCCCTACATTGGAAGCACGGAGTCTTAACCATGGGACCACCAGGGAAGTCCCTGAATCCAGGATTTTTAACTGAAAATACTACCATTTTTTTCAATCCATCAAATATGCTGAACTCCTTGAGATTATATTTTCACCTTTACGTAACCACTGCCTAGTGTATACGATGGCAGATACTAAGCAAAGACATATTGACTAGATTTGAAGTCAACTACTAGAAAGGTATTACATATTTACTAGACAGTACATAATTTATTGCCTCCTAAAAAACAAAGTACCAGATATAATTTCGTATTACAGAATTATCCATGGAACACCATCAGGGTTGAGAATTTGGTTTCTGAATTTAGAGTTAGGTGCAGATCCTGAAGCTGTGTAAGCTCTCTGGGCCTCAATTTTGTTTGTAAAATGGGAATAATAAATGGTAATTATCTCAAATGACTGGTGTACTGAATGGGAATGTATAGAAGACACCTAGTATAGTGTCTGGTACACAGAAAGCACTCAATAAATTAGTTTAATGTGTATGAGTATTAATATGAAACTAAAAAGTGGAACTAGTTTACAAAACAGTAATAATCTCATGAACTATGAAGAAGAACAGAGTTACATTTGCCTAAGTATGTTGTTGAGGTTTTGTTTTTACTTTTTCAACCTTTATCACTTGGCTCTCCATGAGCTATTTACATGAGCTATGAACACTGCTCTCACACTGCTGCTCTCATACTGCTTATCTCTAATAACTTCCATCTCTCTTTTAATGCAAGTAATGTGGAGGTGTAGTTGTAAAAAGATTGACATCCAAAGTGTGTCTCAGGAATTGTGTAACCTTCTAGAGAACTTCCAGGAGTAATGGAATTGATCTGTCTCTTGACTGGGCTGTTGTTACACAGGTGAACGTATCTGTCAAAACTCACTGAAATGTACATGTAAGAAAAGATGTGTATATGAAACAATGCAAGTTTTTTTTTTTTTTTTTTTATGCGTTACGCGGGCCTCTCACTGCTGTGGCCTCTCCCGTTGCGGAGGACAGGCTCCGGACGCGCAGGCCCAGCGGCCATGGCTCACGGGCCCAGCCGCTCCGCGGCATGTGGGATCCTCCCAGACCGGGGCACGAACCCGCGTCCCCTGCATCGGCAGGCGGACTCTCAACCACTGCGCCACCAGGGAAGCCCAATGCAAGTTTTAAAAAAAGTTTTTTTAGGTTTTATAACCCTTGAACAAGTTACTTTCCCTTTTTGGCCCTTAGATTTCTCAACTTCAGAAAGGGAATAATTTCTCATACAGAAAGAATATAGTGAGTGTTACAGGAGATAAGGTCTATAAAGTACTTAGCTTCTGCACAGTTAGTTGCCAATTCTGGATCCACTTAACATTAACCCTAGGCATTTTTCAGATTTATTTGAGTCCTAAAACATTCCTCCAAAATAAAACCTACATTCTCTCCCTCTCCCTTTTCCTACTCTTCCCCTCATCTCTTTTATTTTAGAAAAATATGAGTAAACATTTGATTAAAGCTTTTGCCTCCTTAGTTTTTTTTTTTTTTTAACAAATCATAATACAGTCTTTTGTCTTCATATTTCTCTTCCTTCTCATTTAATTATAGTCAAAAAAGTGAGAATTCCCTGGGGGTCTAGTGATTAAGACTCCGCGCTTTCACTGCCGAGGGCCTGGGTTTGGATCCCTGGTCAGGGAACTAAGATCCCGCAAACCACCCGGTGCTGCCAAAAACAAAACAAAGTAACAATTCCTGTTATTAGTTTTCAAATCACTTTTTTAAAGTGTCTAAGCAATGTTCTTTGTTCTAGGATTCCAAGACACTGGAACAACTTCACATTCATCTAGCATTTACTGAGCAAACATTTAGTAAGAACCTAAATCGGTCAGGCGCTGGAGAAACAAAGATAAGGTCAGAGAGGCAAATACCTAACTAAAGCACATCAAATAGAACTGCTAAAATCATATCCTTTTCTTACACCTGTGAAGGATCTATTGGGTTGGCCAAAAAATTCCTTTGGTTTTTAAGTAAAAATAAAAGACACATTTTTCATTTTCACTAAGAACTTTACTGAACTTAACGTATTCACCATTTTGTTCCACTACTTTCTGCCATTTTTCAGGCAACTTCATAATTCCATATTCGCAAAACTTTTTATCTTTTTGAGCAAAGAACTGTTCCAGGTGCCTTTTGCAGTCTTCCAGGGAATTGAGATTTTTTCCATTAAGAGAATTTTGTAAAGACTGAAATAAATGGAAATCCAAAGGTGCAATGTCTGGTGAATACGGTGGATGATCACAACTTCCCAGTGAAGTTGAACCAGTTTCTGCCTGGTCATCAAAGAAACGTGCGGTCTTGTGTTACCCCGATGGAAGATTATGTGTTTTCTGTTGACTAATTCCGGACACTTCGTTGAGTGATGCTTTCAGTTGGTCTAATTGGGGTTCAGTGGAACTTACTACCTAGGATAGCTTGACCAACTACGAAAATAAACTTGAATATATTATTTTAATAACAGAACTTATTGGAATTAATCATTTAGTTTTCTGGAAGGAGCTCATAATAGAGGACTCCCTTCCAATCCCCCCGTATACACATCATCTTCTTTGGATAAAGACTGGCCTTTGGTGTGGCTGGTGGTGGTTCATTTCACTTGCCCCACCACTGTTCCACATTATTGTAGAGTATCCACTTTTCATTGCCTGTCACAATTTGTTTTAAAAACGGAACATTTTTGTTACATTTAAATAAAGAACTGAATGTGGAAATATGGCCAAGAAGGTTTTTCTTCACTTATGTGGAACCCAAACATTAAAGCAATTCACATATCCAAGTTGGTGCCAATAATTTTCAATGCTTGATTTGGCTATTTTGAGTATGTCAGCTACCTCCCATGGTATAATGTTGATTGTTCTCAATTAATGTCTCAATTTGATCGTTATCAACTTCATCTGGTCTACCCAACCACGGAGCATCGTCTGCAAGAAATCTCCAGCATGAAACTTCGCAAACCACTTCTGACACGTTTGATCAGTCATGGCACCTTTTCCATACACTGCACAAATCTTTTTTTCCATTTCAGTTGTGTTTTTACCTTTTTAGAAATAATAAAGCATACTATGCTGAAAATGTTTTTCTTCCACCTTCAATATTAAAATGGCTACACAAAAATTCACCAATTTGATGGTTTTTTTTAATGCACCCTGATATGACAGTTGTCACAATACAATCTAAAAAAATTGTTTCGAATGAAGTTAAAGACACCTAAGCACCACTAGAGTCATCTTATGGAAAAAAACAAATGAACTTTCTGGTGAACCCCATAGTAAAAGGAGTTGGAAGTAGTTAAAGAGTTCTGCTGACTCACCACTGTTGCTTCCAGACTACTTTTGCAACCTAACAAAACTGTATGGCAACTGCATGGGTCCATTCTTACAAAATTCTCTTACATTCTTCTCTCTTGCAATCACCTACTCACCTCTCTGAGTTAGACTCCTTTATGGAGGACTTCAACCACTGTCTCCATTGTCTTCTTCACTATTCCTGCCACCACCCTGGATGACTACACTCCAGTGGACTTCTTCCCTACCAGCATCAAAGTTCTTTTACCTTCCTGAATGATCTCACCCACTTAAAATTTTAGCAATCTTTTTCAGAGATTCTGACTTGGAACTTACTACCTAGGATAGCTTGACCAACCATGGAAATAAACTTGAATATATCATTTTAATAACAGAACTTATTCCTATTCTGTCATCATTTTAATCCCCCAACAGCTCTTATTACCAACACTTCACTGAGTCCATACCATTCTTCTTAAGTCATTACCCCCTTATGGCTTCCCTTCCTTCCTTATCAAACTCAAAACCCACAGTGCATCACTTCAAAAACTCTCTAGTAAGCACGCTTAACATTTCACTCCTTTGTTCTTTTATCACAACAATTCTGTAAACCCTCCATTCTGTATCAGTCTAACCAGCCACTGTATGCTGTTATTTGGGTTGCTGAGCAATGGTGTAGAAAATCTTTTAAAAAAGCAGAATAACAGCTTCTGAAGTGTACACTTTCATTAAATATGTACTTCTGTTTTTAACTAATTGATTTCAAGAGGATTTGTTGCAAAATAAAAGTCTTACCAAATGATGAAATAATTAAACTAGAAATTCAGCTCCTTAGTTGTACCAGACTTATTTTCAGTGCTCAACATACACAGTGGCGAATGGCTACCATAATGGAAAGTGGGAATCATAGAACTTTTCTATCATTACACAAAGCTTTACTAAACAGTGCTGCTTACTCATTCTATGGCAGAACTGCTCAACCACTATTTCAGCTTACATAACCTACAATTTCTCACTGACACCACTTATTGCTATCCTTGTGACTTCATGAATCTTGCAAGCTGCATGAACGTGGAACAGGCTGCTACCCAAAGCAGTCAATGAAGGCGGAGGCATCAAATCTCTTACTGAGACCAAGAGGAGTTAGTTACCCCAAATCATTTATGTCCCAGCCCACTTCTAATCATGGAGATCCTCACCTTGATACTGTCACTGGTTACACTGTATCTGAGATGGGTTAGGGAAAGAGAGGTGTACTTAAGATTCCTTTCAGATTTTACCACCTGTTAAAGGCAGAACTCATTATTACACATGTCTCTCACCTATCACTAGACTAGACCATGGCAGCAGCTGGAAATAAAAATTCTACCAAACCCACTAAGGCTTATTTTAATGCAACTATTAATAATAGTATTTCAGTAAAAATTAAACAATCATTACAAATGTTAAATTGGACAAGATGCTGGGACAAAAGACATAAACTAGTACTATCCTAGACAAAAGCAGGAAAACCCACCATCCTTGAAAAAGATAAGAGGAACTACCACTTTGGGGAACTCTAAATTATAAAATCTAGGGGAAAGAAATGGGCAAAACAGCATGCCTTAGGATACAGGGTTGTAGGGATCTATATGTCTCTATCATTACACCCTGCATGTCTATAACCATTAAAATGGCTTAATCCTCCTTAAGGAATCACACTTTCTTAAAGAAAAACATTTCATATAGTTGCTTAGTTTACAGGGGAAGAAAAGAGGGAAAAAAAAGGAAAGAAAGAGAGAAGTTGAAAGAGAAAGAAATGAAGCAAAATGATCCATGAAGAGCATGGCGTTAGGACACCCTGGATTTTAATCCAGTCTTTTCTGAAATAATGTAACATACGGTCAAGCTAGACTAAATCAAAGGAGGCTATTGCCATCCACCTACCAGCCCTGCCTCTCAAGGAAATGCTTTGCAAAAAGATAAACTGAGTTCTTCTTATACCTCAAGAGAACACTTTAAGTACATGAATGCCATCTCAGCTCTTCTGATGATGAGCTAATAGTTCCAAGATTCTTATAACTAGCAATAATCAGTAACTACTTATGAATATGTAGAGCACAAGTATTTATCAAACAGCTGTGCTACCCACAAACAGTACTTTGCAGCAGTAAGAAATAAAGTCAGATATTAAAATATTAGCTCTAAAAAGGCATAAGACAACGTTAAAAAGGGAAAACTATGAGCTTATCTGCAGTTATGAGTCTGTATGTGTGACTTAACAGAAGAAATCAACAACTAATTATGATTCACAAAAGGTACAGGAATGGTGCATCCCTACATATGATTCTAACATGATCTACTTGACTGGGGAATGAGAAGAGACTAACCACAATCCTAACCCTGAAAAAGATACACAGGCAAAAGTATTTTTCACATCCTTGGTATTCACTACACAATTTGATAATTAAAAAAAAAATAGTAGCAACACTGCCTTCTGTGACACAAGAAAAACTCCATAAATAACAAGAAATTAAGTCTAAAACAATACGTAGCATGCTGTGGGCATTTGGTAAAATTTGCTCAACTTTCAAGTTCTGAAAACTGAGTCAACTCTGCTGGGTAGACAGCATTTCCCTTATTTAAGGGGTAGCAAAACCTCACAAAACAATGAATGAACATAACCTACAATCTGGGTAGATAATCAAGTAAGAGCAAGTGCATTCCAGTGTTGTGTAATTAGAGATTTGGGGAAATGTTGCAGACTCACTCAATAAAAGGGCCTACAAAACTTTTCACCAGCTTGCAAAATCTTAAAACCTGTCCCATGTTTAGCAACAGTTAGGCAGAAATGCACCATTTGTAAGAAAGTCAGTAAACTATACAGTGAAGTTGTAATGTTCATGACAGTCTCATTTTCCTTAAATTATACTTACATTTGTTTTATATTCTGCATCTTACCAACTGACAAGGCAACCAGAATCATTTGATGGGTTTTATGAAAATATACATGTCTCTATTCCACTTTCCCTTGGTGTGCACATGGGAGGGGTACGTGGGTATGAGTGAAGAAAGGAATCGTGTATATTTTGAAAAACTAGCCATACCACTTTACACCCACCAGAATAGCTAAATAAATGAAACAATCTCAAGCAAACGTTGCAGAGTATGTGGGACAAATAAAACTCTCATTCACTACTGAAAAGACACTTTGGAAAACACTTGGTAATGTATACTAAAACTGAACAAAAGCACACATGGTCCAAAAAATTCTACTACAGCAAGATGTGCAGATGTGCAGCAAAAGATATGTATTGATAAAAGAATATTCTATAAGGGGCACTATTCATTGTGACTCAAAACTGGAAACAACCTGTATGTTCATCAACAATAAAATGGATAAATTACGGTACATATACATAGTCATACAATGGGATGGAATACAATAGAATGAGAATGAAGAAGCTACCACTACACACTACATGGATGGATCACATAAAAACTGATGTAAGAAGCCATACACAAGGGTGTTGATGCTGTACGATGTTATATGCTTGTCTCTCAATGTATGTTATACTCTATAAAAGTTTATGTAAAATAAAAAAGCAAATAAATATTCAATAAATGAGCAACCTTGATGCCTAAATGTTTATAATACAATCCTATTCCCAGTGCCATGTTCCCTCCACCCTAAAATTGGGACAGAACACTTTTTAAAATCTTCCCTCATGCTAATCTAATACATTTTTATATTAAAACAAAGAAGGCTATATTAGGGTAACAGAATGCAAGAGTCATATCCTTTTTAGGAGAGAAAACACTAATCTGAAAAGAATTTTAACACCAAAGCTTTCCCTCTCCACATTACCTTGACCACACTCAGATCTTCACCACCCTTCCATCTACCAAGAGTTCACTCTTCTCTGCCATTTATTTAGTGGAAATATTTTTAAAGTAATGAACTACCCTAGAAAGGTAGTTATGAGGATTGAAACAAAAAGAGCAGATATATGAAGTCTTCAGCACTTTGCCTAAGCACTCAATGACTAAACAGTATTAAAAAATCCCAAATAGTGACTCTTACAGGTCAAGGGCTATTTCCAATTCATCACTGTAAACACAGAACCCAGCATTTAACAGTTGGTCAATTAATGGAGTAAATAAATGATATGAGCTCATAACAAAAAGAATAAAATAAAAACAAGGCAAAAGTGGGAAAAAGGGAAATATCAAGAAGTTCAAAGGAAGGCCTTATTTTTATATCAGGGTAAATGACAAGATTTTAAATCTCAAATGAAGCAACAGAATCAGGTACATATTAAAACCATTAAAATAAATAAAAACTGCCTCAGTATTACTTTTCCTCCATATACTTCAAAATGAAGAAGTCAGATGTCTTAACTAAAATTTAAACATGGTTCTTTAATATTGAAATCCTTTAAAAATATTTCTGAATGAATTTCCTATGAGTTTGACAGGAATCATAAGTATATAACAGGTTATTTTTTTTTTTTTTTTTTTTTTTTTTTTGCGGTACGCGGGCCTCCCACCGTTGTGGCCTCTCCCGTTGCGGAGCACAGGCTCCCGACGCGCAAGCTCAGCGGCCGTGGCTCACGGGCCCAGCCGCTCCGCGGCATGTGGGATCTTCCCGGACCGGGGCACGAACCCGTGTCCCCTGCATCGGCAGGCGGACTCTCAATCACTGCGCCACCGGGGAAGCCCATAACAGGTTATTTTTAAGACATCTATCATAGCACATCAATATTCTGACTAAATATGTCGTAACAGAAATGAAAAGATAGCGGATTTCAGTTGAACCTTTATACAGTGGTATTATTTTTATGAATTTAGATATCAAAATCATCAAGACTGCAATCTTACATTAGACTTAAAAGACAAATTAATAAGATACTTTAATCTCCATCGTGTGCACAAAACACCAATGAACCATTAGATAAGGTTCTAATGGTTCCCTTTTTCCCTTCCTTTTAAGAACACTGTCTACTTATTTATCTTAGATCAGAAATAGCATCACTGTTTTAATTAACTGACATTTACACAAAGCAACGTATGTGGAAAGCACTATTCTAAATGTAAATATAACTCATTTGGTTCTTGTAACAACTCTTACAAGGGAGGTAGTTATCCTTTCCATTTTACAGATGAGAACACTGAGGCAGAGATGCTAAGTAACTTACCTAAAGTCACAAAGTTACTAAAAAGCAGACTGGATGCACTCTATTAACCTCTGTGCTATACTGCCCAGAGATCTCTGAAGTTAAGCAAAACTAAATTTATCCTGACTTCACTTGACGCTGGGAGGTTAGCTATTTTGAAGACCTTGGGTGATAACGATAAAATGAAGCAGCACTCATGGCACAGTTAATAAATTCTAAGATACCCATTTTTTTCATATTTTAACATATCTAAAATTGATGGCATTTTACAATTTTAACTGACAGTGCTGTCTCTCTGTGGAGTACATAAAGCAATGGTGCATCTGCTAATTGCAGGCAAGTACGATTCAAAAACTTATGGTATGACCCTCATGGGTTAGTGATAAGAAGTAAATGAGATAAAATATCTAAAGTACTTGACAACTCTGGTACAAATGCTTTAAAAAAAGGGCATTTTTCCCCTTTAAACCAAAATGATCTATGAGGATATTCCATTTACACTGTAGTAAGTTGTCAGTTTCTCAGGCCCATGTTCAACTAAACCTGGTTATATTCTACTAGGGAAAAATAACTGGTTTCATTATACAATTTGATGAACAAATAAAGGACTTTGGCTGGGGAGAAGGCAGGCAGACAAAACAACAGTGAAAATGAGACACCTGAGAAAATAAAAATTATCAACAGTAAAGCATAACTCAAGATACCTCCCAAGTACCACTTGATTCAAGTCAGTTCTCAAATGCCACTGATAAAATGCTGACATGAAAAACTTTCTTCACTTTTTAAAAAATACACTTTGAATGCAAATAACTAAATATGCTTGGTGTGTGCCCATGCCCTACTTGAGCTTTTCTAACAAAACTGGACATATTGAACTTAACCACAATGTTAAATAACTGGTTAACAAAGGTTTAAACTGATCCTGAGTGGCCACCAAAAAATTTTAATTAAATAAAATTCAATTCATTTAAATATTCCTGTGTCAATACTTGCCTTGGTAATTTCAGGATGACTTAATTAATATTCAATTTTTGGGGGGGGGTTTGCCTTTGTCTTATTGGATGAAAACTACCTTTCAGGGTAATTTCCCACTAAAACACCAAAAATTGCATCCAAATTACAACAACAAAAAAACGACCTTGAGCACGCTTTACCTTAAAAATCACTTAATTTTTATGGGGCAGAAGGGAGGGGATTATAATGCATTTTCACAAGGAAAAAATGAAATTTGCTTAGAAAACATACCCAAACAGGAAACAACAGTATCTTCTTTTAACATATCAGATAATATTTTAAAAGCCTCAGACTACATTTCAGTTACACTACAACCTTTGAGACCTTACATTACCTAATATCAGAGTGAAACCTCTTTCTTTTGTATTTGTTACTCCTAAGTATTTTTATTACTATATTACTTTCCCTTCAAGTGTATAAACAACATACCCCAACCAAAGTCTGAGGTAATGCAATTTTATATTTGTAGGTCAAATTTTTTAAAAACTGCTATTTTTTATGTATGTATAGTGCTGTTTCACAGTTATATAATTCAGAATTTAATGCTAATAATTATTCTGTCCTTTAGAACATGTAGGCAAGTCTGAAGAATATCAGAAGAATTCTACTTATGCATATAAACAAAAGGCCTGGGAAAGTATACCTATAAGAACCATAATATATGAAAAATATATAGTTGTCGTACAAGAATTTATTAAGATTTTTAAAAAAACCAGGGAGAAGACAAGAGTAAAAGCCAGTAGGAGCTAATAAAAACAAAATTTTTAAGTTCCAACTTTCTTAATATAAAATATAAGGAAGACTACCTTAGCAGATCAGAATAACACAACAATGTTTCTACAAAAACTCAAGAAGGTATTTCAAAGCAAAAATTCTGATTGACCCTATCTTCCTGTTATTTTAAAGCAGATGTCTTCTAGAACCTTTATTTACTGTGTTTTTAAAATCCATTTTAACATCATTTACCCTTCTAATACACTATTTTCTTGTCAATTAAGGTTTTGCCAACTACAGTATTCTTCATAAAGTAATTCCTGAAGATGAACTGTGTTCTACTATGATGTAAGACTTAAGTCTAGGGACATTTAGACAACTACCTAAAATAGCATTTAAGGTATCAGGGGAGTGTTGTTATACTACTGAGCCCAAAAGCACCATCATTGACCATATAACTGATGTTTAGCAGTAAATTCTTAGCAATCCTTACCAAGGCTTTCATTTTAATTCTCTAAATCTGAGAAAAAGTTGTAAGTATAAAATTTCTCCCATTCAGAAAAAAAAATCATTAAAGCATAACCAAAATATTTACATTCTACTATTACTTAATTATTCCTAAGTATAGATATAATAAATAAATTATAAAGCTAACCAACAAAAACAAAACACCACCTTGGAAAATAACAAAGAAAATCTTTAAATTTTTTTTTTTTTTACAGCTTTATTGGAGTATAATTGCTTTACAATGGTGTGTTAGTTTCTGCTTTATAACAAAGTGAATCAGTTATACATATACATATGTTCCCATATCTCTTCCCTCTTGCATCTCCCTCCCTCCCACCCTCCGTATCCCACCCCTCTAGGTGATCGCAAAGCACTGAGCTGATCTCCCTGTGCTATGCGGCTGCTTCCCACTAGCTATTTAACGTTTGGTAGTGTATATATGTCCATGCCACTCTCGCTTTGTCACAGCTTACCCTTCCCCTTCCGCATATACTCAAGTCCATTCTCTAGTAGGTCTGTGTCTTTATTCCTGTCTTACCCTTAGGTTCTTCATGACATTTTTTTTTCTTAAATTCCATATATATGTGTTAGCATACGGTATTTGTCTTTCTCTTTCTGACTTACTTCACTCTGTATGACAGACTCTAGGTCCATCCACCTCATTACAAATAACTCAATTTCATTTCTTTTTATGGCTGAGTAATATTCCATTGTATATATGTGCCACATCTTCTTTATCCATTCATCCGATGATGGACACTTAGGTTGTTTCCATCTCCGGGCTATTGTAAATAGAGCTGCAATGAACATTTGGGTACATGACTCTTTTTGAATTATGGTTTTCTCAGGGTATATGCCCAGTAGTGGCATTGCTGGGTCTTATGGTAGTTATATTTGTAGTTTTTTAAGGAACCTCCATACTGTTCTCCATAGTGGCTGTACCAATTCACATTCCCACCAGCAGTGCAAGAGTGTTCCCTTTTCTCCACACACTCTCCAGCATTTATTGTTTGTAGATTTTTTGATGATGGCCATTCTAACTGGTGTGAGATGATATCTCATTGTAGTTTTGATTTGCATTTCTCTAATGATTAATGATGTTGAGCATTCTTTCATGTGTTTGTTGGCAATCTGTATATCTTCTTTGGAGAAATGTCTATTTAGGTCTTCTGCCCATTATTGGATTGGGTTGTTTTTTTGTTATTGAGCTGCATGAGCTGCTTATAAATTTTAGAGATTAATCCTTTGTCAGTTCCTTCATTTGCAAATATTTTCTCCCATTCTGAGGGTTGTCTTTTGGTCTTGTTTATGGTTTCCTTTGCTGTGCAAAAGCTTTGAAGTTTCATTAGGTCCCATTGGTTTATTTCTGTTTTTATCTCCATTTCTCTAGGAGGTGGGTCAAAAAGAATCTTGCTGTGATTTATGTCATAGAGGGTTCTGCCTATGTTTTCCTCTAAGAGTTTGATAGTTTCTGGCCTTACATTTAGGTCTTTAATCCATTTTGAGCTTATTTTTGTGTATGGTGCTAGGGAGTGATCTAATCTCATACTTTTACATGCACCTGTCCGGTTTTCCTAGCACCACTTATTGAAGAGGCTGTCCTTTCTCCACCGTATATTCCTGCCTCCTTTATCAAAGATAAGGTGACCATATGTGCATGGGTTTATCTCTGGGCTTTCTATCCTGTTCCATTGATCTATCTTTCTGTTTTTGTGACAGTACCATACTGTCTTGATTAGTGTAGCTTTGTAGTATAGTCTGAAGTCAGGGAGCCTGATTCCTCCAGCTCCATTTTTCATTCTCAAGATTGCTTTGGCTATTCAGGGTCTTTTGTGTTTCCATACAAATTGTAAAATTTTTTGTTCTAGTTCTGTGAAAAATGCCAGTGGTAGTTTGATAGGGATTGCATTGAATCTGTAGATTGCTTTGGGTAGTAGAGTCATTTTCATAATGTTGATTCTTCCAATCCAAGAACATGGTATATCTCTCCATCTATTTGTATCATCTTTAATTTCTTTCATCAGTGTCTTATACTTTTCTGCATACAGGTCTTTTGTCTCCTTAGGTAGGTTTATTCCTAGATATTTTATTCTTTTTGTTGCAATGGTAAATGGGAGTGTTTTCTTGATTTCACTTTCAGATTTTTCATCATTAGTGTATAGGAATGCCAGAGATTTCTGTGCATTAATTTTGTATCCTGATACTTTACCAAATTCATTGATTAGCTCTAGTAGTTTTCTGGTAGCATCTTTAGGATTCTCTATGTATAGTATCATGTCATCTGCAAACAGTGACATGTTTACTTCTTCTTTTCCGATTTGGATCCCTTTTATTTCCTTTTTTTCTCTGATTGCTGTGGCTAAAACTTCCAAAACTATGTTGATTAAGAGTGGTGAGAGTGGGCAACCTTGTCTTGTTCCTGATCTTAGTGGAAATGCTTTCACTTTTTCACCATTGAGGACGATGTTGGCCATGGGTTTGTCATATATGGCCTTTATTATGTTGAGAAACATTCCCTCTATGCCTATTTTCTGTAGGGTTTTTATCATAAATGGGTGTTGAATTTTGTTGAAAGCTTTCTCTGCATCTATTGAGATGATCATATGGTTCTTCTCTTTCAATTTGTTAATATGGTGTATCACGTTGATTGATTTGCGTATATTGAAGAATCTTTGCATTCCTAGAATAAACCCCACTTGATCATGGTGTATGATCCTTTTAATGTGCTGTTGGATTCTGTTTGCTAGTATTTTGTTGAAGATTTTTGCATCTATGTTCATCAGTGATATTGGCCTGTAGTTGTCTTTCTTTGTGACATCCTTGTCTGGTTTTGGTATCAGGGTGATGCTGGCCTCGTAGAATGAGTTTGGGAGTGTTCCTCCCTCTGCTATATTTTGGAAGATTTTAAGAAGGATAGGTGTTAGCTCTTCTCTAAATGTTTGATAGAATTCGCCTGTGAAGCCATCTGGTCCTGGGCTTTTGTTTGTTGGAAGATTTTTAATCACAGTTTCAATTTCAGTGCTTGTGATTGGTCTGTTCATATTTTCTATTTCTTCCTGATTCAGTCTTGGCAAGTTGTGCATTTCTAAGAATTTGTCCATTTCTTCCAGGTTGTCCATTTTATTGACATATAGTTGCTTGTAGTAATCTCTCATGATCTTTTGTATTTCTGCAATGTCAGTTGTTAGTTCTCCTTTTTCATTTCTAATTCTATTGGAAAATCTTTAAATCTTGAAGACACTCAGAAGATAACTCCATGTTTGGTGACTAAATGGGTAGTCATGACATTAATCAAAACAGCAAACTTGCATGCTTTCAAATTAAACTCCTCTACCATTGCATTGCCCTTTCCATCTCTCCACTTGTACTTCGGAAACACTCTGCCCAACACTCTACTTTCCTTAGAAAGCCTTCCTTAAGGCTCCTTTTCTATGCTTACAAGGCAACCTGAATAAACTGCTATGACAGCGCTAACCACACTGAACAATATTTAATTATCCATTGCCCCTAGACTCTGAGGTCTAATTGCATTCCTAAAAGTCTAATAGTTACTGCCTGATAAACAGTACTTTAAAAACATATTCTATTTGAGTAGGTTCTGAATGAACAAGTTGTAGAGTCTGAGATGCTTATAGAACACCCAGATGGTGATAAATAGAAACATGGGTCTGAGCTCAGGAAGGAAGACATGGTTCATGTTACAGATAAAATTCTACCCTAAATTTAGAATTGTGGCTTTGGCAGATTAAAACAAAAATCATCAAATAGTTTATGGATGGACTGATGACTGAGACATAAAATTTTCTCCGTTTCACTAAATGCAATGTGTACTCTTTAGTTCCCAACTTAATTGATTTCTCAGCTTCAATCAACATAGCAGATTAGCCACGCTCTCCTTTTTCGGTCTATTGCCTTGACTTCAGTGACGCTAAGGAAATTTTCCTCCAACCTCTGGCTATATCTTCTCAGTCTCCTTTGCTCCATTTCTTTTCCTCAATGTTAAACGTTGAAGAACCATAGGGGACCACGTCCCTTTATCTTCTCTCTCTATACTCTCTCCTTAGGCAGTCTCATCCCCCACCTTCCATACTAAAACATCCATTATCAGCTATGTACTGATTATTCCCAACTGAATTATGATAAATACTCCCCCGTTTCCATAAGCTAACAAAAAACTGCTCCTCCCCCAATATTCCCCTAGGTTAAGCACAAGAACCACTAACCCAGGAAATCGGCCTTCTCCTCTCCCTAGACCCTCAAATCAAATCCATCACCAAATCCGAAACTTTACTTCCCAAATATTTGTCAAATCCAGCTGCTTTATCTCTATTACCACCAATCTGGTCCGAGATTCTATCATCTCTTGCCTAAACGACTATAATAGGTGAATTCAATTCTACTCAAAGTGTGAGCTGTGGACCAATACTGACCCATGAACTACTGTTATTGGCATGAGACAAGGTAAATACAGAAACTGAGAGGCAGCATTTATTAATTTTTATAGCAATTTGACAGACACTGCCACAACATCCATTTTACTGTGTATTACTAAAGTACCAGCACAAACTAGAAAGTAAAACAAAACAAAACATGTCCTTCGCCACAGATAAGTTTGAGGAGCCCTGGCCTAACTCGTCTCCCTGCTTTTACACTTGCCTCTCCAATCTGTCCTCCACAGAGCAGCCAAGTGATGTTTTTAAAGCAAAAATTTAAGTAACTTACTCAGCTGTTTAACATTGTCCAGTGGCTTCCCACTGCTCTTATGATTAAGTACAAAGAGCTTAGCAATAATTGACCACTGTGATCTGCTCCTGTCTCATTTCATATCACCCAGCCTCATGTGCTAAGGTCCAGTCTCCACAGGACTTTTCAGTCCTAGAAAGCTGAAATCACCAGCATCGCTTGGGTAACTCCAGTTCATCCTTCAGACTTTGGCCTGAAAGCCATTTCTTCAGACAAACGTTCTCTGATACATTAGTGAGCTTCTGTTGTTTACAATAATTTTCTTTTGTGGAACTTATCGTAACTGTAATTATTATTTTTGTAATAATTTGCTTAGTTTCTCTATTCCCCAACAGAGTTTTGCCATCATGAATACAGGTACACTCTTTCCATAACGTGTGTCACCACAGCTTAGCAAGTGCCTGGCACAGATCAGATGTTCAATAAACTTTTGCTAAGTGAATAAACCTAAGTCAGGAAACAAAATGGTGACCAGGACCACCGAAATGCAAATGCCTGCGATATCTAGTCATATATAAGACTTGGGATACATCTGTATACCAGGTGCTTTACAAAGTTAAATCTTCTTTACTCCCCTAAACAACCTAAAAGACAGGGAAATCTCATTGTTGAGATTTAAAAAAAAAAAAACGATTTTTCAGAAAGGTGAAGAATCTTGTCTAAAGTAACCAACAAAAAATTGGAAGGTTGGAAGGTCTGAGAGGCAACGAAGGGTAGCAGTCTCTACAACCATATTGTCTGGCTCCATTGCTTACTTAGCTGTGTGATTTTGTGGAAGTAATCTGATTCTCAGGTTCCTCATTTGTGAAATGGAGATATAATAAAGCCTTCTTCAATGGATTGTTGAGAGGTTAAACAAGGTAATATATAAAAATCATTTGAAAAAGTGGCTGGCATAGTGCTTTATAAGTATTAGCGATTATAACTGTTTTTAACATTATCAGTGCTCTTATAAGATAATTTTATCTTCTTACTTGCTTATTGTCTGCCAGTGCCACACTGATATAAATTACAAAAAAAGCAGAGTCTCTGCTATTATTCTCTGGTGGAGCTTTTCTCAAAGACTTAAACCCTACAGAAACTGAGTTAAGTAACTATTTCCTCAGTTCTCTCTCTCAAGGATGGGACATACGACCATTTTAGGTGCACAGGAGAGTAGTTATTACATACCTTGGATACTTTAGAACATTAGGGCTTGATATTTACTGGAACCCCAGTTGGGAAGGGCTGCTCTTGTGTATGCCCAATGCCTGGCATGAAGTAGGTGCTCATTAAATATTTTTGGAAAGAATGAATATTTACAAAACCAAAGGAATAGTGCTCAGCACAGAGCAGATACTAATTATCAATTCTATTCCACCCCTTCAAAGTTTCTACAAACTTTAAAAGTATGATTCTATGGGAGTCATTTTTCTTGAACTGGGGCAGCCTGCATTATTCAAAGCCAAATGCAGAATACAGACAGTAGGAAAGCCAAGGAATAGAAACCAATGTTGGCAAGAACTATGAAAATAGTAAGAGGTGAAAGATAAGTAGAACTTGGATATGCAGGGGTAAGAGCAAAGGTTATTCTAGGCCAGGGAATAGCATAAGCAAAGGCAGTGTTACCGAAAGTTTAATGAACATTCCTTTGGTGACACACAAAAACGATTTTAAGCTATACACAGGCAAACAACTTTACTTTGATAGTTCCATATGCACACATTTTTATGTGTAATTGGGACAGCAAATTGTGATTTCAAACTTTTACTACTTATAACAACACTGAGTTAACAGTACCTATTTGGATTTTTTTTTGTGAGGTGTTTAAAAAATGTATCAAGAAAATAATAATGCACAGGAGGTAAGCAAATATGACAGAAATTGTCAGGGTTTTAAAGAGTAAACTTTTGGACACATCAAGGCATGGTCATGTGAATAAAACATAACATGTTAGTAAGAGAAAAGCCACCAGTCTTTGGAATGAAGCCAAAGCTCTATCCTGAGTAGCAATTCAACATAAAGGACAGGTAGGTGTGAAGTATCCAACCAGGTTTGTATGTAATTGTAGTACTAAAATTCTCATTGGCAAAAATCCTCATTTTTCCCTATGATAAATCTGCTACATAATTCAACTTCAGTTATTCCCAAAACAAAGATAAAAATTTAAAATTTCCAAACAGGTACCTGAAAATGGGACTACATGTAGCCTGGTAACTCACCTGAAAATAGGGAGCTAAAACTGTACTTTTCACACCAGAAGGAACTAATTTATAGAGTAACAAAATATGAATCATAGCTACCTCAAAAAAGGTGTTAAATAAAAAAGAGCAAAAACTGAGGCACAGGGAGATTAAAGAACTTGCCCAAGGCCAGACCTGGTAGACAGAAAGGCAGGGATTTAGATCCTGGCAGTTCAGCTACAGAGTCTGAGCTCTTAACCACTAGGCACCATTTCTCTCAAGAATAATAGAATGATAATTTGAAATATTCCACCTTTCCCATTATGGCAGGAGAAATGTAATTTTCCAAGGTATGAACCTTTTATTACTTAAGTTTCCAGTCTAAGAAACAGGAGGTTCAGCTATATGGAAAAACTGGGAAGATGAGTACTACAATAAAACAATCTTGGCCCAGGAGTATTCAAATACAGACAAATCATCAGAAGCCTCAAAAGTATGGCTGAATGGCACTATTCACAGAGAAAGATGCCAAAAGTTGGGCTAAGCAGAAGGTGAATCCTATTTCTACTGGATCTACTGCTTTGAGAGAGGAAATCCCACCCATCTCCTCCCATTTCTGTGATTCAGTACACAAATGCATCAATTCAAGAAGAACTGTAAGGGGAAAGGGCAGCAGAAGGGAGCAGAAAGGGGTAAGTCAGGACTTGGACCCTGAACTGCAGAGTGAGCTTGATGTACCTGGGGAGAGAGAACGGATGAGAGGGCAATGTGTGCCTGGAGGTAGGCAGGTTGAGGGCATGACCACTGGGGTGGAGGCACCGAGTGGCCTGGCTGGAGAGCTGAGAATTCACCCTAAAATGGGCTAGTGGGGACTGTTTCAGGTATACGTTTGGGATAAGGAGGGATGGACGTGAACGCGGGGATGGCGTGCAGTTTCTCGCTTTGGGCAGTACTGCCAAGGGACAAGGTATCAAGGTGCGGTCGAGGAGGTCTACAGGTACAAAGGGGGGAGAATGGAAAAGAAAAAAGGCTTAAGGCTTGTAGAGGAAAGTCGGGGGGATCCTGGTAGACGGAAGCTGGGAGATCAATGGGGGAGGAGTAATTCCCAGGGGAAGTAGAGACGCGCGAGGTTAGGGAGGTCCGGGGGGCGGAGGTGGGGCTGAAGGGCGCGGGCGGAAGGCACGCCTCAGGAGCGGGGGTCCCGGACCGAGAGCGATGGGGGCGCCGAAATGGGAGAGGAGGAGGTCGCTGGATTTCAGTGCAGGTGAGTCCTAGGAAAGAGGGGGCAGCCAGCGGCCAAGGCTGCGGCCGGGACCCCGGAGGGGGAGGGGCACCTACCCGGACGTGCGGGGCTGCGCCGGGCAGCCCCGGCGGCGGCTCCTCTCCGGCTGAGGCGGCTGAGGTGATGGCGGCGAGTCCCTGTGGCGGCCGCCTCCGCCGAACCGCATCCCTCCTCCCCGGCCCGCCCTCCTTCCCTATCTCCCGCTCCTAAACTTCTTCCCCGGGATAAACAAACCCGCCGCCAGGGGCGGCCGTCTCCGGCGCTCCCGCCCCCGCGCAGGTTCCCCCCCCCCACCCCGCCCCGGGCCCGTCTGGGCTCCGGCTTCCGAGTTGCGACTCCAGCCCCCAGCCCGCGAGGGCGCGTGCGCGCGGCGGCGTCTGCTCGCAAGGCCCTTCCTCCCTCCCTTCCTCCCTCCGGCGCCAGGCACTTCCGGGCCGGGCCGGATCAGCGGCTGGGGTTAAATGTAGCCGCCGCCGTTTGCGCGGGGCCCTGGGCTACCATCCCGGCGGGCTCCGCATCCCGGGCCGAGTCTCGCCTGGTGAGGACGCCCCCTCCCCGCCGCCCCTCGCCTCCTCGGCCCAGCGTCAAACTTTCCTTAACTAAAAAGCCCACTGAATAGCTCCTCCTAACTGGTCTGATTGATCACGTCGGGTGAGAGGCGACTGCCGTTTCTGTGCACGGTTTCTTTAGAGCTGTACCAGGCTAGAAAGCCAAGGTACAACTTGTACCGAGCTCCTGTTTCGAGCCAAGAGCCATATGAACTGCCCAAACAAAACAGCAGTATACAGTCTCCAAAGAGGGATAAAAATAAAGACAAAAGTGTGGTAGACCAAGTGAAGTGCCACGGTGGAGCGGTTTTCGGTTGGAGATGAACCTGAAATCTCAGGCTTAGGAGGGGAGGGGTCTGACGAGGGGCTGCTGAGGGTGCTTGTGAAGCACAGAAGAGCAGGCTCCCGAGACTGGACGTTGGTGGTAAATAGGGCTATGTCTAAGCAGATGTCTTAAGAGATGAGGGGACTGCCTCACGGAGTTCAGAGAAAGGTGACCACGATACTACATTGGCAATCTTATTCACGTGTTTTAACACAGAAAAACGTGCGTGGAATACAAGCAGCTCCACCCAGATTTTCAGGAAGGAGATAGGATCCGCATAATCAAAGTTGCCTTAGGTCAAGAATTAAAAAAACAGAAGTGGAAGTGAGCATTGATGTGTTGGGGCCTGGGGGAGAGGAAATTATTAGTGCAGAATTTCTCGTTCTCCAAACATGAACAAAAATCAGTTAATATTAGTTGCTGTACTCATTGTGGGTCTGTGTTAACTTTACGATATGTGACAGAAAGGGTGAAAATTACATGTAATTTTTGCCCAGGGCTTTTAGCTATGTCAACCCCTTAGCACTCACGCCCTTTCTTTTGCTGATCAACCATTATTAGGCACTAATGAATGTAAGAGGCTCAAGGAATCAAACTGCAATAAATCCTTCAAGTAGATTTCCAATTGGGAGTTAAGAAATGAATGGTACTTGGGGACTCGATACTTGACTGAGTTCTAGTTGGGGAGTTGTTCAATAAACTTCCACCACAAGGATGTCAGACTGCTCGTCAACGTATTATCAGAGTCTTTCCCCTAGGCTTGATCTCTTTGCAGTATTAGGATATATCATTCTTTTCTTGAAGTATTTGGTGACTTTATCCGCTGATAATAGTAAATAGTAAGAGTAAATATGGCTTGTAAATAATGCTAACAAAAATGTGATCGTTTGGCAAAGTAAAAGATGGCTCTATGGTCAATAAACCTGCATTAAAGCTTGGTGCTATATTATCAATCCCCTAAAGAACTCCCTTTCTTGATCTGATTTCCTACTAGCTGGATACCTGTTGGAAAACTAGATTATTAAAATAGGTTTTAGTTGGGAATTCCCTGGCAGTCCAGTGATTAGGACACTGCAGGGGGCGCGTGTTTGATCCCTGGTCGGGGAACTAAGATCCCTCGTGCCATGTGGCCAAAAAAAAAAAAAAAAAAGAAAAAGAAAAAATAGGTTTTAGTTTATTGCAGCCATAAGTGACTTTTATAGATAGAGAAATAAGTAACAGCTTTATCACTGATGTAGAGCATAGTGTGCTTCCACTCATATTTGCATTGCTAAGGCATTAGCCATTATGACCATCCAACTCCTTAGATGCCAAGAAACTTTATGATACTCATTTTGGTGCTCATTTTCAGTTTTCTGTAGGAAACCATTCAGATTTCTCAATGAATGTGGCTGACTTGGAAGTTCTACTTATTGTAGATAATAGGTCAGCAGCTAGTAAAGATCCGAAGAGCCAATTTATTCTGACCTTAATGCATGCAGATGAGGACCAGATTTTGAATCTTCTTGACTCAGCCCTATGAGGCTCTGTCTGAGGAGCTATCCAAGCACTCCACTTTGATATTTTAGTGACTGCAGCATCTTATTCCTCTTTTCTAAATTAAACATCACAGCTCCTTCCATTTCATGGCACAACGGACTTGCCACTGCTTTGCATGCCACTACCCTGTTTTGTATTGTCATTTTCCAATTCTGTCAAAACCTAAAACATACAGTGGCAAACAATGAACAAATCCATTATTATCTTCTGTTTAGAGAGCAAAAAAAGGTAATAATGTGCTTGTTAGCAAACATTGTATTCTTCATGAATCCTAAGTGGTGTGCTCTCTGAGCTTCCCTGAACATTTTGCTCATACCCCTACCCTTGTTAATGTGGTCCACCAAGCTCTTCTCTCAGTGAGCTGGCTTCCCCATGTTTTTCTAACCATTATCCCTTCCTGTCTTAAATTTTCTTCAAGGTACCAAACTCAGGTCTTACTTCCCACAAGCTAACACTTGTGATCAGACACTTAACATTTAGTTTTTGGAATTTAGGTGGAAAGAAAAGAACAACTCATTTGTTAATTTTTCATTGTTATAAATATTAGGCCTTTTATTTGGAGGAAAACACTAAAACCCTTGTTGAATAACCTGTAAATTACCTGTAAATTACATGTAATTTCATTTTCTGTTCCCTTGTCTCCATTTCTTCTATCTCTGGCTTTTCATCTTGCATATGAATTCCTACTTTTTTAGTACTTTTGCATTATATTATTATTCACTTTTTAAGAATCTAAAAACTTCAGAACACTAGCATTATACCTACAACTCTTGTGTAGTGATGCCTGTAACAACAACAACAAAAAAAGGGCCAGTAAACTTCATGTACTTATCACTCAAAAACCATTCTCAGAAAACTGAGAACAGGACCTGCCCAGAACTCTGAGAACAGGATCTTATGTCTTTTAAGTCTTTTAAGTCTTAACCCTATTTTCATGTCCTCAGCCACATTATGTCAAATATTTCGAGTTGCTCCCTTGTTTCAAACACATTTATATATTTAATGCTTTGGTCCTTTGCATAATCTGTCGGGTCTGCTATAGGAGGGAGGACTTTTGTTGTTCTTCTATCACCATGTGAAGAGTAAGGGTTGAGTTGCAGCAGTTCACTAGTTGGCATACTGTTATATTTTCTAGACATTTAATTAAATACTAAATTTAACCAAGACTGAAACACTTTGAGGCCCTTAAACCATCAGCAATCCTAGATTCTGGATCAGTAATGCCCAGTTAATGAGAAATAGTGATACCTCTACCTACACAAAATATCGTCTTGGAAAAAGCTTGGTCACCCAACTTGTAAGTCCTCTATTCACAGTGTAATAGGAGAAAAACATCCAAAATGTTCTCTTCCACAAGATTACCCAAAGCCCCTACAGCATCGGTCCAGATGTGCCCTGAGAACTCTCATCCAAGGTCACTTACGGTTGCTGGAAATATTTTTACTGTGCCAGGATCCAGGCGGTCACTGCTCCCATGATATAGCAGTCCCTGATGACCTCTCCCTTCTTCAGCTTGGCCAGCTAAGTTCTCTCTTCTCTGCTGGTGCACTGACCTTGCCCCTTCTCTGCTTCTCAGGTAACCCAAGAAGTTGCGGTTGATTCTGGACCCTGGAGACAATCCCAGGGAAAGGCTGGAGCTCTCCACTGTGCTCTCCAGCCAGGGTCAGCAGCCTCTGCAGCAGCCCCAAATGGCTCTAGAGGTGTAGCAGCTCTGTCTCCTCCTCTTTTACCTCTGCTCAGTCATCACAATGCCTCCGGGTCAGGGTCTTGAGTCCCCTCCCAGAGAGACACACCCTAATGCCTATCAGGGCAATTTCTGGCTAGAGGAGTTTGTTTAAACATCTGTCCCTGCAACGCCCACGCGTCCCTGCCTCTCTGGCCTTCTTCTCCCCGAAAATTGGGGTCACTTCACTCCACTTCCTTCTGACCCTGACTCAAGAAATGGCAGCTGCATGGCGTTTTCTCTGGACATATTAAGGGGCCCTGCCTCCAGCGGAATCTCGGAAGGGCTTCTGTTTCCCTCAGACTAGGCACTCCTCCTCCAAGGGGAAGCATGTAGAATTGGGCCCTGCTCCCAGACCAGCAATCTAGAGGCCCTATAGGGCCCATTGGGTGAGCTGCAGCGGTGTTCCTGGGACTGTCCTGTGGCCAATCAGACGCTAGGTGAACCCGGGAGCCTTGGAACCTCCGTGCCTCAGTGTTCCCTGACTTGCTGCTTTTCCCCTGCTCTGCAGCCTCAGAAGGACTGAGTTCTCCCACTCTCTTCCCTCCCCTTCTGCCATCTCCCTGCTTTAGAAACTAAGCCCTGCTGTCTAGCTGTTGCCAAATCTGCATCCATACCCCTACACAACACTGAATGGCCACCTGCCTCCAGATGGTTCTCTCCACTATTCAGAGCCCTTCGCTGCCAGCCTGGCTGCCAAATTGGAAATCCTGGTATGGCCATTTCCAAATTTAGAAACCAGACCACGCCATCTCCAGGGACACTGCGCCTTCACCTCCCAGCAGCCTGTCAAGCCCAACCTCTGCAATGGTGCCAAACACCCTCCCCCCAAGCCTTCCTCCCCCCCTCCCCACCCCCGCATTTCTAGCCTAGGTGGTTTGGTTTTTTTGCCTTCCCCTCCCTGCCTGTCCAACCTTCCCAAAGTTTTAGCACCCTTGACCTTCTCTGCCTGAACTATGCCAGGCTGGAGACGGGCCAACTCAAGGGCTATATAACCCCTGGATTATATAGGCCTCTTAGAGGCCTCATCCCACATTCTGTCAAACACAGAAAAAAGTGCAGCCGTGTCTCACATGAAATATACAATGTTTTGTTATGCAAAATGAAAGAGATTCATCTAATTTTCCTTTTGAAATATTTAATAATTTCATTTTGCAGTTTTCTTTGTATTTTAGAGCCCCAAACCGTTTCTTTTCCAGCTCTCAAACCATTTGATAAAACCTGGAAAACCTTATGGGCCCTGGGCACTTGCCTATAGTGAGAACCTGAGCCTTAAAAGGATTTAAAAAATGGCTCTGGGAGGGAGGAAGGTAAGCCCTTCCACACCTGACTCCTTCTCAAGGCTTCTCTCCCCAACCTCATCATCACTGAAATCTTTCTCTTCTCCAGTTTTTAATAACTGGGCTTCTCTGTTTGATCCCTGCCTTGGTCACTCACCTTTTACCCATGCTGCTCACATGTGACATTCCCCTTATTCCCAATGCCGGCTGGCCAGTCTGGATTTCACAGCATCACCAGCCCCTAGATTCCCTTTCACAGCGCTCCTTCCACCACTGAGGGCCCTGGGTATTGTCTTGAAGCCCCTTCGCCCTCTGAGGCTGCAGCTGTCAAATATGGCGTTTGTTCGCTTGACCCTGTAGATATGACGATGTTCTCAGACTGGACCTCTGTAAATCTACAGCTCTATCCAGCTCTCTGGCGCTCCACCCGCCACCCCCTGCTGTATGAGACAGTTACCGCCCACCCGTACTGCATTTTGGATGCTTCAGTCTTACCCTGTCTGCTAGGACTGACCAGCAAAGCCCACTTGTGTCTGAAGCAGAATAGCTATCAGAAACCACATGTTACATTTTTCTCCTTAAGTGCCTGCTCACATTTCTCTCTGAGTGTCTCCTTCCCTGAAGGAAGCACTATGTATGCCTCTGTTACATATGGCATCACTGCTACACTTCTCTGGAAGTTTTCCTGGTTACTCATTCTTGCAGATTGAGCTTATATATAAGAAACCAAGGGACTTCCCTAGTGGCGCAGTGGATAGGACTCTGTGCTCCCAAGGCAGGGGGCATGGGTTCGATCCCTGGTCAGGGAACTAGATCCCACATGCATGCCCCAACTAAGGAGCCCGTGTGCCCCAACTAAGGAGCCCGCCTGCCGCAGCTAAGACCCGGTGCAACCAAAAAAATAAATAAATATTAAAAAAAGAAGAAAAAAAAAGAAACCAAAATGTCCCCAGCAATTACCCCAGATTACATCTCTTCTAAGTATTAACTGTTAATAAGCTGAAATAGCCATTAGTAGTCTGGCTTTTACTTTCTAGGATTTCTGGATTTTATACTAGTGATTCTATAATTTCAATATACTTCTTAAAATTGAATTATGCATATTCAGTGCATAGAGTGAACCAGTTAAGAGAGAGCCTGCAGCAATATATTATTGCCTCTTTAGTCGTCTTTTCTTAATATTTTTTTCCCTAGAAAGAAAATTAGGCTAGCCTTTTAAAAATTGTGTTCTGCTATAGTCTATAATTTTGAGAGGAAAAGTGATGAATGTTTTTATTTTCATGTCAAGAGCGCAGCAAGAATTTGCTGCTATTTTGAATGTGGAGCCTACTGTGTGCAAAACAGGTGTGACAAAAGCCCAGCTTCCTTTCTGAACACCTGTTAGAGCTGTTTTCTTTCTTTTGTTTTGTTTTTTATTTTTCTCAGTTGTAATCACTTAACCATAAAAAGTCTGGATATTTATACAGACTGTTGTGCTTCATTTGTCACGTTCCTTTTCTGAGTTTGATTTTTATTTTACTTGTTTATTTGTTTGGTCCAGGATAGATTCAAGATACGTTTTCCTTGATTTGAAGGAAAACACGATTTAGCTCCTGGAATATTCACCTGATGCCTTACGCTAATTAGTCGTGGTGTCCTTATTTTGGCACAAAGCCTGCAGGACATGCTATGGTTCTGAACCCGTTTGCCATCCCAGCCATCCCTTGCCCTTTCCCTTCTCTGCTCCACATCTCAGCCAGCTCCTGCAGGCTGTTTCCCAGGCTCCTGTGTCAGCTGGCTTCCTGCCGGCTTCGGCCCATAGGAGGCACTGTCGGGATCCTGGAGGGAGGGAGGAACGGAGAAGCCAGTGTATTCCCCCTCTTTTTATGCCTTAGGCACCCTCCCCGGCAGCAACTGTGTTTTCTCCCAGGCTCCAGCTCCTGCAACACAAGCCTACCACCAAATCAGCCCTGGCAATACCGCCTCCTCCCTCAGGCCTGTTTAAAAGTGTAATGGCTTCCTGTGGTTGTTAATCCCTGATTTCTTCTCAGTTTTTCCGTCAGCTGTACAATGGATGTATCAAATCCTCTGTTGGAAGTAATGAGTGTGGTTTCTTTTTTTCTGGTTGGACTCAGCACATTTGTCCATTTTATGTTTTTATAAGGGTCTTATCCTATTTATAGGGGAAGGAATGATTTTCACAGAGAAGTAGTCATTTTCTTTTCTTTTCTGCAATGCTGTGTGCCTTGTGAGATCTTTGTTCCCTGGCCAGGGATCAAACCCTGAAGTGGAAGCACAGAGTCTCACCTCCAGGGAAGTCCCAAGAAGTCGCCTTTTTAAACTTAGGGATCTATCTGTTCTCCTCCATGTGGCTTGGCTAATGTCATCTTTCTTTTAGCTCCTTACCTTCCATACTTGCTTCCCACCTCTGATAATACCCAACCCAGGCCCAGTCCTTCTCCCATTCTCCATCCTTAAAGCATATGACATATGTCTTCTGTGCACATAGATACATAACAATTTGCTTTTAAATTTTTTTTTTTTTTGCGGTACGCGGGCCTCTCACTGTTGTGGCCTCTCCCGTTGCGGAGCACAGGCTCCGGATGCGCAGGCTCAGCGGCCATGGCTCACGGGCCCAGCCGCTCCGCGGCATGTGGGATCTTCCCGGACCGGGGCACAAACCCGTGTCCCCCGCATCGGCAGGCGGACTCTCAACCACTGCGCCACCAGGGAAGACCGGCTTTTAAAATCCTGTTTTATATAGTGTTCTTAACAAGAGTGTCACAGCTATAGGATAGCAAAAAGGGCACTAGCTTATCCATCCAGAATTTGAGTCTTTGTGATCTTGCTTGAATCCCTCAGCCTCTTCCTGCACAACAGTGCCCTTGGTAGTAAAACAGGGGAAAAGATGACTTCTTCATCAGAGCTATGAAGAGCAAATCAGATTAATGAAAGGATTTTGTAAATGATAAAATGTAAGAAGTTATTATTTAAAAACAGTGGATAAGACTATCTTTTCTTGAAACAGGTGTAATTTTATTTTATTTTTTAATATTTATTTATTTGGCTGTGTTGGGTCTTTGAGGCACGAGAGATCTTCGTTGCCGTGTGTGAGATCTTCACTGTGGCATGTGGGACCTTTAGTTGATCCATGCGGAATCTTTAGTTGCATCATGTGGACTCTTAGTTGCGGCGTGTGGGATCTAGTCCCCTGGCCAGGGATCACACACATGCCCCTTGCATTGGGAGCGCGGAGTGTTAGCCACTGGACCACGAAGGAAGTCCGTGAAACAAACGTAATTTTAAAAGTTAGCACAAAGGTGTTTCTCAATTCGAATTTATAGTGAAGTTTAATAGCATCACACAGCCTTCATCTAACATGGGATTTCTTAGTCATGGTTCTACTGACGTTTGGGACTGGATAATTCTTTGTTGTAGGAGCCTGCTCTGTACATTGTAAAATGTTTAGTGGAATCCCTGCCTCTAGCTGCTAGATGCCAGTAATACCTTCCTCCTCATTTTTGACAATCAAAACATTTCTGAACATTGCCAAACTTCCCTAGGAGGAAGGGTGGAGCAAAAAAATAAAAAACAAAAAACAAACAAACAAAAACCCAGGTTGAGAACCACTGATCTAACCAAACCTACTTGGGAAACGTGTCACCTCTTTTTAATTTAAGCTATTAAAAAAAAAAGAGTTTGACTTTCAAAGAAGATTTTGGAAAAGGACTTTTAAAAATATAGTTCAGGGACTTCCTTGGAGGCGCAGTGGTTAGGAATCCATCTGCCAGTGCAGGGGACACGGGTTCGAGCCCTGGAAAGATGCCACATGCCGAGGAGCAACTAAGCCCGTGCACCACAACTACTGAGCCTGCCCTCTAGAGCCCGGGTGCCACAACTACTGAAGCCCACCCGCCTGGAGCCCGTGCTCCGCAACAAGAGAAGCCACCACAATGAGAAGCCCGCTCCCCGCAACTAGAGAAAAACCCATGCACAGCAACGAAGACCCAACACAGCCAAAAATAAATAAATAAAATAAAAATTAAAATGCAGTTCGGTCATGAAACATACCCTGTTTTAGAGATGCATAAGCCCTGCAGTGAAAGTCAGTGATCATTATCATAGCAGTCATGTGTCTTACCAAAGAATTTATGTTGGAGAGACTCATCTTCCTGCTGAATATGTGATTGGACTGCCTAATTAAGTGGGTTTCTTCATACAATTAATACCTTTTGTTATCTTTACTAGGTATTAAAAAGACACACTAATACTTTATATCTATCATATGTTGATATTTTTTGATGTCCTTTAAGGCAAGGGAACTCGAATATTAGTAGGAACGTATATTTCAGTCATCATATGACTCATATTCTGGATCTATACTTATACAGGCTACCTTGAGTAGCAGCAGGAGTTAGAATTTTATGAGAATCACTGCTAGGTCATAATCAGTAGAACTTTTCATATTCTTGATTCCTAATGAGATACCGTTTTTGTCATTGGATTTCTAGGACACTGGAAACTCAACTGTACCTATTTAAAATTAATAAATTATTGGGAGTTTCCTGGTGGTCCAGTGGTTAGTACCTGGTACTTTCAGTGCTGTGGCCCCGGGTTCAATCCCTGGTTGGGGAACTAAGATCCCATGAGCCTCCCACAAGCTGTACAGTGTGGCCAAAAAAAAAAAATCCAGAAATTATTATTTTAAAAATATTGATGCTAGGTCTCTAAAACTGTCTCTTCTAGCTTATATTGTCAACAGATTTCTAAAACCAGTTTCCCATCTCAACTGTGTCAGTTAGCTTTCTTACTAGCTTAAGAAAATATTGACGAAAGCAGATTGTAAAACAGGAGAAACGGGTTGTAGCAATAGGGCTACTTTTGCTGGAAAGACAGAAAAGCTGTATTATCCTTAACACGAATATACTGCTAAGCTTTGTGGACACACAATGTTTCCAAGATTGGTAAAAAAGGATACTGCATCAGGAGAATTAAATTCATTTCCTCATCTATGATTTTTTTGCATTCTCCTGGTTAATCTTCTTTGGGGGACTATGGACCCTCTTTTTTTTTTTTTTTTTTTTGCGGTACACGGGCCTCACTGTTGTGGCCTCTCCTGTTGCGGAGCACAGGCTCCAGACGCGCAGGCTCATATGGACCCTCTTTGAAGGACTTATCAGCATCAACAATAATATCAGTAAAATGGTTAATACTGTAATAGGGGTGGAGCGGGCACACAGCTGTTAGCACGCGGCCGTCAGAGCCAGACTGTTATCGCGAGACACGGAGCTCGGTGGTTAGTGGTCCCGCTCAGGCAACAGTGAGTCTCGCGGTAGTGCTCGCGGCAGCGAGTGCAGTGAGGGGCGGATCGTGGCTTTCTCCCTGGAGGCCCTCCAGGTCCTGTGGCCTCGGGCTGGCGGGTGAGCCGGGGGGCCTGGGGACAAGCTGAGAGCTGTGTTCCGCAGAGCTCCAGAGCCCTCGCCATGGCGGCTCACTGGCGGCGCCCAGGCCTTGAGGCAGCAGTGAGCCTCTCCCCAGTCCCCACTTCCTCGACCTAATGGCGGCGGCAGTCTCCGTGGGTCGCGGTCCATGGAGACCTCAGCACCTGGAGTATATGAACACTGCCATTAAGGTAACAGTTTCAACCAGCCTTCAGTCTCTCCAAGTTTTAAAAATTGGTCCCCCTTAGATCTGTTGTCTACCGCTAGGTGGTGGCCAGAGGTCAGGGTTAAGCTGCAAGGGCATGGCGCAGCATTACTTCAGGTCTACCTGTGTGATTGGGGCTGTTCTCAGAGAAGGGCAGCTGTTGTGAGCTGGGGATTCACCTGATTGGTGTTTGCTACAACATGTATTTGATCCTATATAAATGATTCTCTCCAGTTTAAATGAAAAGCCTAAAGGCTGGTTGGGTCCTGGGCGCCTTGCTTGTTCAGCCATGACGGCTGAGCAGGGTCTGCAGACCTGGCCCTCAGGGCGCCGCCAGCTGAGATCTAACTTCAGCCGGGCCTGGGCGAAAGTTGAGCCTTGGGACCTTGCCCTTTCTTGTCAGAACAAAGAATAACATTTGTTTTGGTGGAGGTTTACAGGAACATTGTGACCTGACCATGACCTAACCTCAAGAACAAAGGATCTGACACCAAGAAGTTTGTGGCAACTAACTACGTCCCTCCCTCACCTTTCCTATAAAAAAGCTTTGCTAAAAGCTTTTGGGGAGTTTGAGGTTTTTAAGGCATGAGCCACCTGTCTCCGTGTATGACCCTGCAATAAACCTTTCTCTGCTCCATACTACTACGTTTTGGTATTGTTTGGCCTCACTGTGCCTCGGGCACACAGACTTGCGTTTGCTATCAGTATTATATATTGCTCTTAAAGGTTTTTTTCATAAAGTACTTTAAAAAAAACAATCTTATGATTGAGGTAGGTGGTAGCAGTTTAGGATGTAGACAGTGACATTAAGTTGGTTCAGAAAGTTAGAGTCCTCTTATTTGCTATCCTACTATTGAATTTAGACGGCTTTGGACCAGGCCTACCTCTACATTCACTGCCATTTCCCCAGTTTATCACATATTACTTCTGGCCTGCAACTTCACATCTATCAGACCCCTGTGGACGTGTTTGGATCTGCAAACTTTGCCAGAACAAAGCTTTGGCTAGCATCCCACACTATAAATCAGTATTCCCCAGTGGAAGTCTCTTGTTTCTGGAGAAGGAATCCATTTGAAGTATCAGTGTTTGCCTCATCTGTTTTTTGAGATCTGAGAAACGAAAAATTGTAAATATGTATAGAAATGATCTGAGCCAAATTTCCCATTCTCATCATAAACAAGGAATGAAAGATGTTAATGATGGGCCATTTCAGATTCCTCCCTGCTATTTCTGATTAAGAAAAGGTATATGACCAAGATGGAATTAAATTACAGGGATTAGATTTACCTTCCCACTTGTAACAACCAAAACAAAACACAAAACAAAAAGAAAACAAAACCAATACATGAAACAGTAATTTTCAAGATACTGGCTGTTAGGCAGTGAATGACAGTTATTCTTGAAAGAAAGGAAACATGAGAGATGAGACCAACTATTGCCCAGGTGTATTCACTTAAGAGAGTTTTCAGGCCATGACATATGGAACAGGAACCGAGGTGAAGCCCAGTTAGGACCATGAATTGAAGAGACAGAGGTGAGAGTCCAGGGAAATCAAGACAGAGTTGATAGGATGAGTGACAAAGAGGACAGAGCTGCACAGAGGGAACATCGGCAGTCTGCAGAGGAACCCCTGTCCAATATTCAGCAGAGTCCTGATCAACATGTACCAGTGAGGAAACTACATGAAGCCCAGGAAAGAATCATCTGGAAGCAATAGAGAGAACCCATGCCATTGCCAGTTCTCACCAGCCAGGCTGGAAAAACTCCTAATTCATAAGGTACTGGGTAGATTATCAAGAAGGTCCTGCTTCATTAGTGGGGAATAATTAGCCTTAGACTGAGAACTGCTCCCAAGCTGTCAAACCATAAAAGCAAAAACTGAAAGGATCAAACTATTTCCAAGTAACTTACCATCATTCCTGAGCGAAGCACAAGAAAATGTATGAGAAGTCAAAAGTATCCAGCACCCAACAAAATAAAATCCACAAAGTATGCATGCAACCAAAGGCATGCGAAGAGATAGGAAAATGCAACCATAATGAGAGTAACCAATAAGTCAAAGTTGACCCAAATTGACACAGTTGATATCATTAGCAGAAAAGAACATTAAAACAATTAGTGTAACTATACTATACATACTCAGAAAGTTAAGCAGAGATTTTACAAGCAGATCCCAATCATATATCTAGAGACGAAAAGTACAATGTCCAAGATGAGAAATACACTGGATGGGATTAACAGCAAATTACATATAGCAGGAGATAAAGATTAGTGAATTCGAAGGCATAGCAATGGAAACCATCCAAAATGAAACACAGAGAGAAAAAAGAATCCAAAAAAATTAAAGAGCATCAGTGAGTTGTGGGGCAACTTTAAGCAGCCTAAGGTGTGAATAGTTAGAGTCTCCACAGGAGAAAAGAAGGTAGGGAAAAAAAAATATTTGGGAAAATATGTCCCCAAATTTTCCAAATGATAAAAACTATAAGCCCATAAATCCAAGAGGCTCAATGAAACTCCATCACAAGAAACATGAAGAAAATTACACCTAGGTCTATTATCACAAAATTGTCCAAAAAATGGCGAGAAGGAAGAAGAACCTAAAAGTATCTAGGATAAAAAACATGTTACATAGAGAGCAATAAAAGTAAGAGTGACATGAGATTTTTTTTTACTGGAAACAATCCAAGTGAAAACACAGTGGAGCAACAACTTTAAAGTAATGAAAGGAAAAAACTTGTCAACCTAGATTTGTATGTCCCGCTAAAACATCTTTCAAAAACAATGGTGGGGTAAAGATATTTTCAGACATACAAAACCTGAAAGAATTCATTAGCAGCAGATCCTATAAGACAAATTACAAGCCATTCCTCAGGCAGAAGGAAATTAAGAATGAAATTAATAAAAGAATTGTGTGCATAACAGTATCAAAATAATAGTCACATAACATATACAAAAATTAGCTCAAATAGATCAAAGACAAAATGTAAGAGCTATAACTATAAAACAGTTGAAAGAAAACATGATTGTAAATCTTCATGACCTCGGATTAGGCAACAATTTTTAAGATATGACACCAAAAGCACAAACAACCAAAGAAAATCTAGATACATTTGACTTCAAAATTAAAAACTCATGGGCTTCCCTGGTGGCACAGTGGTTGAGAGTCTGCCTGCCGATGCAGGGGACATGGGTTCGTGTCCCAGTCCCGGAAGATCCCACATGCCGCGGAGTGGCTGGGCCTGTGAGCCATGGCCGCTGAGCCTGTGCATCCAGAGCCTGTGCTCTGTGATGGGAGAGGCCACAACAGTGAGAGGCCTGCGTACCGCAAAAAAAAAAAAAAAAAAGAAAAAAAAAAATTAAAAATTCATGTATTAAAGGGCACCATCAAGAAAGTGAAAAGACAACCAAAATAATGGGGGAAAATATTTGCAAGTTATATATCGTTAAGGAACTTCTATAGAGAATATATAAAGAAGTTTTACAACTCAAAAATAAGATGAATAATTCAATTTAAAGTTTATGGTTAATTATATCACAATAAATATGTTTCAAGAATGATTATAATCAGAAGGGAACCAACTTACCTTCCCACTCTCAAATCAGTTATATAAACTCTCCTCCATTTAACTCCTCTCATTCTCTCCTTAATCCATCCCACAACTCCATTGACACAATCTTCCCAAGGTAATCAATTACCTGCATTTGTCTAATTCATTGTCAACCTCTGTCCTAGTTGTATTCACTCTTAGCAACATCAAAGATAATTTACCACTGCATCCTTTTCAAAATAGCATTTTACTTTGTATTGTTCCATGAAATCACACCTAGTTTTCTTTTATCAAATTTATATAACCAGCTGCATATGCATGATCTTCACTTAGGTGTCTAATAGGTCTCTAAAACCCAAAATGTACATGACAATTCTTACCTGTTCATTGTAACCCCATCCCATATGCACATATCAGACCCATTCTACTACTCCTCCCTTGTCTTTCTTATGAGAGTTAACACACAATCATTTACCCAGATGCTCAGGCCCAAAACTAAGGAGTCATTTGCCATGTTTGATTGCTCTCTTTCCCTAATCTTACCACATCTAACCCATTGGCAGGTCTTAATAGTTCTAACCCCCAAATATATGCTGAATCTGCACCACTCTGCAATTGTGGGCCATTGTAAGGACTTTCACCTTTACTCCAAATGAAATGCAGGAGTTTGAGCAAAGTACTCACCTGATCTAACAAGTCTTTAAAGGTCACACTGATTTTTGTGTTGAAATCGGCCTGGGGAGGGTGGCAAAACTGGACATAGGAAACCCAGAAAACTATTACAATTTTTAAAAAGTGATAGTTTGGACTAGTGCATTGGTAATGGAGGTGTAAGTGGTGGTTGAATTCTGTTCTAATAAAGTAGATGTAGATCATGAGAGAAAAAGAAAAATCAAATGATACCAGCAGTATGGTCTGAGCAACTGGAAGGATGGGTATGCCATTCCTCAAGTTGGAGAAGACCATGGAAGGAGCATGTTTGGGTAGGAAGAGATAAGACGTTTGACTTGAAAATTTCCATTTAAAACCATTTATCAGGTATCTAGATAGAGATATCAAGTAGAGTTGGATATATGAGTTTGGAATTCAGAGGAGAGGGCTGGAGAAGTAAATCCTGGAGTTGTTCATGTGTATATGGAATTTAAAGCCATGAAACTGGATGAAATCTCTAATGTAGGCAGCATGGATAGAGAAGAGACCATGAACTGAACCTTGGGGCCCTTCCATCGTTAGAAGTCAGGAGAATAAGGCAGAACCAGCAAGGAAGACTATGACGAAGCAGCCAGTAAAGTAGGACAAAACCCAGGTGAGTGTATTAATATTTTAAGATGGGCAGAATTACAGTGTACTTGAATGCTGAAAGTAGTAACCCAGTGGAAAGGGAAAAATTGGTGATGCAGATGGAGAGATGTGATTTCCTGGAGTCACGTCCTTGAGTAGGCAACAAAGTATGCGGTTTGGATACTAGAGAACGTGTTGGTCCAGATAGGGGAAGGGACAGGTCATCTGTAGTAACAGAAAGGAAGGCTGTATGTGGCATAGATGCAGAGAAGTAGATAGATGTCGTAGTGGGAACTTCTGGAGGCTCTCTTTTGAAGGACAGATACGGTCACTGGAAAAGAGAAGAGAGAAGGTCAGGGACCTGAGAGGCCATGGTAGATATTACAGTCACCAAGAATTATTGTAGGAGTAGTGTTGGATAAAATGACAATGAGTTAGGGGCTAAAATCTTCAAGGAGTAAGGAGGAGTCTTCGGGGGTACCCCTGTGATGAGGGATAACAGTACATATTATGGTGGGAAGGAATGGGATTCAAAGCTGGAGTTGGAGGGGAAGAGTAAGAGAAAATGATCTGGAAGCAGTGAAAACAGTAAGGAGGATGCCTAGCCCACCACCAGGCCCAGTGGTAAGAGGAACATGAGGGAAGACATTGGTACTGCTTGTGAGGGCTGTGGAGAAGCTTTGTTCCCAGGGAAGAGACAGGGACATATGGAAACGTAGAAATTTATGGATTAAGTTTTTCATTAAGTAGCTGGAGTGCTATCGAAGTTTAGTGTCCGGGGAAGAGGGATACTAAAAGTCCTCAAAGGTAGGGGCAGGCCTGTACAACATAGACTTACCCTGCCCAAATGCCAGGAGCACCCGCATTGGGAATCTAACCAGAGAAGAGGTTGAGAATTCTCTTATTTGGGTTCCTCCAGAAAGCAACATTGATGATAAGTAGTTTGTTTAGAGGCGCTAGGAAGACTAGTAAAGGAAGGGAAAGTGATCCAGGGAAAAGGAGGCAACCAGTGGTGCACGGTTAAGCCAGGTACCTCAGTGGGTAACTGGAGCTTAACCTCACAGGAAGTTAAAAATGGGGAAATCCGAGAAAGGAGCAAAACACATCCCTTCCGATTACTCAGTCTCGAGAGTGAGAGAGAGGAGGTAAATACACACCAACATCTGAGAGTCATTGACTGAGGTCGCAAATCTGAGGGATATGGGCAAAGCACTGACAACATCTGTTACACGGATGTAGAAAAAAGGTTCATCTGAGGATAAATTACAATAAGCAGAATTGTAGAGTCAAAGGACAAGTATGTTTGTAATTTTAATACACATCTCCAAATTGTCTATTACACAGAGTATGCTAATTTTCATTCGTACCAGAAATGTATGAGAGTGTCTATTTCTTCATACCGTCCCTAAATCTGTGTTCTTTTTTTTAACATCTTTATTGGAGTATAATTGCTTTACAATGGTGTGTTAGTTTCTGCTTTATAACAAAGTGAATCAGTTATACATATACATATGTTCCCATATCTCTTCCCTCTTGAGTATCCCTCCCTCCCACCCTCCCTATCCCACCACTCTAGGTGGTCACAAACCACCTAGCTGATCTCCATGTCCTATGCGGCTACTTCCCACTAGCTGTCTATTTTACATTTCGTAGTGTATATATGTCCATGCCACTCTCTCACTTTGTCACAGCTTACCCTTCCCCCTCCCCATATCCTCAAGTCCATGCTCTAGTAGGTCTGTGTCTTTATTCCCGTCTTACCCATAGGTAGGTTCTTCATGACATTTTCTTTTTCTTAGATTCCATATATATGTGTTAGCATACGGTATTTGTTTTTCTCTTTCTGACATACTTCACTCTGTATGACAGACTCTAGGTCCATCCACCTCACTACACATAACTCAATTTCATTTCTTTTTATGGCTGAGTAATATTCCATTGTATATATGTGCCACATCTTCTTTATCCATTCATCTGATGATGGACACTTAGGTTGCTTCCATGTCCTGGCTATTGTAAATAGAGCTGCAATGAACATTGTGGTACATGACTTTTTTGAATTATGGTTTTCTCAGGGTATATGACCAGTAGTGGGATTGCTGGGTTGTATGGTAGTTCTACTTGTAGTTTTTTAAGGAACCTCCGTACTATTCTCCATAGTGTCTGTATCAATTTACATTCCCACCAACAGTGCAAGAGTGTTCCCTTTTCTCCACACCTTCTCCAGCATTTATTGTTTCTAGATTTTTTGATGATGGCCATTCTGACCTGTGTGAAATGATATCTTATTGTAGTTTCTTTTTTTTTTTTTTGCGGTATGCGGGCCTCTCATTGTTGTGGCCTCTCCTGTTGCAGAGCACAGGCTCCGGACACGCACGCTCAGCGGCCATGGCTTATGGGCCTAGCCGCTCTGCGGCATGTGGGATCTTCCCGGACCGGGGCATGAACCCGTGTCCTCTGCATCGGCAGGTGGACTCTCAACCACTGCGCCACCAGGGAAACCCTCATTGTAGTTTTGATTTGCATTTCTCTAATGATTAATGATGTTGAGCATTCTTTCATGTGTTTGTTGGCAATCTGTATATCTTCTTTGGAGAAATATCTATTTAGGTCTTCTGCCCATTTTTGGATTGGGTTGATTGTTTTCTTGTTATTGAGCTGCATGAGCTGCTTGTAAATTTTGGAGATTAATCCTTTGTCAGTTGCTTCATTTGCAAATATTTTCTCCCATTCTGAGGGTTGCTTTTGGTCTTGTTTATGGTTTCCTTTGCTGTGCAAAAGCTTTGAAGTTTCATTAGGTCCCATTGGTTTATTTTTGTTTTTATTTCCAGTTCTCTAGGAGGTGGGTCAAAAAGGATCTTGCTGTGATTTATGTCATAGAGTATTGTGCCTATGTTTTCCTCTCAGAGTTTGATAGTGTCTGGCCTTACATTTAGGTCTTTAATCCATTTTGAGTTTATTTTTGTGTACGGTATTAGGGAGTGTTCTAATTTCATACTTTTACATGTAGCTGTCCAGTTTTCCCAGCACCACTTATTGAAGAGGCTGTCTTTTCTCCGTTGTATATTCTTGCCTCCTTTAGCAAAGATAAGGTGACCATATGTGCATGGGTTTATCTCTGGGCTTTCTATCCTGTTCCATTGATCTATATTTCTGTTTTTCTGCCAGTACCATACTATCTTGATTACTGTACCTTTGTACTATAGTCTGAAGTCAGGGAGCCTGATTTCTCCAGCTCCATTTTTCGTTCTCAAGATTGCTTTGGCCACTCGGGGTCTTTTGTGTTTCCGTACAAATTGTGAAATTTTTTATTCTAGTTTTGTGAAAAATGCCAGTGGTAGTTTGACAGGGATTGCATTGAATATGTAGATTGCTTTCGATAGTAGAGTCATTTTCACAATATTGATTCTTCCAATCCAAGAACATGGTATATCTCTCCATCTATTTGTATCATCTTTAATTTCTTTCATCAGTGTCTCATAATTTTCTACATACAGGTCTTTTGTCTCCTTAGGTAGGTTTATTCCTAGATATTTTTATTCTTTTTGTTGCAATGGTAAATGGGAGTGTTTTCTTAATTTCACTTTCAGATTTTTCATCACTAGTTTGTCGGAATGCCAGAGATTTCTGTGCATTAATTTTGTATCCTGCTACTTTACCAAATTCATTGATTAGCCCTAGCAGTTTTCTGGTAGCATCTTTAGGATTCTCTATGTATAGTATCATGTCATCTGCAAACAGTGACAGTTTTACTTCTTCTTTTCTGATTTGGATTCCTTTTATTTCTTTTTCTTCTCTGATTGCTGTGGCTAAAACTTCCAGAACTGTGTTGAACGACAGTGGTGAGAGTGGGCAACCTTGTCTTGTTCCTGATCTTATTGGGAATGGTTTCAGTTTTTCACCATTGAGGATGTTGGCTGTGGGTTTGTCATATATGGCCTTTATTATGTTGAAGAAAGTTCCCTCTATGCCTACTTTCTGCAGGGTTTTTATCATAAATGGGTGTTGAATTTTGTCAATAGCTTTCTCTGCATCTATTGAGATGATCATATGGTTTTTCTCCTTCAATTTGTTAATATGGTGTATCACTTTGATTGATTTGCTTATATTGAAGAATCTTTGCATTCCTGGAATAAACCCCACTTGATCATTGTGTATGATCCGTTTAATGTGCTGTTGGATTCTGTTTGCTAGTATTTTGTTGAGGATTTTTGCATCTATGTTCATCAGTGATATTGGCCTGTAGTTGTCTTTCTTTGTGACATCTTTGTCTAGTTTTGGTATCAGGGTGATGCTGGCCTCGTAGAATGAGTTTGGGAGTGTTCCTCCCTCTGCTGTATTTTGGAAGAGTTTGAGAAGGATAGGTGTTAGCTCTTCTCTAAATGTTTGATAGAATTTGCCTGTGAAGCCATCTGGTCCTGGGCTTTTGTTTGTTGGAAGATTTTTAATCACAGTTTCAATTTCAGTGCTTGTGATTGGTCTGTTCATATTTTCTATTTCTTCCTGGTTCAGTCTTGGCAGGTTGTGCATTTCTAAGAATTTGTCCATTTCTTCCAGGTTGTCCATTTTATTGGCATAGAGTTGCTTGTAGTAATCTCTCATGATCCTTTGTATTTCTGCAGTGTCAGTTGTTACTTCTCCTTTTTCATTTCTAATTCTATTGATTTGAGTCTTTTCCCTTTTTTTCTTGATGAGTCCGGCTAGTGGTTTATCAATCTTGTTTATCTTCTCAGAGAACCAGCTTTTAGTTTTACTGATCTTTGCTGTCGTTTCCTTCATTTCTTTTTCATTTATTTCTGTTCTGATCTTTATGATTTCTTTCCTTGTGCTAACTTTGGGGGTTTTTTTGTTCTTCTTTCTCTAATTGCTTTAGGTGGAAGGTTAGGTTGTTTATTTGAGATGTTTCCTGTTTCTTAAGGTAGGACTGTATTGCTGTATAAACTTCCCTCTTAGAACTGCTTTTGCTGCATCCCATAGGTTTTGGGTTGTCGTGTCTCCATTGTCATTTCTTTCTAGGTATTTTTTTATTTCCTCTTTGATTTCTTAATTGATCACTTCGTCATTAAGTAGTGTATTGTTTAGCCTCCATGTGTTTGTATTTTTTACAGACCTTTTCCTGTAATTGATATCTAGCCTCATAGCATTGTGGTTGGAAAAGATACTTGATATGATTTCAATTTTCTTAAATGTACCAAGGCTAGATTTGTGACCCAAGATATGATCTATCCTGGAGAATGTTCCATGAGCACTTGAGAAAAATGTGTATTTTGTTGTTTTTGGATGGAATGTCCAATAAATATCAATTAAGTCCATCTTGTTTAATGTATCATTTAAAGCTTGTGTTTCCTTATTTATTTTCATTTTGGATGATCTGTCCATTGGTGAAAGTGGGGTGTTAAAGTCCCCTACTATGAATGTGTTACTGTTGATTTCCCCTTTTATGGCTGTTAGTATTTGCCTTATGTAGTGAGGTTCTCCTATTATGGGTCCATAAACACTTATAATTGTTATATCTTCTTGGATTGATCCTTTGATCATTATGTAGTTTCCTTCTTTGTCTCTTCTAATAGTCTTTATTTTAAAGTCTATTTTGTCTGATATGAGAATTGCTACTCCAGCTTTCTTCTGATTTCCATTTGCATGGAATATCTTTTTCCATCCCCTCACTTTCAGTCTGTATATGTCCCTAGGTCTGAAGTGGGTCTCTCATAGACAGCAGAAAAACGGGTCTTGTTTTTTTATCCATTCAGCCAGTCTGTGTCTTTTGGTGGGGGCATTTAATCCATTTACATTTAAGGTAATTATCAATATGTATGTTCCTATTCCCATATTCTTAATTGTTTTGGGTTTGTTATTGTAGGTCTTTTCCTTCTCTTGTGTTTCTTGCCTAGAGAAGTTCCTTTAGCATTTGTTGTAAAGCTGGTTTGGTGGTGCTGAACTCTCATCTTTTTGCTTTTCTGTAAAGGTTTTAATGTCTCCATCAAATCTGAATGAGATCCTTGCTGGGTAGAGTAATCTTGGTTGTAGGTTTTTCTCCTTCATCACTTTAAATATGTCCTGCTAGTCCCTTCTGGCTTGCAGAGTTTCTGCTGAAAGATCAGCTGTTAAGCTTATGGGGATTCCCTTGTGTTTTATTTTTTTCCTTGCTGCTCTTAATATGTTTTATTTGTATTTAATTTTTGACAGTTTGATTAATATGTGTCTTGGCGTGTTTCTCCTTGGATTTATCCTGTCTGGGACTCTCTGTGCTTCCTGGACTTGATTAACTATTTCCTTTCCCATATTAGGGAAGTTTTCAACTATAATCTCTTCAAATATTTTCTCAGTCCCTTTCTTTTTCTCTTCTTCTTCTGGAACCCCTATAATTCGAATGTTGGTTCATTTAATGTTATCCTGGAGGTCTCTGAGACTGTCCTCAGTTCTTTTCATTCTTTTTTCTTTATTCTGCTGTGCAGTAGTTATTTCCACTATTTTATCTTCCAAGTCAATTATCCGTTCTTCTGCCTCAGTTATTCTGCTATTGATCCCATCTAGAGGATTTTTAATTTCATTTATTGTGTTGTTCATCGTTGCTTGTTTTATCTTAGTTCTTCTAGGTCCTTGTTAAATGTTTCTTGCATTGTCTCTATTCTATTTCCGAGATTTTGGATCATCTTTACTATCATTACTCTGAATTCTTTTTCAGGTAGTCTGTCAATTTCCTCTTCATTTGTTAGGTCTGGTGGGTTTTTATCTTGCTCCTCCATCTGCTGTGTGTTTTTCTGTCTTCTCATTTTGCTTATCTTACTGTGTTTGGGGTCTCCTTATTGTAGGCTGCAGGTTTGTAGTTCCCGTTGTTTTTGGTGTGTGTCCCCAGTGGCTATGTTTTTTTCAGTGGGTTGTGTAGCTTTCCTAGTGGAGGGGACTAGTGCCTGTGTTCTGGTGGATGAGTCTGGATCTTGTCTTTTTGGTGGGCAGGTCCACGTCTGTTGGTGTGTTTTGGGGTGTCTGTGGCCTTATTATGATTTTAGGCAGCCTCTCTGCTAATGCATGGGGCTGTTTTCCTGTCCTGTTAGTTGATTGGCATAAGGTGTCCAGCACTGTAGCTTGCTGGTCGTTGAGTGAAGCTGGGTGTTGGTGTTGAGATGGAGATCTCTGGGAGATTTTCACTGTGTGATATTACGTGGAGCTGGGAGGTCTCTTGTGGACCAGTGTCCTGAAGTTGGCTCTCCCACCTCAGTGGCACAGCCCTGACTCCTGGCTGGAGCACCAAGAGACTGTCCTCCACACAGCTCAGAATAAAAGGGAGAAAAAATAGGAAGGAAGAAAGAAAGAAAGAGGATAAAATAAAGTAAGATAAGATAAAACTGTTGTTAAAATAAAAAAGAATTAAGAAAAAAGTTTTAAAAAGTAAGAAAAAAACACAAAAAAATGGACGGACAGAACCCAGGACAAATGGTGAAAGCAAAGCTATACAGACAAAATCTCACACAGAAGCATACACATACACACTCACAAAAAGCGGAAAGGGAGAAAAAATCATAAATCTTGCTCTCAAAGTCCACCTCCTCAATTTGGGATGATTCGTTGTCTATTCAGGTATTCCACAGATGTAGGGTACATCAAATTGATTGTGGAGATTTTATCCGCTGCTCCTGAGGCTGCTGGGAGAGATTTCTCTTTCTTTTCTTTGTTCTCACAGCTCCCAGGGGCTCAGCTTTAGATTTGGCCCCGCCTCTGCGTGTAGGTCGCCACAGGGCGTATGTTTTTCCGCTCAGACAGGACGGGGTTAAAGGAGCAGCTGCTTTGGGGACTCTGGCTCACTCAGGCTGGGGGGAGGGAGGGGTACGGATGCGGGGCGAGCCTGCAGCGGCAGAGGCCAGCGTTACTTTGAACCAGCCTGAGGCGTGCCGTGCGTTCTCCCAGGGAAGTTGTTCCTGGATCCCGGGACCCTGGCCGTGGCGGGCTGCACAGGCTCCCGGGAGGTGGGTGTGTAGAGTGACCTGTGCTCGCACACAGGCTTCTTGGTGGCGGTAGCAGCAGCCTTAGCATCTCATGCCCGTCTCTGGGATCCGCACTGATAGCCGCGGCTCGCGCCCGTCTCTCGAGCTCCTTTAAGCAGCGCTCTGAATCCCCTCTCCTCGGCATCAGGAAACAAAGAGGCAAGAAAACGTCTCTTGCCTCTTTGGCAGCTCCAGACTTTTCCCGGACTCCCTCCTGGCTAGCTATGGCGCACTAACTCCTTCAGGCTGTGTTCATTCACTCCGCCAACCCTAGTCCTCTCCCTGGGATCTAAGCTCCGAAGCCCGAGCCTCAGCTCCCAGCCCCACCCGCCCCGGCAGGTGAGCAGACAAGCCGCTCGGGCTGGTGAGTGCTGGTCGGCACCAGTCCTCTGTTCAGGAGTCTCTCCGTTTTGCCCTCCGCACCCCTGTTGCTGCGCTCTCCTCTGTGGCACCGAAGCTCCCCGCCCCCGCCACCCGCAGTCTCTGCCCGCGAAAGGGCTTCTAGTGTGTGGACACCTTTCCTCCTTCACAGCTCCCTCCCACTGGTGCAGGTCCCGTCCCTATTCTTTTGTCTCTGTTTTTTCTTTTTCTTTTGCCCTACCCGGGTACGTGGGGAGTTTCTTGCCTTTGGAGGTCTGAGGTCTTAATGCCAGCATTCAGTGGGTGTTCTCTAGGAGCAGTTCCACGTGTATATGTATTTCTGATGTATCTGTGGGGAGGAAGGTGATCTCCGTGTCCTACTCTTCCGCCAGCTTCTCCTGTCTCTCCTGTGTTCTTTTAAACTCTGCTTTTTGCCAGTCTTCTAGTTAAACAAACATTTCAGTGTAATTTTAATTTTCATTTATCTTATTAGGAGTGAGGTTGAGCAGCTTAACATATATTTAGAAGCCTTTTTTAATTTCCTTTTTTTAACATGCAAACTGCGTGTTAATATTCTTTGTTCATTTTTCTTTCAGGTTATCTGTCTTGTTGATCTGTAGAAAAACAACCTTTTGTGATGTGAAGTGCAAATATTTCTCCAGTTCATTGTGTGTCTTTGGAATTTCCTATGGAATTCTGTTTCTCTCCTTCTCCACTGCTGGTCCAAACCTCCATCAGCTCCCACCTGGAATAGAGACTCGGCCTCCTACCAAGTCTCTGCTTCCACTTCTCTGTCCTGGATCCCGTTCTCTGTGCAAGACAGAGTGGCCTTTGTCAAATAGGAACGAGATCATACTACATCCTAAAAATACACCAAGGGCTACTTCTTAGCACACTTAAATCAAAACTCCACTCCAGGGCCAGTATGACTCTGCATGAGTCACACCTTACCTACTTCTCTCAACTAATCTTCTACAGCTCTCTGTCCAGAGAATGACCTTCTTTCACTTTCAGACTCTTGAACAAACGGAGCTTGTTCATACCTTACGGCTATTGTGTTTTGTGCTTAGTACTCCTTCTGGCAGGAATGATCTTCCCCCAGACTTCACATGGTTCACTGTCTACGTCACTTGGCCTTCAGCATGCTTATCACCCCTGAGAGGAGCCTACCCTCCATATCAGAGTCAAAATGGCACATGCACCCGTGCCCACACCCCCAGTTCTCAGGTCTGTCCCTGCCTCTGTGCATTATCTTTGTTTTAGGACTTAGCATAATGCTAAGAATTTAATAGACTTTTAATATTTTACCCAAAAGTATGCCTCAGAATAAAAGGATACTACTGTCTTACATTCGGAGTTTTGTAAGTCTTTCATATTTTAGGGCATTTTCTAAATTTATTTTAAACAAATACTGTTTGGGGAAAACAATTAAACTGATATGGCCAAAATCAATGCTAGTTTTAAATGCTTATATAAGTCACTTGACTGAACTGTTTTAAAGGGGGAGAAAAAAAGGAGGCACAATAATGTAAACTGCTTTAGTTTTTCTGGCAGGGGTGGGAGGTGATGACAGTATGTGTGACCTTACAAAGATAATCACGTAAGCACGCCTTTCCAGCAATGTGGCAAGTATAAATATTGTGAAGATAGATTAAAAAAACCTATGCTAGCATTATATTTATAGAAGATACTATAGCTTAGAATAAAAATTACAGTTGATAGCATCATACAGCACTTAAAGGATGCCCTCACTCAAATAATTTTGATAAAAGTAAAAATGATATCACCATTAGAAGATGGTAAAAGCAGCCTCAATCTCTTGAGTCTCCTAATGAAGGATATTTGCCTAAAGAGCTACCTTGACTCACAACAGACATACAGTAAACGAGAAAACAAATTTTTTATTTTATTAAGCTGCTAAGATTTGGGGTGTTTTTTTTTTTTTTAACCAAAGCACAGTCTAGCCTATACTAACAAATCAACTGTTTACTATACAATATAACCTTGAATTAATCTAATCATCTAAAGTTAGATTCATATGGCTTATATGTTTTTATTCTCCCCTACATTCTTTCAGGGACATAGCAATATATAAAGTGATATATAAACAAGTAAATCTAGACATCCTGCCTAGAAATACTCTCACCCATAACTAAAAAAAATATAAGAATATTGCTTTTAAAAATAATAATTTCATCAATCATATAGAATTTACATGAGATTGTTAAAAAATATAACCACAATACTTGAAAAAGAAATTTGTGGATCTTGGTTTTTTTCTTTTTTGCTGCGTTGGGTCTTTGCTGCTGCACGCGGGCTTTCTCCAGTTGCCGCGAGTGAGGGCTACTCTTCGTTGTGGTGCAAGGGCTTCTCATTGCTGTGGCTTCTCTTGTTGTGGAGCATGGGCTCTAGGCACGCGGGCTTCAGTGTTGCAGCACATGGGCTCAGTAGTTGTGGCGCTCGGGCCTACTTGCTCTGTGGTATATGGGAACCTTCCAGACCAGGGATTGAACCCATGTCCACTGCATTGGCAGGCAGATTCTTAATCACTGTGCCACCAGGGAAGTCCCTGTGGATCTTGTTTTTAAAATGTCTGTATTTTTATGGTAAATATAAAAACCGAAAAATTTTATCTAAAGCGAAAAAAAGAATACACGTGGTCACATGCACTTGGGGTTAGGAGTGTTAATTTACCAGATAGAAGTCTTCGTTCTCACTGTTAATGTCAAGAATCAAATGTCCAGTTTCATAAAATATGTTGAAACCATGTCATAGAAATACCTGTTTTAATTACTTTAATAACATTTTATAACAAAATGTATTTTAAATAGTAAACTGTATTTTCCATATCCCTGTTTTTCATTGGACATGAGGATTTCCCAAAGACTGGCTTGAGACACCACCCAAGCTTCTTGAGACTATCTGTGGAAATACCACTTTCCTCTTTTTGGTATATGTTGCATGGTAATCTGCTTCCTTGGAAAACCAGGGTTTTGAGTGAGCTCTGCTTGGTGGGGAGTGAGGGCATTCTCTGGAGCAAGGGTGGAAGAGTGTAAAACTCATCATTCCCATTTGGAAATGTCTAATCCTAGGTTTCCTGTATCCTTATTTTTATTTATTTATTTTTTTTGCGGTACGCGGGCCTCTCACTGTTGTGGCCTCTCCCGTTGCGGAGCACAGGCTCCGGCCGCGCAGGCTCAGCGGCCATGGCTCACGGGCCCAGCCGCTCCGCCGCATGTGGGATCTTCCTGGACCGGGGCACGAACCTGCGTCCCCAGCATCGGCAGGCGGACTCTCAACCACTGCGCCACCAGGGAAGCCCCCCGTATCGTTTTTTATTAACCCCTTCTAGATCCATCTACTAAAGGACACATGGGATCACAGCAAATTTCTTACCGTATTTTACCGGCATGTGCTACCATATCTTTCTGTATAGCGATATTTTGGTTTCTTTCTCTGATTGCAATTCTTGACTCTAGAATCATATCTCAGACAGGAATACATTCACTATGATAAGTAGGAATTCTATAATTATATGCATTCATATGGGAATCAATTAACAATAATGCCTCCTATTATTTACTTTATTAGAAATAAATACATTTTATTGCCCAAAATATTCTACAAAACCATTTCTTTTAATAATGAAATTTTTATTGTGAAGATACTCTTGAGTCATTGTAATCTAGCTTGGAAATTTCACTGGACTCAGTTACTAAGTTAATGTCTATGGCCTGGTTTATAATAATATAGCTTAAATCAGCCAGTGGTCTAGGAGAGAAGCAGCATGGTGTAGTGGTAGATCAAGGCCCTCCACAAGAGGCAGTTGTCCTGGATTCTCATGCTCTCTGAGTTGCAGTGAAACCCCAGCATAACATTGAACTTCACTCCATAAAATGAGGACAGGGACATAATTAAATCTTGGTGGTTAGAACACAGGGGGTGAGGCAAGGTGATCTCTTCAGGCCTCTTCTGAACCTAAAACGATCGGCTAACTTAGAATTAGCACCATATTAAGAATCGAAACTTGTAGAAATTACGTAACTCTTTTGGGTGGAATTCCATTTATCCTGAAATTCTGTCTATCTAAAACCCCTAGCTATGTTGAAAACGATTATGTGTCCTTTTAAAATTTTTTTAACATCTTTATTGGAGTATAATTGCTTTACAGTGTTGTGTAAGATTCTGCTGTATAACAAAGAGAATCAGCTATATGTATACATATATCCCCATATCCCCTCCCTCTTGTATCTCCCTCCCTCCCTCCCTATAACAGCTCTCTAGGTGATCACAAAGTACCGAGCTGATCTACGTGTGCTATGTAGCTGCTTCCCACTAGCTATCTATTTTACATTTGGTACTGTATATATGTCAATGCTACTCTCTCACTTCGTCCCAGCTTACCCTTCCCCCTCCCAGTGTCCTCAAGTGCATTCTCTACATCTATGTCCTTATTCCTGTCCTGCCCCTAGGTTCTTCAGAAACTTTTTTTTTTAAGTTCCATATATATGTGTTAGCATACGGTATTTGTTTTTCTCTTTCTGACTTACTCCACTCTGTATGACACTCTCTAGGTCCATCCACCTCACTACAAATAACTCAGTTTCATTTCTTTTTATTGCTGAGTAATATTCCATTGTATATATGTGCCACATCTTCTTTATCCATTCATCTGTCGATGGACACTTAGATTGCTTCCATGTCCTGGCTATTGTAAATAGTACTGCAATGAACATTGTAGTACATGACTCTTTGAATTATGGTTTTCTCAGGGTATATGACCAGTAGTGGGATTGCTGGGTCGTATGGTAGTTCTATTTGTAGTTTTTTAAGGAACCTCCATACTCTTCTCCATAGTGGCTGAATCAGTTTCCATTCCCACCAGCACTGCAAGAGGGTTCCCTTTTCTCCACACTCTCTCCAGCATTTGTTGTTTGTAGATATTTTGATAATGGCCATTCTGACTGGTGTGAGGTGATACCTCATTGTAGTTTTGATTTGCATTTCTCTAACGATTAGTGATGTTGAGCATCCTTTCATGTGTTTGTTGGCAATCTGTATATCTTGTTTGGAGAAATTTCTATTTAGATCTTCTGCCCAATTTTGGATTGTGTTGTTTGTTTTTTTGATATTGAGCTGCTTGTAAATTTTGGAGATTAATCCTTTGTCAGTTGCTTCATTTGCAAATATTTTCTCCCATTCTGAGGGTTGTCTTGTTTATGGTTTACTTTGCTGTGCAAAAGCTTTGAAGTTTTATTAGGTCCCATTGGTTTATTTTTGTTTTTATTTCCATTTCTCTAGGAGGTGGGTCAAAACGGATCTTGCTGTGATTTATGTCATAGAGGGTTCTGCCTATGTTTTCCTCTAAGAGTTTGATAGTGTCTGGCCTTACATTTAGGTCTTTAATCCATTTTGAGTTTATTTTTTATATGGTGTTAGGGAGTGTTCTAATTTCATTCTTTTACATGTAGCTGTCCAGTTTTCCTAGCACCACTTATTGAAGAGGCTGTCTTTTCTCCGTTGTATATTCTTGCCTCCTTTATCAAAGATAAGGTGACCATATGTGCGTCGGTTTATCTCTGGGCTTTCTATCCTGTTCCATTGATCTATATTTCTGTTTTTGTGCCAGTACCATACTATCTTGATTACTGTAGCTTTGTAGTATAGTCTGAAGTCTGGGAGCCTGAGTCCTCCAGCTCCGTTTTTCTTTCTCAAGATTGCTTTGGCTATTCAGGGTCTTTTGTGTTTCCATACAAATTGTGACATTTTTTGTTCTAGTTCCATGAAAAATGCCATTGGACGTTTCATAGGGATTGCATTGAATCTGTAGATTGCTTTGGGTAGTATAGTCATTTGCACAATGTTGGTTCTTCCAATCCAAGTACATGGTATATCTCTCCATCTATTTGTGTCATCTTTAATTTCTTTTATCAGTGTCTCATGGTTTTCTGCATACAGGAAGGTCTTTTGTCTAGTTAGTTAGGTTTATTCCTTGGTATTTTATTCTTTTTGTTGCAGTGGTAAATGGGAGTGTTTCCTTAAATTCTCCTTCTGATTTTTCATCATTAGTGTATAGGAAGGCAAGAGATTTCTGTGCATTAACTTTGTATCCTGCTACTTTACCAAATCATTGATGAGCTCCAGCAGTTTTCTGGTAGTATCTTTGGGTTTCTCTATGTATAGTATCATGTCATCTGCAAGCAGTAACAATTTAACTTCTTCTTTTCCCTTTTGGATTCCTTTTATTCTTGTTCGTCTCTGATTGCTGTGGATAAAACTTCCAAAACTATGTTGAACAACAGTGGTGAGAGTGGGCAACCTTGTCTTGTTCCTGATCTTAGTGGAAATGGTTTCAGATTTGCACCACTAAGAACAATGTTGGCTGTGGGTTTGTCATGTATGGCCTTTATTATGTTTAAGTAAGTTCCCTCTATGCCTACTTTTTGGAGAGTTTTTATCATAAATTGGTGTTGAATTTTGTCGAAATTTTTTTCTGCATCTATTGAGATGATCATATGGTTTTTATCCTTCAGTTTGTTAATATGGTGTATCACATTGATTGATTTGCATGTATTGTAGAATCCTTGTATACCTAGGATAAACCCCACTTGATCATGGTGTATGATCCTTTTAATGTGCGGTTGGATGCTGTTTGCTAGTATTCTGTTGAGGATTTTTGCACCTGTGTTCATCAGTGATATCGGCCTGTAGTTGTCTTTCTTTGTGACATCTTTGTCTACTTTTGGTATCAGGGTGATGGTGGCCTCGTAGAATGAGTTTGGGAGTGTTCCTCCCTCTGCTATATTTTGGAAGAATTTGAGAAGGATAGGTGTTAGCTCTTCTCTAAATGTTTGACAGAATTCACATATGAAGCCATCTGGTCCTGGGCTTTTGTTTTTTGGAAGATTTTTAATCACAGTTTCAATTTCAGTGCTTGTGATTGGTCTGTTCATATTTTCTATTTCTTCCTGGTTCAGTCTCAGAATGTTGTGCTTTTCTAAGAATTTGTCCATTTCTTCCATATTGTCCATTTTGTTAGCATATGTAGTCCATTTTGTTTGCTAGCTTGTAGTAATCTTTCAGGATCCTTTGTTTTTCTGCAGGTTCAGTTGTTACTTGTGCTTATTCATTTCTAATTGTGTGGATTTGTGTCTTCTCCCCTTTTTTCTTGATGAGGCTGTCTAGTGGTTTATCAATTTTGTTTATCTTCTCAAAAAAACAGCTTTTAGTTTTATGATCTTTGCTATTGTTTCCTTCATTTCTTTTTCATTTATTTCTGTTCTGATCTTTATGATTTCTTTCCTTGTGCTAACTTTGGGGTTTTTTTGTTCTTCTTTCTCTAATTGCTTTAGGTGTAGTTACGTTGTTTATTAGAGATTTTTCTTGTGTCTTGAGGTATGATTGTATTGCTGTAAACTTCCCTCTTAGAACTGCTTTTGCTGCATCCCATAGATTTTGGGCTATTGTGTTTTCATTGTTATTTGTTTCTAAGTATTTTTAAATTCCTCTTTGATTTCTTTAGTGATCTCTTGGTTATTTAGTAGCATAGTGTTTAGCCTCCAGGTGTTTGCATTTTTTACAGTTTTTTCCCTGTAACTGATATCTAGTCTCATAGTGTTGTGGTCAGAAAAGATATTTGATATGATTTCAATTTTCTTAAATTTACCAAGGCTTGATTTGTGACCCAGGATAAGATCTATCCTGGAGAATGTTCCATGAGCACTTGAGAAGAAAGTGTATCCTGTTGCTTTTGGATGGAATGTCCTGTAAATATCAATTAAGCCCATCCTGTTTAATGTATCATTTAAAGTTTGTGTTTCCCCATTTATTTTCATTTTGGATAATGTGTCCATTGGTGAAAGTGGGGTGTTAAAGTCCCCTACTAATATTGCGTTACTGTCAATTTCCCGTTTTATGGCCGTTAGCATTTGCCTTATGTATTCAGGTGCTCCTATGTTGGGTGCATAAATATTTACAATTGTTACATCTTCTTCTTGGATTGATCCCTTGATCATTATGTAGTGTCCATCTTTGTGACTTGTAATAGTCTTTCTTTTAAAGCCTATTTTGTGTGATATGAGAATTGCTATTCCAGCTTTCTTTTGATTTCCATTTGCATGGAATATCTTTTTCCATACCCTCACTTTCAGTCTGTATGTGTCCCGAGGTCTGAAATGGGTCTCTTGTAGACAGCATATATTCGGTTCTTGTTTTTGTATCCATTCAGCCAGTCTATGTCTTTTGCTTGGAGCATTTAATCCATTTACATTTAAGGTAATTATTGATATGTATGTTCCTATTACCATTTTCATAATTGTTTTGGGTTTGTTATTGTAGGTCTTTTCCTTCTCTTGTGTTTCCTGCCTAGAGAAGTTCCTGTAGCATTTGCTGTAAAGCTGGTTTGGTGTTGCTGAATTCTCTTAACTTTTGCTTGTCTGTAAAGGTTTTAAATCTCTGTCGAATCTGAATGAGGTCCTCGCTGGGTAGAGTAATCTTGGTTGTAGGGTTTTCCCTTTCATCGTGCCATTCCCTTCTGTCAGAGTTTCTGCTGAAAGAGCAGCTGTTAATAACCTTATGGGGATTCCCTTGTGTGATATTTGTTGCTTTTCCCTTGCTGCTTTTAATATTTTTTCTTTGTATTTAATTATTTTTTTTGTGGTATGCGGGCCTCTCACTGTTGTGGCCTCTCCCTTTGCGGAGCACAGGCTCCGGAAGCGCAGGCTCAGCGGCCTTGGCTCACGGGCCCAGCCACTCCGCGACATGTGGGATCTTCCCGGTCCGGGGCACAAACCCGTGTCCCCTGCATCAGCACGCAGATGCTCAACCACTGAGCTACCAGGGAGGCCCTGTATTTAATTTTTGATAGTTTGATTAATATGTGTCTTGCCATGTGTCTCCTTGGATTTATCCTGTGTGGGCCTCTCTGTGATTCTTGGACTTGACTATTTCCTTTCCTATGTTAGGGAAGTTTTCAACTATAATCTCTTCAAATATTTTCTAAGTCCCTTTCTTTTTCTCCTCTTCTTCTGGAACCCCTATAATTTGAATGTTGGTGTTGTTAATGTTGTCCCAGAAATCTCTGAGACTGTCCTCAATTCTTTTCATTCTTTTTACTTTACTCTCCTCTGTGATAGTTATTTCCACTAATTTATCTTCCAGGTCACCTAGCTGGTCTTCTGCCTCAGTTGTTCTGCTGTTGATTCCTTCTAGAGAATTTTTAATTTCATTGACTGTGTTGTTCATCATTATTTGTTTCCTCTTTAGTTCTTCTAGGTCCTTGTTTAACGTTTCTTATATTTTCTCCATTCTATTTCCAAGATTTTGGATCATCTTTACTATCATTACTTTGAATTCTTTTTCAGGTAGACTGCCTATTTCCTTTTCATTTGTTTGGTCTGGTGGGATTTTTCCTTGTTCCTTCATCTGCTGCATATTTGTCTGTCTTCCCATTTTGCTTAAATTACTGTGTTTGGGTTCTCCTTTTCCCAGGCTGCCGGTTTGTAGTTCCCATAGTTTTTGGTGTCTGCCCCAATGCGTAAGGTTAGTTCAGTGGGTTGTGTAGGCTTCCTGGTGGAGGGAACTGGTGCCTGTGATCTGGTGGGTGTGGCTGTATCTTGTCTTTCTGGTGGGCAGCGCTACGTCCAGTGGTGTGTTTTGGGGTGTCTGTGAACTTAGTATGATTTTAGGTAGCCTCTCTGCTGATGGATGGGGTTGTGTTCCTGTCTTGCTAGTTGTTTGACATGGTACGTCCAGCACTGGGGCTTGCTGACTGTTGGGTGGAGCTGGGATTTACTGTTGAGACCGAGATCTCTGGGACAGCTCTCACCGATTGATATTACGTGGGGCTGGGAGGTCACTGGTGGTCCAATGTCCTGAACTTGGCTCTCCCACCTCTGAGGCTCAGGCTTGACACCAGGCCGGAGCACCAAGACCCTGTCAGCCATACGGCTTAGAAAAAAAGGCAGCAAAATAGAAAGAAAAAAATTTTTAAATAAAATAAAATAACTAGATTGGAACCAAGATGGCGGAGTAGAAAGACATGTGCTCTCTCCCTCTTGCAAGAACACCAGAATCACAACTAGCTGCTGGACAGTCATCGACAGGAAGACACTGGAACTCACCAAAAAAGATACCCCACATCCAAAGACAAAGGAGAAGCCACAATAAGATGGTAGGAGGACCGCAATCACAGTAAAATCAAATGCCATAACTGCTGCCTTGGTGACTCACAGACTGGAGAACACTTATGTCACCGAAGTCCACCCACTGGAGTGAAGGTTCTGAGCCCTACGTCAGGCTTCCAACCTGGGGGTCTGGCAATGGGGGGAGGAATTCTTAGAGAATCAGACTTTGAAGGCTAGTGGGATTTGATTGCAGGACTTCGACAGGACTGAGGAAAACAGAGACTCCACTCTTGGAGAGCACACACAAAGTAGTGTGTGCATCGGGACCCAGGTGAAGGAGCTGTGACCCCAGGGCAGACTGAACCAGACCTATCTGCTAGTGTTGGAGAGTCTCCTACAGAGGCGGGGGTGGCTGCAGCTCACCGTGGGGACAAGGACACTGGCAGCAGAAGTTCTGGGAAGTACTCCTTGGCGTGAGCCCTCCCAGAGTCTGCCATTAGTCCCACCAAAGAGCCCAGGTAGGCTCCAGTGTTGGATTGCCTCAGTTCAAACAACCAACAGTGAGGGAGGGTACTCAGCCCCACCCACCAGCAGTCAAAGGGATTAAAGTTGTACTGAGCTCTGCCCACCACAGCAACAGTCAGCTCTACCCAGCACCAGTGCCTCACATCAGGAAACTTGCACAAGCCTCTTAGATAGCCTCATCCACCAGAGGGCAGACAGCAGAAGCAAGAAGAACTACAACCCTGCTGCCTGTGGAACAAAAACCACATTCACAGAGAGACAAGATGAAAAGGCAGAGGGCTATGTACCAGATGAAGGAACAAGATGAAACCCCAGAAAAACAACTAAATGAAGTGGAGGTAGGCAATCTTACAGAAAAAGAATTAGAATAATGATAGTGAAGATGATCCGGGACCTCGGAAGAAGAATGGAGGCAAAGATAGAGAAGATGCAAGAAATGTTTAAAAAAGACTTAGAAGAATTAAAGAACAAACAGACAGAGATGAATAATAGAATAACTGAAATGAAAACTACACTTGAAAGAATCAATAGCAGAATAACTGAGGCAGAAGAACAGAGAGGTGACCTGGAAGACAGAATGGTGGAATTCACTGCTGCAGAACCAAATAAAGACAAAAGAATGAAAAGAAATGAACACAGCTTAACAGACTGCTGTGACAACATTAAATGCTACAACATTTGCATTATAGGGGTCCCAGAAGGAGAAGAGAGAGAGAAAGGACCAGAGAAAATATTTGAAGAGATTATATCGAAAACTTCCCTAACATGGGAAAGGAAATAGCCACCCAAGTCCAGGAAGCACAGAGTCCCATACAGGAAAAACCTAAGGAGAAACACGCTGAGACACATAGTAATGAAACTGGCAAAAATTAAAGACAAAGAAAAATTATTGAAAGCAGCAAGGAAAAAATGACAGATAACATACAAGGGAACTTCCATAAGGTTAACAGATGACTTCTCAGCAGAAACTCTACAAGCCAGAAGGGAGTGGCATTATATACTTAAAGTGATGAAAGGGAAGAACCTAAAACTAAGATTACTCTACCTGGCAAGGATCTCATTCAGATTTGATGGAGAAATCAAAAGCTTTAGAGACAAGCAAAAGCTAAGAGAATTCAGCACCACAAAACCAGCTGTACAACAAATGCTAAAGGAACTTCTCTAAGTGGGAAACACAAGAGAAGAAAAGAACCTACAAAAACAAACCCAAAACAATTAAGAAAATGGTCATAGGAACATACATATCGATAATTACCTTAAACGTGAATGGATTAAATGCTCCAACTGAAAGAAGCAGGCTTGCTGAATAGATAGAAAAACAAGACCCATATATAGGCTTTCAACAAGAGACACACTTCAGACCTAGGGACACATACAGACTGAAAGTAAGGAGATGGAAAAAGATATTCCATGCAAATGGAAACCAAAAGAAAGCTGGAGTAGCAATACTCATACCAGATAAAATAGACTTTACAATAAAGAATGTTACAAGAGACAAAGAAGGACACTACATAATGATCAAAGGATCAATCCAAGAAGAAGATATAACAATTATAAATGTATATGCACCCAACATAGGAGCACCTCAATACATAAGGCAAATGCTAACAGCTATAAAACAGGAAATCGACAGAAACACAATAATAGTGGGGGACTTTAACACCTCAGTTACACCAATGGACAGATCATCCAAAATGAAAATAAATGGGGAAACACAAGCTTTAAATGACACAATAGACCAGATATTTTAACTGATATTTAGGATATTCCATCCAAAAACAGCAGATTACAATTTCTTCTCAAGTGTGCACGGAACATTCTCTAGGATAGATCACATCCTGGGTCACAAATCAAGCGTCAGTAAATTTTAGAAAATTGAAATCATATAAAGCATCTTTTATGACCACAACACTATGAGATTAGAAATGAATTATAGGGGAAAAAAACGTTAAAAACACAAACACATGGAGGCTAAACACTATGTTACTAAATAACCAAGAGATCACTGAAGAAATCAAAGAGGAAATACAAATTAGCTAGAGATAAATGACAATGAAAACATGACGATCCAAAACCTATGGGATGCAGCAAAAGCAGTTCTAAGAGGGAAGTTTATAGCTATACAAGCCTACCTCAAGAAACAAGAAAAATCTCAAATAAACAATCTAACCTTACACACAAAGGGACTAGAGAAAGAAGAACAAAGAAAACTCAGTGTTAGCAGAAGGAAAGAAATCATAAAGAGCAGAATAGAAGTAAATGAAATAGAAACAAAGAAAACAATAGCAAAGATCAATAAAACTAAAAGCTGGTTATTTGAGAAGGTAAACAAAATTAATAAACCGTTAGCAGACTCATCAAAAAAAAAGAGGGAGAGGACTGAAATCAATAAAATTAGAAATGGAAAAGAAATTACAACAGACACCACAGAAATACAAACCATCCTAAGAGACTACTACAAGCAACTCTATGCCGGTAAAATGGAGAACCTGGAAGAAATGGACAAATTCTTAGAAAGGTATAACCTTCCAAGATTGGACCAGGAAGAAATAGAATATATGTACAGACCAATCACAAGTAATGAAATTGAAAATGTGATTAAAAATTTTCCAACAAGTAAAAGTCAAGGACCAGATGGCTTCACAGGTGAATTCTATCAAACATTTAGAGAAGAGCTAACACCCATCCTGCTCAAACTTTTCCAAAAAATTGCAGAGGAAGGAACACTCCCAAACTCATTCTATGAGGCCACCACCACCCTGATACCAAAACCAGACAAAGATACTACAAAAAAAGAAAATTAAAGACCAATATCACTGATGAATATAGATGCAAAGATCCTCAACAAAATACTAGCAAACAAAATCCAACAACACATTAAAAGGATCAGACACCATGATCAAGTGGGATTTAACTTAGCGATGCAAGGATTCTTCAATGTATGCAAATCAATCAATATGATACACCATATTAACAAATTGAAGAATAAAAACCATATGATCATCTCAATAGATGCAGAAAAATCTTTTGGCAAAATTCAACACCCGTTTATTATAAAAACTCTCCAGAAAGTGGGCATAGAGGGAACCTACCTCAACATAATAAAGGCCATGTACGCCAAACCCACAGCAAACATCATTTGCAATGGTGGAAAACTGACAGCATTTCCTCTAAGATCAGGAATAAGACAAGGATGTCCACCATCACCGCTATTATTCAACATAGTTTTGGAAGTCGTATCCACAGCAGTTGGAGAAGAAAAAGAAATAAAAGGAATACAAATTGGAAAAGAAGAAGTAAAACTGTCACTGTTTGAAGATGACATGATATTATACATAGAGAACCGTAAAGATGCCACCAGAAAACTACTAGAGCTAATCAATGAATTTGGTAAAGTTGCAGGATACAAAATTAATGCACAGAACTCTCTGGCATTCCTATACACTAATGATGAAAAATCTGAAAGAGAAATTAAGGAAACCCTCCCATTTACCAAACAAAAAGAATAAGATACCTAGGAATAAACCTACCTAGGGAGACATAAGACCTGTATGCAGAAAACTATAAGACACTGATGAATGAAATTAAAGATGATACCAACAAATGGAGAAGTATACCGTGTTCTTGGATTGGAAGAATGAATACTGTGCCAATGACTATACTACCCAAAACAATCTACAGATTCAATGCAATCGCTGTCAAATTACCAATGGCATTTTTTATGGAACTAGAACAAAAAAATCTTAAAATTTTTTTGAAGATACAAAAGACCCCAAATAGCCAAAGCAGTCTTGAGGGAAAAAAATGGAGCTGGAGGAATCAGACTCCCTGACTTCAGACTATATTACAAAGGTACAGTAATTAAGACAATATCGTACTGTCACTAAAACAGAAACATAGATCAATGGAACAAGATAGAAAGTCCAGAGATAAACCCACACACCTATCGTCAACTAATCTATGACAAAGGAGGCAAGAATATACAATGGAGAAAAGGCAGCCTCTTCAATAAGTGGTGCTGGGAAAAGTGGACAGCTACATATAAAAGAATGAAATTAGAACACTCCCTAACACCATACAGAAAAATAAACTCAAAATGGATTAGAGACCTAAATGTAAGACCGGACGCTATAAAACTCTTAGAGGAAACCATAGGAAGAGCACTCTTTGACATAAGTCACAGCAAGATCTTTTTTGATCCACCTCCTAGAGTAATGGAAATAAAAACAAAAATAAATGAGGGCCTCCCTGGTGGTGCAGTGGTTCAGAGTCCGCCTGCCAATGCAGGGGACACGGGTTCATGCCCCGGTCCAGGAAAATCCCACATGCCGCGGAGCGGCTAGGCCCGTGAGCCATGGCTGCTGAGCCTGTGCGTCCAGATCCTGTGCTCTGAAACGGGAGAGGCCACAACAGTGAGAGGCCCACGTACTGCAAAAAAAAAGCAAATGAGACCTAATGAAAGTTCAAAGCTTTTGCACAGCAAAGGAAACCATAAACAAGACGAAAAAACCCTCAGAATGGGAGAAAATATTTGCAAACGAATCAATGGACAAAGGATTAATCTCCAAAATATGGAAACAGCTCATGCAGCTCAATATTAAAAAAACAAACAACCCAATCCAAAAATGGGCAGAAGGCCTAAATAGACATTTCTCCAGAGAACACATACAAATGGCCAAAAAGCATGTGAAAAGCTGCTCAACATCACTAATTATTAGAGAAATGCAAATCAAAACTACAGTGACTTATCACCTGACACCAGTTAGAATGGGCATCATTAGAAAATCTACATACAACCAATGCTGGAGAGGGTGTGGAGAAAAGGGAACTCTCTTGCATTGTTCGTGGGACTGTAAATTGATACAGCCACTATGGAGAACAGTATGGAGTTTCCTTAAAAAATAAAAAATAGAATTACTGTATGATCCAGCAATCCCACTACTCGGCATATACCCAGAGAAACCCATAATTCAAAAAGACACATGCACCCCAATGTTCATTACAGCACTCTTTAGAATAGCCAGGTCATGGAAGCAACCTAAATGCCCATCGACCGAGGAATGGATAAAGAAGGTGTGGTACATATATACAATGGAATATTACTCAGCCATAAAAAGGAATGATATTGGGTCAATTGTTGAGATGTGGATCGATCTAGAGACTGTCATACAGAGTGAAGTAAGTTTGAAAGAGAAAAAGAAATATTGTATATTAACACATATATGTGGAACCTAGAATATTACTCAGCCATAAAAAGAATGATATTGGGTCAATTGTTGAGACGTGGATGGATCTAGGTACTGTAATACAGACTGAAGTAAGTTAGAAAGAGAAAAAGAAATATCGTATATTAACTCATATATGTGGAACCTAGAAAAATGGTACAGATGAACTGGTTTGCAGGGCAGAAATTGAGACACAGATGTAGAGAACAAACGTATGGACACCAAGGGGGGAAAGCCATGGTGGGGTGGTGGTGGTGGTGGTGTGATGAATTGGGCGATTGGGATTGACATGTATACAGTGATGTGTATAAAATTGATGACTAATAAGAATCTGCTGTATAAAAAAAACAAATAAAATAAAATTTAAAAAAACAAAAAAACCCAAAAATGAAATAAGTAAAATAAAAAATTTTTTGTAATTATTAAAATAAAAACAAATAATAAAATAAAAAAAGAAGAGAGCAACCAAACCAATAAACAAATCCAGCAATGATAACAAGCACTGAAAACTATACTAAGATAAACATAAATTTCAGAAACTAGTCAGTCGCAGACAGCAAACCCACAGTCTACAGTTGCTCCCAAAATCCTCTGCCTCAATTTTGGGTTGATTTGTTGTCTATTCAGGTATTCCTCAGATGCAGGGTACCTCAAGTTGATTGTGGGAATTTAATCCACTGCTCCTGAGGCTGCATGGAGAAATTTCCCTTTTCTTTGTTCACACAGCTCCTGGGGTTCAGCTTTGGTTATGGCCACACCTCTGTGTGTAGGTTGCTCTCAGGCTTCCATTCCTTTTGGGAAGTCTGAGGTCTTCTGCCAGCATTTAGTAGGTGTTCTGTAGGAGTTGTTCCACATGTAGATGTATTTTTGATGTATTTGTGGGAAGGAAGGTGATCCCCACCTCTTACTCCTCCACCATCTTAAAGGTTCCCCTATCTGTCCTTTTAAAAAGAAAAAAATAAAGAAGTACCCAAACTACCAAAAGATTTTTAAATTTTGTTGTTAAATACTATGACTCTGGGAAAGAAAGGAAAAAAACAAATGCCAATGAATGAATGAATGAATGTTCTGTGAATCAAGACAGCTCTCATAAGAAGTGACATCATATGTTTCCCTTGCAAGTATAACAGAAGGACAGACAAGGAATTACTCGAAGTTTTCCAGGTCCAGTTGGCTTTACCTGTGGATTAAAAAGACTGGATTGCAGAAGAAAGCTCTTTTGATACTCTAAGACGTACTTTTATCCACTTTCCTTTTTTTTTTAATTTGCCTTAATGTAATTTATTTAATATATTTATTTATTTATGGCTGAGTTAGGTCTTTGTTGCTGCACATGGGCTTTCTCTAGTTGCGGCGAGCAGGGGCTACTCTTCATTGTGGTGCACGGGCTTCTCACTGTGGTGGCTTCTCTTGTTGCAGAGCACAGGCTCTAGTCATGTGGGCTTAAGTAGTTGTGGCTCGCGGGCTCTAGAACACAGGCTCAGTAGCTGTGGCACATGGGCCTTGTTGCTCTGCGGCATGTGGGATCCTCCCGGACCAGGGCTCGAACCCATGTCCCCTACACCGGCAGATGGATTCTCAAGCACTGTGCCACCAGGGAAGCCCCTCATCCACTTTCTTAAGTCTTCTTTTACCAAAGAGAAGTAAAATGACAGCACATTTAGATTTGAAAACGTGTTCATTGCTAGAACACCCAGCCACCAACACTCTGGGATCAGTTGGGATGGAACAGGGGCCAAAAAACCCCCAAACCTTCAGCCAGATAATTTAAAACATGCCTGTTTGAAATCTCTTTGCTTTGTGTCTTTTCTTGATGACTTCTCCAGACATCCGCTTTTATTTCCCTACAGGTTATTTCAAAAGATAATGAAAGGTGGGTGAAAGGATTTTTCAGGCTCTATGGGAAAAAGAAAGTATAGGTTATTTTTGTCTTTGCTTTGATCATTCTTTCCATGACTCTCCAGTTGGCTTCATAAACTGTTACTGAGATCAAAACAATAATTCCTGTTATCACTCTGAACGGGTGTCTGTCTGAGTAAATGTGCAGAAGTTTCTTTTCATTGGCCTGCTCAGAGCAGAGTTCTTAGAAATATACAGCATAGAACTCCTATAACTCTATTCATTAAAAACTGATTCGTCACTGACAAGGTTTCCTTGGACTCTCAGCAGATATAACAGCTTTGAAATGAGACTCAAGTGTCATTTCATCTTATGTAGCTACAGATATGTACCTGTTATCCTTAATAATCTCATTTTTTCTACTTTTGTTGTCTCCAGTTCTGCCCAGCTGGCGACAATATTGTCCTTCTCATGCTGTACCAGTCTGACCCCAGTTCCCTAGCAGATCATGACCAGGTCAGGAAGTTAAAGCAGTTTTGTTAGCACCACCTGTAGATAGAACCTAGAACTATTCATCCTGGTTTATAATTGACTGCAGGAAGCTCTTGAATTGGAGCCCATTTTGTTGCAGGATTTTTTTCCCCCTTTTACTCACCATATTAATTCGGATCATGAATTTGCTCTGCTTTCCTTGCTGGACTGGATATACTCCCTGAGCTGGAGCTCACTTGGTTATGACACCAACTCCCTATTTGGCTTGCACCAAGCCTCTTTCCTGTGGACTCTAGCTCCTGGCAAGAGCCTTAATGTGAAGAGAGTTATAATCAACATCAGATGGATTCCTGATGCTGTTCTCTGCCCAACTGAGAGGGGCCCTTAGTCACTCAGTGTTGAGGCTGCCATGTCCTTTGGCTTATGGGCTTTTGATTCCCTGGCTACTCCAGAAGCTAGGTGCTCAAGACTCATTGGTATCCTCATGCCCAGTTTTTAACAGTCTCACCTTCTCCACCTTTCCTGGTTATACATGTTGCTAAGGTACTAGCATGCGTCATGTCTCAGTCTGCCTAATTTTTTTTTAATTGAAGTGTAGTTGATTTACAGTGTTGTGTAGGTTCTGGTATACAGCAAAATGATTCAGTTATACATATATATATATATATATATATATATACATTCTTTTTCATTATGGTTTATTACAGGATATCAAATATAGTTCCCTGTGCTATGCAAGAGGACCTTGTTGTTTATCCATTCTATGTATAATAGTTTGCATCTGCTCATCCCAAACTCTCAATCCAACCTTCCCGCAACCCCTTCCCCCTTGGCAACCACAAGTCTGTCCTCTATGTCTGAGTCTGTTGCTGTTTCATAGATAAGTTCATTCCTGTCATACTTCAGATTCCACATATAGGTGATATCTTATGGTATTTGTCTCTTTCTAACTTACTTCACTTAGCATGATAATCTCTAGATCCATCCATGTTGCTGCAAATGGCATTATTTCATTCTTTTTCATGGCTGAGTAATATTCCATTGAATATATATACTACATCTCCTTTATCCATTCATCTGTTGATGGACATTTAGGTTATTTCCATGTCTTGGCTATGGTAAATAGTGCTGCTATGAACATAGGGATGCATGTATCTTTTCAAATTATAGTTTGTCCAGATATGTGCCCAGGAGTGGGATTGCTGGATTATATGGCAATTCTATTTTTAGTTTTTTGAGGAACCTCCATAGTGTTTTCCATAGTGGCTGCACCAATTTACATTCTCACCAAAAGTGTAGGAGGGTTCCCTTTTCTCCACACCCTCTCCAGCATTTATTATCTGCAGAATTTTTAATGCTGGCCATTCTGATCAGTGTAAGGTGGTACCTCATTAGTGTTTTGATTTGCATTTCTCTAATAATTAGCAATGTTGAACATCTTTTCATATGCCTATTGGCCATCTGTATGTCTTCTTTGGAGAAATGTCTATTTAGGTCTTCTGCCCTTTTTTTGACTGGATTTTTTATTTTCTTAATATTGAGCGGTATGAGCTGTTTGTATATTTTGGAAATTAAGCCCTTGTTGTTAACATTATTTACATATATTTTCTCCCAGTCTGTATGTTGTCTTTTTGTTTTGTTTATGGTTTCCTTTGTTGTGCAAAAGCTTATAAGTTTGATTAGGCCCCATTTGTTTATTTTTGCTTTTATTTCTGTTACCTTGGTAGACTGACCTAAGAAAACATTGATACAATTTATGTCAGAGTATGTTTTGCCTGTGTTTTCTTCTAGGAGTTTTATGGTTTCATGTCTTATATTTAAGACTTTAAGCAATCTTGAGTTTATTTTTGTGTATGGTGTGAGGGTGTGTTCTAACTTCATTGATTTACATATGGCAGTCCAACTTTCCCAACACCACTTGCTGAAGTCAGTCTTTCTAATTTATGATACTATGGTATTTATCCCTATATGTACATATGAACGCATTTGTTTTCATTATTTTAAGATAAACTCACTAAAGATTAAGGCATTGTATCTCCAACTTTCCCTAGAATCCTCAGATGCTGATGTAGAAGAAAGAGCTCTTAAAGCCCTTTGATGCCCTTGAAGCCACTACTCAATTGACCCTAGAGCATTGTACTTACTATTTATAACCTGTCCATCCACTTCAGATCTATGACATACCTGAATGACACTTCACTTATCTACCTGAGCCTAATAGAAATCACTGCTCATAATTCCATTACTTGTTAGTTATTGGACTCTCCAGAACTTTAGAAGGCATTCCTTCACCTAACAATCCAATTTATGCCTAAATTTGCTTTAAATTTAGCTTTTGACACAGTTTAGCATAAAACATGATGCTGATATCTAAATAATATGATTTTATTTTATAGTCTCTGGCAGCTGAAAGATATCAAAGCTGTTACTCTGACACTGGAGTTTTATTCCCCACACCACGACCTTAGTAGTACTGAGTTTCTTCCCGTCTACTAAAAACATTTTTCTATCAACACAACTTTTTAGTTCTCCTTCTCCTCTTAGAAATCTTTTCCTTCCTGGCATCTTTCCCAGATCATTTCTTCAACCCTATTCAGAAAACTTCATTTTATTTTATTTATTTTTAAAATTATTTATTTATTTATTTGGCTGCTCCGGGTCTTAGTTGCAGCATGAGGGATCTTTTAGTTGAGGCATGTGGGATCTAGTTCCCTGACCAAGGATTGAACCTGGGCCCCCTGCATTGGGAGTACAGAGTCTTAACCACTGGATCGCCCGAGAAGTCCCCAGAAATTTTCATTTTAAGCATTCATTGCTGAGACATTTTTCTTCAGAACACAAAATCGATAATAATCTCAGTCAAAACATAATTATGGGGCTTCCCTGGTGGCGCAGTGGTTGAGAGTCCGCCTGCCGATGCAGGGGACACGGGTTCGTGCCCCGGTCCTGGAAAATCCCACATGCTGCGGAGCGGCTGGGCCTGTGAGCCATGGCCACTGAGCCTGCGCGTCCGGAGCCTGTGCTCCTCAACGGGAGAGGCCACTACAGTGAGAGGCCCGCGTACTGCAAAAAAACAAACAAACCAAAAAACCCATAATTATGGCACATCTGCACTGGAAGAGTTTCGCTGGTGTCCCTGCTTCCTATGCTCAGTGAATTGCAAACTTCTGTGGTTCCACCAATAAATGGGCAGGCAAGGCAACATGTACATTTTTGTATTAGTCACTAAGAACTCCTGTCAATATTGTTTTAAAATATATCTGGCTTTTGTCTTCTCAGCTACTAACCTGTTAATCTGATATGTATTACTAATTTTCACTTTATGAGTATAGTAGTCGCCTCTTATCTGAGGGGGATACACTCCAAGACCCTCAGTGGATGCCTGAAACTTTGGATAGTTCTGAACCCTATATACAGTTGATCCTTGAACAGCAGGGGTTAGGGCTGCTGACTCTCAAGCAGTAAAAAATCCAAGTATTAGAGTCTACCCTCCATATCCACAGTTTCTCCATATCTGAAGTTTCTCCATATTTTTACTTCCTCTGTATCCATGGTTTCTCTGTATCAGAGGTTCTGAACCTGTGGATTGAAAGAACCTCAGATTGTGTAGTACTACTGTATGATTTACTACTGAAAAAAAATTCATGTATAAGTGGATTATGCAGTTCAAACTCCTGTTAAGAGTTCAACTATATGCTATGTTTTTTCCTATACATACATACCTAAGATAAAACTCAATTTATAAATTAAGCACAATGAGATTAACAACAATAACTAATAATAAAATAAAACAACTGTAACAATATACAGTAGTAAAAGGTTTGTGAATTTAGTCTCTCTCTTTAATGCCTTTTGCATCTTAACTAAGCACATGTCACACACTGGCTGTAACTTTTGGAGTTTGCAAAACAAACACAAACTCTTTTTCCTTCTTCACAATTTCACGGATAGAAGATTCGTTCTTACCATAGATCTTAGCAACCTCAGCATACATTTTTTCCCCCTTTCCATATTGAGAACTTTCACCTTTTCCTTTAAAGGAAGCACTCTTTTGGTATATCCAAATCACCACTCTTGTGCTTTGGGGCCATCATTAAGTAAAATAAGGGTGACTGGAACACAAGCACTGTGATACTGTAACAGTCATTCTGATAACTGAAATGGCTACTAAGTGACTAATGGGCAGGATGCTCTGGACAGTGGGATGATTCGAGTCCTGGAAGGGAAGTTGTGAGATTTCATCACACTACTCAGAAAGGTGTGTGATTTAAAACTTTGTTTATTTCTGGAATTTTTCCATTTAATATTTTCAGACCACAGTTGACCATGGGTTACTGAAACGAGGGAAGTGAAACTGTAGATAAGAGACAACTAGTGTATCCCTTTCTGTTTTCCTTAGGGATGTTAGACATCCTATCCAACATGGTCCACAGCTGTTTCCCTGGGAATGTTTAGTCACCATCATCCTGGGATTCCCTTTATCTCTCTTTTAAATTGAATCCCCTGTTTGCTTGATCCTTGTCTTCCTCTTTCTTTATTGATTCTTTCTTTTTGATGACATACATTCTCTGTTAGTTTCCTGAGAAAGGTTGTGCAGGAGGATGTCAGTCAGGGTTCAACCAGAAAAAACAGAACCAATAGGAAAGATACAGTAAGGGATTTATTTCGAGGAACTGGCTTAAGTGATTGTGGGAGCTGGTTTGGCAAGTCTAAAGTCCATAGGTCAGGCTGTGAGGAAAGGCAGGCCTGAAGTCTCAGACACAGGCTGTAACTGCAGGCCATAGGAGAAATTCTTTTCTTATTCCAGAAAACCTCAGATCTGCAATTAAAGCCTTTCAACTGATTGAATCAGGCCCATCCAGTATATCTAGACTAATCTCTTTTACTTATGGTTGGCTGATTATAGACATCTATTTTCCCTATTCTTTCTTGAGATCCTAAAAGTTGCTTAAAGGCTATAAGAGGACTTCCCTGGTGGCACAGTGGTTAAGAATCCACCTGCAGGGGACCACAGGTTCGAGCCCTGGTCCAGTAGGAAGATACTATATACTGTGGAGCAACTAAGCCTGTGCACCACAACTACTGAGCCTATGCTCTGGATCCTGCGAGCCACAACTACTGAGTCCATGTGCTGCAATTACTGAAGCCTGTGCCCCTAGAGCCTGTGCTCTGCAGCAAGAGTAGCCACTGCCATGAGAAGCCCTTGCACCGCAACGAAGAGTAGGCCCCACTCACCGCAACTAGAGGAAGCCCGCATGCAGCAATGAAGACCCAATGCAGCCAAAAATAAAAATAAATAAGTAAATAAATTTTTTTAAAAAGGCTATAAGAAAAGCTTGCTAAGCCATCCTTATTCAATGAGAGTTTACCTCAGGTCACTTAGATATGCTATCTCTTCTTAGAGAATGTTATGAATTTTTATTTTTGGTTCCTCTTTTCCCAGCCTCAGTATGAAATACTGTGCTTCTATAAACACGTCCCACCCTTTCTAGAGATAATAAATGGATATAATTGATTGTTACTGCTTTTCTTAATTATGTTTTATTTCTTGCCTGGATTTGGATCTCCTCAGTAAGAAGAAAAGATCTCTTGAATATGGAACTTTTCCAGAAGACTATTTTCATCTATTGTGTTTTAATTCTCATTACTTTCAGTCTCATATTTTGACCTTTTTCTGATCTTGCCTAAGCTTCTGAGAGTTTCTCTTTATAGCTATCCAGTTAATATAAGCCATATATAAATTTGAACTTCTAGTATGAAAATTCTAATATGGACATTCTGTTCTTTAATCATTAGAAAGAAAATTATAAAGTTTAGCATCCAGTTTCCTACTACTATGACAAATTCCACCCTAAACAGCATGGGAAATATGCATTCTAGCTTCATTTACATTAGCAATGAATTTTAATTCATAACCAGTTGGCTTTAGAAGTACTACCATTCCCTTTCCACATCCTTATCTATAGCTTCAGCCTCCAACCAAGTCCCTGAGACATATGGTTTTGTATTTCTTGGAAGGTTTACAGGAATTCGTTACTACATTCAAAATCCCTTGAGTCCAGCTGCAATGTGGGGTAATTACTCCTATGTGGAGAAGAGTCAAACTGCATGAGAACGTGCTTCTCCAATAATTTCTAATCCAAATATTCAAAGCAACAACACACATGCTTGCTTAGATTTTAGAATTGTAGGGTGGAAGCCCAGTTGAGTGGTGGGCATAATGATACTTTGGGCAGTAAGCACTGGGAGTATATGGGCTTTATTAAGCAGTGAACCCTTGGTAAGGATTTAAAAATATTTCTACACCAGAAAAGGACTTCTCAGCATCACTGCTACTTCCCAATAGTAGTTTTGTCAACAGGCAACTAGATCAATCAAAATGAAATATTCACAGTCAGTCAGTGGGTGAGGCAATATTGCTTATTGTCAAACTATTTTTATGCTATGAAATCCATTTTACAAACAACCTTATTCGGAATTCCAATATATAAAACAGTTAAGGAAAGAACAGCTCAAGGTGAGGAATATGAGATGCACAGAGAGAAGTGAGTTTAGCTTTCTCTTCATATCACAGTGACCAGCAAAGCACATCTGTAAAAACCCAGAGCTCTGCAGATCGTGCTAGGAGAACCTTAAATCTATATTATTTCCAAGAATATTTTGGTTATTTGCTGAATAATATATTGCTTATTTTTGCTGTGTAAGATGTAGCCAGTAAGCACCAGTCAGTGAGCCAAATTTTTGAAGGACTCATTGTACATAGCCTTAAAATAAACATCCAGGGGAAGAAATTGCCATGGAAAATAAAATATTTGAGCCTGGAGAGAATCTGAGATAAAAACATAAGAAGGAAAAACCCTTGGAGCACAACTGAGTATAATCATAAGCAAATATTTTAAAACATGCTAAATAGAGCACACCTGATCTTGTTTGATCCAGGAAACTAAATAGAACTAATCTTGGTAAGTAAGCAGATAGAAAATGCTTAGGTTCCTAAGAGCTATCTACATACCAAATAGTTCTGGAGTAAAGATGTAGTTGCGCTTACCAGGAATCTACTAAACATAATGTTCTGCTCACCAGCACTTTGGCACAGTTGTTTTGCTTGCTGAGAGCCCAGGTATAACTGAGACACACCAGGATCCTAAAGTGCTTTATGAGTCACTGAGAGAAGATTACACTACATCCAGCAGAGGTAGAATATGATTATGATATAGTATAATGTATTATAATAATAAGTATATAATGTAATTATGTATTATTGCTGGTTATCTGTTGGAAAACTTATATGGCATGTCAGAAGCTAACTTTCCAGCAACCAGCCTATCTGTAAGGCCTGGATATTGCGTTAGTTGACTATGTCATGTAAGAGGAGTTCCTATGTACAAGTGCTGAAAACAGCTAAAGTCACTGAGGGGACCAGAAACAAAGATATGAAACAGGAATGTTTTGAGGACCTTAAAGGTTGAAAGGTTTGTCAGAGAAAAGTAGAAGCGGACATTAATTACAAGATGAATAAGTTCTGGGGATCTAATGTACAGCATAGTGACTGTAGTTAGCAATACTGTATTGTATACTTAACATTTGCTAGAAGAGTGTGTCTTAAATGTTCTCACCACATACACACACAGGATGGTAACTATGTGATGTGAAGGATGTGTCTAACTTATTGTGGTAATCTTCCCACAATATATATGTATATCAAATCATCACATTGCACACCTTGAATTTACACAGTTATTTGTCAATTATATCGCAATAAAGCTGAAAAAAGTAAAAATTAAGTTAAAAAAGGAAGAATCTTCTCTTGCTCATGTAGGCTTAAATTCACTTTGTTTTTCATCTGGTGTATTTATAAGGCATTTGTCTTCCAGAAGTAGATTTGTGTTTCAGTGACAATGGCAATAATGCTTCTTTTGTAGAACCTATCTGTGTGGCCTTGGCCAAATCAGACTGGGTAAAGCACAGAGCACCCATCTGCTTCTTCTGATTGCTGCCTCAGTTCGGTGGCTGTGCCACATGGATGGCATTCAGAAATAAGAGTTGTATGTCCGTAGAGTAATGAGCCGGTCCTGGTGACTTTAAAGGCTGAAGGTTTTGATTCTGCAACCAAATGAATACAATCATAGATGCTTAGCCTGTCCTGACTAGGCTTCCTTCCTTCCATTAATTAACATATGTAGTTTTTTATAGGCACTTACTTAGGCACTGTATAGCTGTTATAGGGCATATAAAGTTTAATCCAATACGGCTCTCCCCTCTAAGGATCTTGTTATGGTTATTCTTATATCTTCCCTTCTGCCCATCTCTAAAAATTTCTCACTTTTCTTCTTGGAACACTGCACTAGGAGTAGATTTGCTTCCAGGAACTGTCCATGGCTTCGAAAAATGAATCTCTTGCTTGCCAGGATCTCTGTACAGACTCTGCCGAGTCAAATTCAGTGCCAGAGAGAATGTGTGCTTTGTTTGATCAGCACTGATTTCTGAACTGGGCCCTGGAAAAAGAAAACATGGATTTTGTCACTATCTATGGAGCCAGAGAAAAGGGTCCTGATTGCAGTCTGTCCTGATTACAGCTGTGCTGCTACCAAGTGTGACACTCAGAATGTCTACTGTGGTCTCATGGCAACCAAACTCAGCTTCTGCATGCAGCAAATGTGACGGCCTGTTAAATAGATGAGCTGTACAACTTGTAAAGTATCCAATTCTTGACTTGGAAGTGACTTTGTCTTTGATAACTTCTCCTTCCTCAAGAAAATCGTCTCCTACTACCCATCCAGAATGTCAAGTTCCTCCCGATCCCCATGATGATCCATAAATATCTACCCTGAACTCATGACGATGATTGGATTCAACATTGTAATTGCATATGCCTGACTTTTCCACTCTGTCAACAGCCTGTTCCCTGGAGTATCTCCCAGTGTGCATGTCATATCCTGTTAGGTAGATTTTGAGCCTATAGGAATGCATCTCATAGCTTTATGAGCAAAGATCCCACTTAATTCTCTGTCATTTTTAGCACTTAGCACATTGTTAGTGCTTTAAAAGGATGAAACAATTCCTTGACTATGTAGGTGTAGGGTATTTATACATTTAAAAAATACTTCTACATCAGACTTCCCTGGTGGCACAATGGTCAAGAATCTGCCTGCCAATGCAGGGGGCATGGGTTTGAACGCTGGTCTGGGAAGATCCCACATGCTGCGGAGCAACTAAGCCCGTGCTCTACAAGAGAGCCCACCGCAATGAGAAGCCTGCGCACCACAAGGAGGAACAGCCCCCGCTTGCCACAACTAGAGAAACCCCGTATGCAGCAATGAAAGACCCAACGCAGCCAAAAAAAAAAAAGACAAAAAACCCTTCTACATCGATTATCTTCTGCAATTTCCACAATTACCCTGTGAAGGATAGCAAATCTCTTTGACAAATGAGGAAACTGAGACATAAAGGGCTGAAGTCACAGATGGTGACAGTACTAGGTTTAGGATTAAGTTCTCCCGACTATTGGTCTCAGACATTTCTGTTTAAATATTGTCTCATCACATCATTACTCTCTGAAAGCTATTCCCACCAGAAATCTCATTTTAATTAGATATTTCATCTCTTAAAACTCTATAGGGTGTCTAACATTTACAAAACCATGCTGGGTGGAGGCAGTGAACACTGCCTGGGTTGCCAAAAGTAGCTAAAAGGTATAAGGACAAAGCCATCAGACAGATTTTCTTTATGACTCTTTGAGACAGGATAGTGCAACGTCAGATCCACCTTGACACCAAGTTATGTTGAAACTCAGTCTTTATCATGGGGACCACTGGGTGCCTTTCTCACAGCCACTTCAGCTTGGTTTTACAGGTGTTCAAATAGTGAGACTCTGTCCCAGAGCATCATTGGGCTTCCTGCCATATCTATGGATCTATGATCATGACTTTAATTTTAGAGCATGGTAGGGATCTTAATAAGGATCATGAATCATACTTTACAAATGAGGATAGAGGATGTGAACTTAAGTGACCTGTTCTATCAGGGCCATGGAGCTGGGCAGCCTTCTTTATTCATTAACTGATTCACTTAGAAAACATTTATTTGAAAACATATTTTGTTCCAGGAATTATTCTGGGTACTGGAAATACAGCAGCGGAAAAAAAAAAAAGACAAAAATCACTGCTTCAATAGAGTTTCTATCCTAGTGGAAGAAGGCAAATAATAAATAAAAACAAAAAATTAAATTATAGGGTATATTAAATGCAGCAACACATGAAAAAAAAAACAGGTGTCTTAGTCTGTTTGGGTTGCTATAACAAAATACCACAGACTGGGTGGCTTAAAAATAACAGAAATTTATTTCTTAGAGTTCTAGAGGCTGGAAGTTCAAGTTCAAAGCATGGTCACATTCTGGTGAAGGCCCTCTTCCTGATTCAGTCAACACCTTTTCATTGTGTCCTCATATTGCTAGAAGGAGCTAGGAGAGCTCTGTGGGATCTTTTTTATAACAGCGCTCTAATTCCATTCATGAGGGCTCCACCCTCATGACCTAAGCACCTCCTGAAGGCTTCTCCTAATACCATCACTTTGGGCATTAAGATTTCAACGTTTAAATTAGGGGGTTTGGGGGAGAGGAAAGGACACAAACATTCAAACCATAGCAGCAGGAAAGGAGGGTAAGGTGTTCTGGGGGTACTGGGCAAATTTTAAATAGGGAGGTCAAGGAGGTATTCACTGACAAGGTGACATTTTTGAGTAGCAAAATAAAGTAGGTGAAGGAGTAAGTATTGAGAGGACCTGGGGAAAGCCTGTGCAAAGCCCTGAGGCAAGGGTGTGATGACATCTTTGGGAGGCCAGGGCCAGGGGCTGGGGCTGAATGAGCATGGTAGTGGGAGGGAGTACTGGAAATGAAGTCTCAGAGGTCCTGGAGAACCAGATCTATGTGGAGCCTTGTGGGCCTTGGCAAGGACTTTGGTTTTTACTCCAAATGAGTGAAATGAGATATTGAAGAATCCTGAGCAGTGAAGTGATATATTTGTGTTTAGTTTTAAGTGGATTACTCTGGGTTTTTATGTTGAGAATGGATTAGAGTGAGGCCAGGGTAGAACCGGGAAACCAGTTATTAGGAGGCTGTTGTAATAATTCAGGCAAGAGAAGATGGTGGCTCAGACCAGGTGGGAGTGGTAGAAATGGTCCAAGAGGTTGAATTCTAAATTTTGAAGGTGGAGCCAAGAGGATTTACTGAAGGATTGGATTTGGGGTGAAAAAGAGAAAAATGAAAGGCGACTCCAAGACTTTTAGCCTGAGCAATTGGAAAGATAGTGTTGCACTTACCTAAGGATGGCCGAGGCTGCAAGAGGAGCAGGTTTGGAGGGAGATGAACAGTTCAGTTTTAGAAATGTTTCCTTTGAGATGTCTTTAGATATCCAAGCAGTGATGTCAAATAGGCAGGTGAATATGAATCGAGAATTTAGATAAGAGAATTGGACTAGATAATTGAGTGGTCATAGAGTATTGCTGATATTTAAAGCCACGAGAATGCCAAAAGAGTGAATGTAGATAGAGAAAGAAGAGAGCTCCAAGGATTAAGGTCTCGGATACATTCAGTATTTCAGTCTAGAACTCAGTCTCCTGATGTCCCTACCAACGTACACACTGGAACATTGGTTCGAGGCTTGTATAACTGGTTTAATTCTAATGTGGACTACCAAAGCCAACATTTTATAACACTGTCTCATATAAAGGCATTTCAGGGATCCAAGTTTGATATAAAACAAGCTTGCCTTAAATTTCAGGTATATGGAGTCTTGTTCATATTCATGAGAGAAGATGAGGGCAATATTTCACAGGGCTGTCTCCACCCTCAACTTCTTGGGTTTGATGCTAGCCTGCCCCTCATTATTTTAGTACGTTCTCCATGCAGACTACAGCCCTTTGAACAATTACCCCCAACAGACTGGGTAAGTACTAAGTACTGGATTCCTACACCTGTGTAAATCTAGTGCTCTGTGGGACTAAGGAGCTTTCAGATTTTTTTTTTTTCTTGTGGAATGAGAAGATATTCTGAGAGTAAGTTTAAAGGTGGCTGAATCCACATCAGCCTTTGATCCCTATCCCTTAGGCATTGGATCTCAGATTTAAGTGTATATAAGAATCAGAAGGAGCTTATTTAAAATGTAGATTCTCTGGTCTTATCTTCAGAGATTCACATTCATTCAGTTTGGAGTGGAGCCTATGACTTTGCACAGCCAGTGATTCTGACACTGATTCAGGATCAGAAGAGACACTTACTTTCGATATGGATGAATGAATCTATTAGACAGCGTCTTTGATTCTGAAAGAAAAATTTGTATTGTTCATGGGAAGTTTATGGACAGATTACGATCTTGAAAGAAATCCTCAAAGTGCATTGTATTATATTAAGTCAAACAAAGTGTATATTATAGAAAAGAGAATGTGAGTCCGTACAAGGGAGGTTTTTCTAATAACTAACTTTATTTAAGTCATGGGAAAGTGGCATGTGAATAAATGTGGGTCTTGTCATTGAAATGAAAACGAAAACAGTTTGAGATGGTGCAGACTTTTTCTCCGGGAAATAAGATTTTGCTAGTTGCTGTCTAAAGTCACCATACATTAGTAGTAGTAGTAGTGCGGCTTGTGGGCTCTTAGTTCCCAGACCAGGGATCGAACCTGGGCCCCTGCAGTGGAAGCTCAAAGTCCTGACCACTGGACTGCCAGAGAATTCCTGACCATACATTATTTTTAAAAACAAAGCAAAAAATGAAAAAGAGGTAACTTCTTAGGTCCCTAACCACTCACAGATTCTTTGAGTGTTTTTAATATACTCGAAGGACAGAGGACTGGCCCACATTTTCATCATGATTGTTCCCTACTTTCTTCAACCCAGGGACTTTTTGGTGGGGTAGAACAATTTGAAACCCTTTCCAGATATTCTAGTAAAAGTTTCCTTCTTTCTGAGGGTAAAACAAGAGTGAATCAGAGTTGATATGACTGGGATCACTACTAACTTTGAACAAGACGTATAAGTCACAAGAATGACAGGAGACGCTGTTACATGAAGGATCTGTACTGGGTGATTTCTGACCTCTCTGTCTAATTCTAAGTTCTCTGAGTTCTAAAACTCTGAGTTCACACATAATCCTTATCTACCCCTGTGAAAAACCGTGTCCTGTTTGCTGGAGCACTCACAGAATCACATCTTTATACCTCATTCCCTGAGTAAATTCAGGGGCAACACATCACACACCAATAACCCTAGCTCTTTGTTCCATCTTTTAAATGATTTATAGATATCAAATACTTAATTCTACCAAATGCCTTATTACAATCAAGGAAAACAGTTATGGCAGTTTTCAAGAAAGAAGGTTTAAATTTACGTGTAATATGCCTTCCAAAATTCATTTCAAAATGCACTCACTGTCTTGTTTTGAATTCTTAGTGTCATTTTTTCCCCCTCTGGCTCTTCTGTATGTAATGATTTGTCAGTCAATGGCATTCCTATAGGTACATCTCTGTCAGAATTCCAAAAGCACATTAGCAGAGGTAAAACAAAGCCCTCAGAGGTAGGCATATTTTACTGTAAGATAACATTCCCCTTTTAGGCATTGTTTGCCATGTGTCTTTGAACAACTAGGGATTGTATTATCTCATTGTAGCAGAAGGCTTAGTGTTTTCTAACATAATTATGTGATGAAAGAAAGTGGAGTTTAGAATGGAATATATTGTGCTGCTTATGTTTTTAAATGACAGGCTTAATAACAATAAAACAGGTAACTGTAAGTAATAAACTAAGAGAATAATATACAACTACATCTAACTGGAGGTACTGAGAACTTCTTAGAATAAGTCTCTGTAATGGTTAAATGGGATAATCTTAAATCAGCTTAATTTATTGGCTTTACCTGCAGCAAATTTTTCCCTATAGAATACAGTAAATCTAAATAAGACATTTGCTATTTTATTTCATTTTATTTTTCACATTCCAGCATTCTTTCCTTCCTTTTGATTATAGCACCGTGGTTTCCTTTGGGGAATTACTTCTTACTCATTCTTTGCAGTCTTATTAATTGTCGACCAAAATGCCCACCCTCAGCTGGTTAAAGTGTGAGTCCATGACCCAATCAGATGTTTCTTCCCAAGGTTTGACTCTGTGATAGAAAGATAGAAAAACTAGAGCCCATTCATCCCCAAGGGAACTTGGCAAAACCCCAGACTGGTTCTTGCTACCTGTATCCCTGGAGCTCTTTGCCAAGACAATTTTGCACTTACTCCTTTGGTCTGTGAGTCACCCCATAGCCTTCTAATAAGTCGTTTTTTTATTATTCAAGTCTTCCAGAGCTGGACTTTGTTGTTGCAACTAAAGATCACTGATTGATGCACAAGAACTTGCAATCCTCCTCAATCTGTGTTATCTTTCTGAATGATTATACAGAATTTAACACTTCTTATCAGTATATATATGTGGAATATTTATTTCTTTCCATGGATGTGTGTGTTTGTGTGCATGCTTGTATGAATGTGTTTTGGTATGTGACACATATGGAAATACCAAGATTCCATCAACATCTTTATGAGAACTTGATCTTTTCTAATTAAGGGAAATTGCTGGACTCAAAGCAGAACACAGGTGTATTCTAAGGAGTCTCCTTTAACACTTTCTCCAGTTCATTAGTGAATTTGTAAGCCTTATTTTAGTCAAATGAAAAGAGAAATGTTCTTTTAAAGCTGTTACACAATGCTATACACATACTAATCTCATAGCAGGTTTGTGCTTAATATCTGGAGAAAGAGCTTAACTAGTTAGATTTTATTAACTACCATGAATTTCCTTCAAGGGAATGTGAAAAAGATTGTACAAGCTTAGCAATGACAACACTTCTGGAATGTCAACATAGATTCTTTAAAAGACTGAAGAGAATGTAGAAAAAGATGTTACAGTCTAAAGATCTGAGGCCAGGGAGGACTGAGATTTTGGACTTTGTCTTGCCGCTTTCACTGGATGACGTTTGATGTTTATTTCACCTTTCGTGGTTGTAATTTTCCCGGCAGTGGAGGGAAGATGAAAATTTCTTTATCTGCCTCAGAAGGTTTTATGAAGATCAAATAAGATGCCCTCCCATTATTCTAAGTGGAATAAGTCAGACAGAGAAAGACAAATACTGTATGACCTCACTTTTATGTGGAATCTAAAAACACTGAACTGGTTTGTTCACGGGAGCTGGTGGGACTGGAACCCCACTAGGTTCCTAGACCCCACTAGGTTCCTAGACTGAAAACCCACAGGTGCTAGACTGAAAACACGAGACTCTAAGGCTGAGAGGGGTTTGTGCGGCTGTGCAGGAGCGCTGGCATGGGCGACTCTTCCTGCGGTGGTGTGGGCTTGAGGAGGCGGCTCGCGGGAAGGAGGCATTTAGGGTGAGGTAACACAGACCGTGGAGCCAGATTTGCTGAGTTTGTACCTCAGCCCCAACATTAAAGCACTCTATGGCTTTGGGCAACTCAGGTAGCATGAATCTCATCAGCACAGAGAGAAAGCTTCACTGAAAACTCACTGCAGAGCAGCGGGGGAAGCCGGATTCCATGATGGCAGCAGCAGGGTTCATGGCAAGAATCACGGCGTGCAGGCCGCCCCGGGGTGGTCTCGTCTTCCTGCAGCTTGTAGACCCTCAGGCTCAGGAGGTGTTTCAAGCACACAACCTTGAGAGAGTAAGGTGTTCTTGAGACCATCCGTACTGAATCTGTGACTGAACCCAGTGAAGACTGCTATATAAACGTTTAAGATTCTGGCTGCTCATGCAGAGACCTATTTCAGCCATGGGCTGCTGGAGATAGCCTCGTAGACAAATTACTACCAAGTCAGCCTGTTCTAGCTGAACGGCTATTGTAGATCCTCATAATCTGACTTCACAATGGAGACTGCCACATTCACTGCCATGTGGCTGACAGGGTCTTGGTGCTCCAGCCGGGTATCAGGCCTGAGCCTCTGAGGTGGGAGAGCCGAATTCAGGACATTGGTCCACCAGACACTTCCCAGCCCCATGTAATATCAAATGGAGAAAGCTGTCCCAGAGATCTCCATCTCAACACTAAGACCTAGCTCCACTCAACGACCAGCAAGCTACAGTGCTGGACACCCCATGCCAAACAACTATCAAGACAGGAACACAACCACACCCATGAGCAGAGAGGCTGCCTAAAATCATACTAAGTTCATAGACACCCCAAAACACAACACTGGATGTGGTCCTGCCCACCAGAAAGACAAGATCTAGCCTTATCTGCAAGAAAACAGACACCAGTCCCCTGCACCAGGAAGCCTACTCAATCCACTGAACCAAACTTACCCACTGGGGGCAGACACCAAAAACAATGGGAACTATGAACCTGCAGCCTGCAAAAAGGAGACCCCAAACACAGTAAGTTAAGCAAAATGAGAAGGCAGAGAAATACGCAGCAGGTGAAGGATCAAGGTACAAACCCACCAGACCAAACAAATGAAGAGGAAATAGGCAGTCTACCTGAAAAAGAATTCAGAATAATGATAGTAAAGATGATCCAAAATCTCTGAAATAGAATGGTGAAAATACAAGAAACGTTTAACAAGGACCTAGAAGAATGAAAGAGCAAACAACAAATGATGAACAACACAATAAATGAAATTGAAAATTCTCCAGAAGGGAACAATAGCAGAATAACTGAGGCAGAAGAACGGATAAGTGACCTGGAAGATAAAATAGTGGAAATAGCTACCGCCGAGCAGAATAAAGAAAAAATAATGAAAAGAATTGACAACAGTCTCAGAGACCTCTGGGACAACATTAAATGCACTAACATTCGAATTATAGGGGTCCCAGAAGAAGAAGAGAAAAAGAAATGGACTGAGAAAATATTTGAAGAGATTATAGTTGAAAACTTCCCTAATATGGGAAAGGAAATAGTTAATCAACTCCAGGAAGCACAGAGAGTCCCATACAGGATAAATCCAAGGAGAAACATGCCAAGACACATTAATCAAACTAACAAAAATTAAATACAAAGAAATATTAAAAGCAGCAAGGGAAAAGCAAAAAATAACATGCAAGGGAATCCCTATAAGGTTCTCAACAGCTGCTCTTTCAGCAGAAACTCTGTCAAAAGGGAGTGGGAGGACATATTGAAAGCGATGAAAGGGAAAAACCTACAACCAAGATTACTTTACCCAACAAGGATCTCATTGAGATTTGACGGAGAAATTAAAATCTTTACAGACAAACAAAAGTTAAGAGAATTCAGCACTACCAAACCAGTTTTACAACAAATGCTAAAGGAACTTTTCTAGGCAGGAAACACAAGAGAAAGAAAAGACCGACAAAAACAAATCCAAAACAATTAATAATATGGTAATAGGAACATACATATCAATAATTATCTTGGGTTTCCATGGTGGCGCAGTGGTTGAGAGTCCGCCCCGATGCAGGGGACATGGGTTCATGACCCGGTCCGGGAGGATCCCACATGCTGCGGAGCAGCTGGGCCCGTGACCCATGGCTGCTGAGCCTGCGTGTCCGGAGCCTGTGCTCCGCAATGGGAGAGGCCACAACAGTGAGAGGCCCGCGTACTGAAAACAAAACAAAACAAAACAAAACAAAAACTTAAATGTAAATGGGATAAATGCTCCAACCAAAAGACATAGACTGGCTGAATGGATACAAAAACAAGACCCGTATGTATGCTGTCTACAAGAGACCCACTTCAGACCTAGGGACATATACAGACTGAAAGTTAGGGGATGGAAAAAGATATTTCATGCAAACGGAAACCAAAAGAAAGCTGGAGTAGCAATTCTCATATCAGACAAAATAGACTTTAAATAGAGACTATTACAAGAGACATAGAAGGACACTGTATAATGATCAAGAGATGAATAGAAGAAGAAGATATAACAATTGTAAATATTTATGCACCCAACATAGGAGCACCTCAATACATAAGGCAAATGCTAACAGCCATAAAAGGGGAAATTGACAGTAACACAATAATAGTAGGGGACTTTAACAACCCACTTTCACCAATGGACAGATCAACCAAAAAGAAAATAAATAAGGAAACACGAACTTTAAATGATACATTAAACAACTGATATTTATAGGACATTCCATCCAAAAGCAACAGAATACACTTTCCTGTCAAGTGCTCATGGAACATTCTCCAGGATAGATCATATCTTGGGTCACAAATCAAGCCTTGGTAGGTTTAAGAAAATTGAAATTGTATCAAGTTTCTTTTCTGACCACAATGCTATGAGACTAGATATCAATTAGAGGAAAATAACTGTAAAAAATGCTAAGGCATGGAGGCTAGACACTACGCTACTAAATAAGTAAGAGATCACTGAAGAAATCAAAGAGGAAATCAAAAAATACATAGAAACAAATGACAATGAAAACATGACAGCCCAAAACCTATAGGATGCAGCAAAAGCATTTCTAAGAGGAAAGTTTATAGCAATACAATCCTACCTTAAGAAACAAGAAACATCTCAAATAAACAACCTAATCTTACACCTAAAGCAGTTAGAGAAAGAAGAACCAAAAAAACCCAAATTTAGCAGAAGGAAAGAAATCATAAAGATCAGATTGGAAATAAATGAAAAAGAAATGAAGGAAACAATAGCCAAGATCAGTAAAACTAAAAGCTGGTTCTTTGAGAAGATAAACAAAATTGATAAACCATTAGCCAGACTCATCAAGAACAAAAGGGAGAAGTTGCAAATCAACAGAGTTAGAAATGAAAAAGGAGAAGTAACAACTAACACTGCAGAAATACAAAGGATCCTGAAAGATTACTACAAGCAACTATATGCCAATAAAATGGACAACCTGGAAGAAATGGACAAATTCTTAGAAAAGCACAACCTTCTGAGACTGAACCAGGAAGAAATAGAAAATATAAACAGACCAATCACAAGCACTGAAATTGAAGCTGTGATTTAAAATCTTCCAAAAAACAAAAGCCCAGGACCAGATGGCTTCATATGTGAATTCTGTCAAACATTTAGAGAAGACTAAAACCTATCCTTCTCAAACTCTTCCAAAATATAGCAGAGGGAGGAGCACTCCCACACTCATTCTACGAGGCCACCATCACCCTGATACCCAAACCAGACAAAGATGTCACAATAATAGAAAACTACAGACCAATATCACTGATGAACATAGATGCAAATATCCACATCAAAATACTAGCAAACAGAATCCAACAGCACATTAAAAAGATCATACACCATGCTCAAGTGAGGTTTATCCCAGGAATGCAAGGATTCTTCAATATACGCAAATCAATGTGATACACCATATTAACAAATAGAAGGAGAAAAACCATATGACAATCTCAATATATGCACAGAGAACTTTTGACAAAATTCCACACCCATTTATGATAAAACCTCTCCAGAAAGTAGGTATAGAGGGAACTTACTTCAACGTAATAAAGGCCATATATGATAAACCCACAGCCAACATCATTCTTAGTGGTGCAAAACTGAAACGATTTCCACTAAGATCAGGAAGCAAGACAAGGTTGCCCACTCTCACCACTCTTATTCAACATAGTTTTGGAAGTTTTATCCACAGCAATCACAGACGAAAAAGGAATAAAAGGAATCCAAATCAGAAAAGAAGTTGAAATATCACTGTTTGCAGATGACATGATACTATACATAGGAAATCCTAAAGATGCTACCAGAAAACTACTGGAGCTCATCAGTGAATTTGGTAAAGTAGCAGGATACAAAATTAATGTACAAAAATATCTGGCATTCCTATGCACTAGTGATGAAAAATCTGAAAGTGAAATTAAGAAAACACTCTTATTTACCATTGCAACAAAAAGAATAAAATATCTAGGAATAAACCTACCTAAGGAGACAAAAGACCTGTATGCAGAAAATTATAAGACACTGATGAAAGAAATTAAAGATGATACAAATAGATGGAGAGATATACCATGTTCTTGGATTGGAAGAATCAACATTGTGAAACTGACTCTACTACCCAAAGCAATCTACAGATTCAATGCAATCCCTATCAAACTACCACTGGCATTTTTCACAAAACTAGAACAAAAAAATTCACAATTTGTACGGAAACACAAAAGACCCTGAGTGGCCAAAGCAATCTTGAGAATGAAAAATGGAGCTGGAGGAATCAGGCTCCCTGACTTCAGACTATACTACAAAACCACACTAATCAAGACAATATGGTACTGGCACAAAAACAGAAATATAGATCAATAGAACAGGATAGAAAGCCCAGAGATAAACCCACACACATACAGCCACCTTATCTTTGATAAAAGAGACAAGAATATACAATGGAGGAAAGACAGCCTCTTCAATAAGTGGTGCTGGGAAAATTGGACAGCTACATGTAAAAGAATGAAATTAGAGCACTCCCTAACACTGTACACAAAAATAAATTCAACATGGATTAAAGACCTAAAGTAAGGCCAGACACTATCAAACTCTTAGAGGAAGACATAGGCAGAACACTCTATGACGTAAATCACAGCAAGATCCTTTTTGCCCCACCTCTTAGAGAAATGGAAATAAAAACAAAAATAAACAAATGGGACCTAATGAAACTTAAAAGCTTTTGCACAACAAAGGAAACCATAAATAATACAAATAGACATCCCTCGGAATGGGAGAAAATATTTGCAAACAAAGCAACTGACAAAGGATTAATCTCACAAATATACAAGCAGCTGATGCAGCTCAATATCAAAAAACAAACAACCCTATCCCAAAATGGGCAGAAGACCTAAATAGACATTTCTCCAAAGAAGATATACAGATTGCCAACAAACTCATGAAAGGATGCTCAACATCACTAACCATTAGAGAAATGCAAATCAAAACTACAATGATATATCATCTCACACCAGTCAGAATGGCCATCATCAAAAATCTACAAACAAATGCTGGAAAAGGTGTGGAGAAAAGGGAACTCTCTTTCACTGTTGGTGGGAATATAAATTGACTCAGCCACTATGGAGAACAGTATTGAGGCTCCTTAGAAACTAAAAATAGACCTGTCCCAGCAATACCAGTACTGGGATATACCCCAAGAAAACCATAATTCAAAAAGAGTCATGTACCACAATGTTCATTGCAGCTCTATTTACAATAGCCAGGACATGGAAGCAACTAAGTGTCCGTCGACAGATGAATGGATAATGCAGATGTGGAACATATATACAATGGAATATTACTCAGCCATAAAAAGAAATGAAATTTAGTTATTTGTAGTGGGGTGGATGGACCTAGAGTCTGTCATACAGAGTGAAGTTTCGTCAGAAAGAGAAAAACAAGTACTGTATGCTAACACATATACATGGAATCGAAAAAAAAAAAAGGTTATGAAGAGCCTAGCAGCACGACAGGAATAAAATAGACGTGGAGAATGGAATTGAGGACACAGGAAGGGGGAAGTGTAAGCTGGGTCAAAGTGAGAGAGTGACATGGACTCATATACACTACCAAACGTCAAATAGACAGCTAGTGCGAAGCAGCTGCATAGCACACGGAGATCAGATCAGTGCTTTGTGACCACCTAGAGAGGTGGTATAAGGAGGGTGGGAGGGAGATGTAAGAAGGAAGGGATATGGGGATATATGTATACGTATAGCTGATTCACTTTGTTATACGGCAGCAACTAAGACAACAATGTAAAGCAATTATACTCCAATATATTAAAAAATGAAAATAAAAATTAAAAAAATGAAAGCAGTGAACTCATACAGGTAGTAAAATGGTGTTTGCCCAATGTCGAGGTGTAGGGGAAATTGAGAGATGTTGATCAAAGGGTACAAACTTTCACTTACAAGATGAATAAAATTCTGAGGATCTAATATACAGCATGGTAACTATAGTTATCAACACTCTATTATACAATTAAAAGTTGCTGTAAGAGCAGAGCTTTAATGTTTGATTCCATTCCACCACAATAAAGTGGACATTGCAATAAGGTGAGTCACACCGATTTTTTGGTTTCTCAGTGCATATAAAAGTTAAGTTTATACCATACTGTAGTTTATTAAGTGTGCAATAGCATTGTCTAAAAAAGCAATGTACATACCTTAGTTAAAAAATATTCTAGAGCTTCCCTGGTGGCGCAGTGGTTGAGGGAGATTCAGGGGACATGGGTTTGTGCCCCAGAGTGGCTGGGCCCGTGAGCCATGGCCACTGATCCTGCGCGTCCGGAGCCTGTGCTCTGCAACGGGAGAGGCCACTACAGTGAGAGGCCCGCGTACTGAAAAAAAAAAAAAAAAAAAGAAATATTCTATTGCTAAAAGTGTTAACCATCATCTGAGCCTTCAGCAAGTTGTAATCTTTCTGCTGATACAGGGTTTTGCCTTGATGTTGATGGCTACTGGCTGATCAGTATGGTGGTTGCTGAAAGTTGTGGTGGCTGGGGCCATTTATTAAAATAAGACAACAATGAAGTTTGCTGCTTTGACTGACTCTTCTTTTCCTGAACAATTTCTCTGTAGCATGCAATGCTGTTTGATAACATTTTACCCACAGTAGAAGTTCTTTCAAATTGGAGACAACTAAGTTTACATAATGTTCTAAATCCTTTGTTGTCATTTCAACAGTCTTCACAGCAGCTTCACCAAGAGTAGTTTCCATCTTAAGAAACCACTTTCTTTGCTCATCCATAAGAAGCAACTCCCCATCTGCTCAATTATTATCATGAGATGGCAGCAGTTCAGTTACTTTTTCAGTTTCCACTTCTAGTTCTCTTGTTATTTCCACCACATCTGCAGTGCCTTCCTCCACTGAAATCTTGAACCCCTCAAATTCATCCTTGAGGGTTGGAATCAACTTCTTCCAAATTCCTGTTAATGTTGGTATTTTCACCTCTTCCCATGAATCATGAATGTTCTTCATGGCACCTAGAACGATGAGTCCTTTCCAGAAGGTTTTCAATTTACTTTGCCCAGATCCATTAGAGGAATCACTGCCTATGGCAGCTATAGCCTTACAAAATGTATATCATGGGTAATAAAACTTGAAAGTTGAAATTACTCCTTGATCCCTGGGCTGTAGAGTGGATGTTGTGTTAGCAGGTATGAAAACAACATGAATCTCATACATCTCCATCAGAGCTCTTGGGTGACCAGGTACATTGTCAATAAGCAGTAATATTTTAAAAGGAATCTTTTTTCTCTGAGCAGTAGGTCTCAATAGTGGGCTTAAAACAATAAACCATGTTGTAAACAGATTTGCTGCCCCCCAGGCTTTGCTGTTCCATTGGTAGAGCACAGGCAGAGTAGATTTAGCATAATTCCTAAGGGCCCTAGGATTTTCAGAATGGTAAGTGAGCATTAACCCCTAACAAGAGAGTCAGCCTGTCCTTTGAAGTTTTGAAGCCAGAAACTGACTTCTCCTCTCCAGCTATGGAAGTCCTAGATGACATCTTCTTCCAATAGAAGGCTGTTTCATCTACACTGAAAATCTGTTGTTTGCTTAGTGTAGCCACCTTCATTAATTTTCTTAGCTAGATATTCTGGATTACTTGCTGCTTCACCTTGGACTTTTATGTTATGGAGATGGCTTCTTTAAACTTCAGGAACCAACCTCTCTGCTCGCTTCATACTTTGTGCAGCTTCCTCACCTCTCTCAGCCTTCATAGATTGAAGAGAGTTACGGCCTTGCTCCGAATTAGGCTTTGGCTTAAGGGAATATTGTGGCAAGAATTACCATAATGTGACACAGAGGCAGAAAGTGAGCAAATGCTGTTGGAATAATCATGCCAATAGGCTTGCTAAACACAGAGTCCTCACAAACCTTCAATTTGTAAAAAACTCCGTATCTGTGAATCAAAACAAAGTGAAGCACAATAAAATGAGGTGCGCCTATATATCATTATATCTCAATAAAGTTGGAAAAAAATGAGATGCCCTTCAGGTAGTTCAAGGGAAATATTCTTTAAGTTAGAAGCCTATAAAAATAAAAGATAAGATGACAAACAATAGAAAATAATGAGATCACTGTATGGAAGGAATTACATGATTTGCATAATGGACCCAAGATAAATAAAACCATTAAAAAGCAGATTTAAAACAATGCTAATCACAACTGTATGAAAGTGTGAGGCTTATTCAAAAGCCAATTTGATGAGGTAAGCAACCAATTTTCTTTTTAACAAGAGACACCTTTTGCAGGTGTATAACAAGTGGGAACTAGTATCTGTCAACCACCTACTGTTTCTTAGGTTCTTTGTTAGCTATATTTTTATTGTCTCATTTAATCCCCCAAATAATGTGAACCAGATGTTATCTTTATTTTACAGAGGAGGAAACTGAGACATGGAGAAGTTAAATTACTTGCCAAAAATGGTAGTTGAGATTCAAATTCCCTGTGTATACATTTCCAAATAGAGTCTGGCTTGACCATGTGCTTGCTTTGGCCAATGGGATATTAGCAAGCGTGACATAAGCAGAGGCTTAATAACAAGTGCTTGTCCTTTGGGGGCTTGTCTTCTTGGCAGTGCTTCCTCTTGGAACCCTGAGACTACCCAAACAGACCATGTGGAGGAGAATGGAGGTGCCCAGAGGAGGATCAGAACCAAGACCCCAGACACATGGCCTCAGTTGGTCACAGATCACCATAACAAATAAAACAGCGTGATTACCTGGTATGTATGATGAAGACATTAGCACATATCACATATCTTCTCTCATCTCATGGTATCCATCTTCCAGGTTTTCTTAAGAATTCTTTTTTAACATATAGAAATACATAATGTACTATAACAATGATTCTCCTTCCCTGAGAACTTTGTAGAACCAATCTCTGTTGTAAAGGAGTATGAGGGCAGCATGATTTCTTCCCTTGTGATAGTGATTGTTTTCTTCTGTATTATGCTTGAATAGTTTTTCTTTATCCTTGATAATAGCCTAACTAGCATATAAAGAATAGTATACTTAGAATATAAATTGGTGTTGACTGCTTTGCATCAAGTTTACTTCAAGCACAGCATATTCCTTTAGTCTGCAGCATTTATTTTCTTCATTTCTGGGAAACTTTTCTTGTTCTATATTTTCAAATTTGTTTTTTCATTTCTGCTTTATTTGTTTAGTTCCTTACAACCCAATATTTTTATGGTAGATAGTTTTTATCTATCTTTATTATCTATTAGCTTCTCTCTAATCTCTTAGACTTTTCTTTCTTTCTCCTTCTCCTCTTTCTCCTTCACCTTCTTTTTGCATTTATTATTTCTAGCCTTTTCTCTGTGAGAAAAATTCCATATTCAGCAGACTTTTTTCTTTCCTTTGCTTTTTCTAATTTGTTTATTTTTTTCTCAATTTGGCCAAAATCGGTTTCTGTTTTTACAACTCGGGATCATGGCAGGAAACAGAATTCATCCTCCATGCTTAAAATTTAGAGGTATTAAGAAAAGGATTACTGTTGGGATGCGGATGAGGTTAAGAGAAAAAAGTCAAGGAACAGTAAGATCCCAGAGACTAACAACTGCTTAAAGATGCTCCCATCCCTAGGACTACTGCACAAGGGAAGGAAAGAGTGTTCCTGGAGTCCACTGACAGTGAACATGTGGAAGAGGGGATCCCTCCCATGTAAGCTAGAGTTGTGGAGGATCATGCATGGGAACAGGGGAGAGAGGGAAGAAATACCTAGGATTCTCCCTTCTCCCACCCTCTGACTTTCCTGCCCACCTGGAAGCCTGGGGGAATGGGAACAAGTTTCAGGGGTCAGCTTCCCCTGAACCAGAGCAAGGCAGAGAGGGGCAGAGAATGGTGGTACTGACAGTGGTGGGTGGGGAGTTGACCAATGAGAATGACCAGCACGTACTTGCCAATTTATGTTACTTTCTTAAAGGATCACAAAGATTTTAACTCTTCAACAAGTCTCAAATATTTACTCCTTCCCACTGGAGCATGTGTGTGTCTGCAAGTGCATGCACACACACACACACACGTACACACGTGTATGTGTTTATATGCACATGTGCGCATTTGCCAAGTTTCCACCTGTATCATCATGAAGCCTTGATCTTTCCAAATTTGAGGGAAGGTATAATCTTCAAAGCAGAAAACAGATGGTATCTTAGGGAATCTCTTCAAACAGTGAGTCCATTTCATTTCCAGAGTTCATCAGCTCTATTTTATTTAAAGAAAGAGAGAAGAGCCAAAGAATTTCATAGCCATAGAACAATGTTATCCACCCTCAATTATTTTTCTCAGATTGGCAGGTTTCCTTTTCATCTCATACTGTTGCTTTATTGATTTGTTTTTGAGCCACTAAAAAAAAAATGAATTTTTATTCTTATGAAATCTGTCTGTAGCCTGAAACAATTGTGAGATATTTCCTTCTCGTTTTAAGCTATAATTTATCAAGTGGGGCTCTTTTACTTCATGTTGAATATTTGTTTGTTCTTGCCATGCTATTATTTTCATCTTGATCATGCTCAGGTAATACTCCAGTGGTACAGTGTTGATGCCTTCTTCCTACCATGTGAGGAAGATTTGTTTTCCTCACATTTACAGGTGGTGGGCTGAGTATTTTACATTATATCCACTTTTCTATAGCCTGAGGGAATGTCAGGGTTAAGGGGCCAGCTCAGTGGAGGGGAACGTGTGCAATGTGCATTTTCTTTGAGTTCTTGGACTCTGTTCTCCCTCTTGAGTGTTTCTCACAGCTTGGCACCAGCTTGCTGTGTTCCAGTATAAGGAGACAGCCTTCCAGCTCTGTGTTTGGCAACCACTGTTAAAGAATGTTGGCATTGGATGGACCTAGAGATTATCATACTAAGTGAAGTCAGCCAGGCAGAGAAAGACAAATATGTAATATCACTTATATGTGGAATCTAAAAAAATGATACAAATGATCTTATTTACAAGACAGAGAAATACTCACAGACATAGAAAACAAACTTACGGTTACCAAAGGGGATAGAGGGAGAGGGGTGGGGGGAGATAAATTATGAGTCTGGGAGTAACGTACATACTGCTATATATAAAATAGGTAAACAACAAGGACCTACTGTATAGCACAGGGGACTATACTCAATATCTTGTAATAACCTATAGTAGAATAGAAAAGAATCTTAAAAAAATACATATGTCTTACTGAATCACTTTCTGTAGACTTGAAACTGACACAATATTGTAAATTAACTATACTTTAGTAAAAGTATTAATTAATTAAAAAACGTTAAAAGAATTTTGGCGTAAAGAACAGGTCAAGCATCACGGAATTAAATAAGTCAGCTTTCCTATGTGAAGTCAGAAGATGTTACATCTAGATAGAGTAGCGTGTTTCTCTGAGAAGATAAATCTTACTTGGCTCTCTTTAAATCTATTGTTGATAACTAGCAGCTACAAAATTTCATTCTGATGTTGGCTCTATGAATTAGAAGGAAGGGATGCCAACCAAGAAGTTGGGAAAGCCCATGAGCATCATTGTAAATAGAACCAAAAACCCAAATAAAGGAGTTGGGTGGAGATGTTTCTAAACAGTACAATGAGAAATGGGTCGGTGCAAGGAGCTAAGAAATAGCCTGTTTAATTCCATTTATTTTTCCATAAATTCCAGAAAGAAGTCCATGAAAAGTATTAAGCTACATAGTTTCTTACCACTACAATTTGGTCATGTTTTGTTCCCAGTTAGTAAAGAATCTTTAGAAAATATTAAAGGAGTTCTGTGTAAAGTGAATATACATTTGTTTCTTCATAGCATCTCTCTGGTGAACAGTCCCTGGAAGTTTTGGGGTAGCTTTATGGAAAGAGAGAATGGGGGGAGGGGGAGTGGGAAGTGGAAGAAGGAGACAGGATTATTAGTTATAAAAATGATGCAATCCTAGAGCTTCTGGTGGCCATCTTTGCCACTTTGAGGGGGAGAATCAACCCAGAGCAAAACAGAGATAGAGTGAGAAAGTCAAATCCTTGAAGACATCATTTGAGCACCAGGATCTAGCCGTGCCTGAAGTTTATTGCTTGAACTTCCCAGTTAGAAAGCTAGACAAGTCTTTCTTTCAACTATTTTGGGTAGGATTTCTGTTACTGAAAGAGTTCCTTTATTAATATATTATGTTCCCCAGAGTTCAGCGGGGAGGCAGAAATAGCTAGGCCTGCACTTTGGAAAAGAGGACCCTGTTGTGGGGGATGAATGTAGGCAATAAAGAAAGGGAGCACTTAGCAGCTGTGTGTGGGGGAAAAAAGACAAAGAACAAGCAATAACAACAAAACAGGAGAACTTAAGTCCCCAAGTGACCCCACTTGGAGGTAGGGCAATCTGATGATGACATTTTTTTTTTTTTTTTTTTTTTTTTGCGGTACGCGGGCCTCTCACTGTTGTGGCCTCTCCCGTTGCGGAGCAACAGGCTCCGGACGCGCAGGCTCAGTGGCCATGGCTCACGGGCCCAGCCGCTCCGCGGCATGTGGGATCCTCCCACACCGGGGCACGAACCCGTGTCCCCTGCATCGGCAGGCGGACTCTCAACCACTGCGCCACCAGGGAAGCCCTGATGATGACATTTTTTGTGCCAGTTGATTTGTCTGGTAAGCCCACATAGGTGACTATTCTTATCTTGTTTTTTGTGTTTTCCCCCCAAAATTCCTTCCTCATCAGTAGAGGACAGTGTCAGAGGGAGGGACCATTAGGAAGTGAGCATGGGGGGTGTTATTATTATGCTGTTTTTGTTAATTCTTACGAAAATTTGTAGTCATTTACAAATTTTGCTGTGTTGTAATTTTGTTATTACTCTTGTTTTTCCAGGAGACCAAAAGTTCTTTGGAAACGTGGATTATATCATGTCTTGCTTATCCCAGGACACCCAATGCTTGGTACAGTCCTGGACAACCCCAGCCATGGAACATTGAACATGTTTGTGGCAGAGACCCAAATCTTTATCTCAGGGTCGAAAGCAGTTGCCTTGGTCTGGTGGAAGTATCTTGCTCAGAGGAATGGCACAAGAATAGAAGACTCAGAAAAGTAAGGGTCCAAGGGCCAGCTTATGGCTTAAAGGTACCATTAAGCTTACCTGACCTACTTTGACATTGCTAAAAAATTATCTTCAGAGAGAAAAAAATACTACTGCAGCAATGTAGTATACTTCTGTTTTGTATCAACATTTAATATTGTGCTGATTTTGTGAATGACAAATGGTCTATTTTACAGTCACAAGTTTTCAAGCCATCACTTTATGACTATCAATATTTTGCCTTTTAAAATTCTCAGTAATAACGTATCATGGATATTCTAGGAAAATGTAAACTTTGGAGGTCAGAGAGAAACAACATTACTTCATTCTTTTTCTTGAATGAAAAGTTGTAAAGCATATTTCGAAACATTGTGATAAAAATCCCAAACGCAGTTGTAATTTTGCTTATCTGATTGTTTGGTTTAATGCAATCTTACTGAGCCAGCTGACCAGCTATTCAAAATTAGTCAGTAGTTTGGAAAAACATGACATCATCATTTGTGACAGCCTTAGACAAAGTTCTAAAGCAGGTGAATTTGTTCTTCAGAAAATGCCACCTTCTCTTTCTAACCTGATCCCGTTTGAAAGTGCTCTCTTTCTTCCACACTGACCCCATCTAAGGAAATAATCAAAATACTAAGCTGGTCATGTCACCTTTGATTGAAAGTGTTCTAATGGCCTTTGCCTCCTGGTCGCATAAAATCCAGCTTCCTCTGTAGGATAAACAAATTTTGTTTTTGTGATCTGGTCCTTCCCTATCTCAGGAATTTGCCAATGTATTTGATCCCTTCCTGAGTTCACTGTTGTTTCTTTTGTCCCACATTGTTGGAGGGCAAGGAGGTCTTTAAATAGCACTTCTTCCTCGCCCAAGTTTTCAGAACCAATTGAGAAATCAGACAAAAGTGTAAGGCATATGGGGACCAAAATATGACCTTTGTTACCAGTAGGATATTAGAAACATTCCCGTTGGTGGACAAGTGGGCTTCCAAATACCAGTTCCTAGAACTACCATCCCAGTAGATGGTCATACTAACTAAGGCATAGGCAGTGCTGGATGAGGGCAGGCCTCCCCACACATGGCCCCTATCTGCCCCACAAGGTACTACCCTGCAGGCAGCCTAGGTCCCAAGCAGAAGGGGAGAAGAAGGGGCTGGCCTACTTACATCCAGTCTCTCTTCTCAATTTTTCCAATCATGTTAACTCACTGTTCCTTGGAGGAGGACTGAGTGAGGCCAGGATGGGGTTGGGAGAGGAAGGCCAGGATTGTGATGCACATGGAGGACCCTCCATACAGTGTGAAACAAACTAAGTGGAGAAGACGCCTCACTCCAGAAAGATGGACTGACCTTCCAGCTTCACTTTTCTTATTGCCAAAGCACAGAGTTCCTTTAGTGAGGATTTGTGGATGGTGGAGCCTTTATTGCTTGTAAGTCTGAAAAATCTTTATTTTTCTCTAATTTTTAAAAGATTACCTAGTTTGGTGGTGGTTTAGAAGTTTCACAGATCTTCCTCAGTGGTGAGAAAGGCAAGGAAAAGTGCTAAGCTGGAATGGGGGCTCGGGGGCTCCAGGTGCTACCTTCCAGCCACAGCCATTTGGTCTTTACTTCTTTTACATATTGGGTTTCTGCATGATACTATTTTAAACAAAGATCCTGTCAATAGACAAAGTTTGAGAGATGTTATTGTAGACTAATCCTTATAAAAATAATAGTAGCAAACATGTAAATAGCACTAATATGCCAGGTACAACATTAAGTGATGTGTGTGTGTACAAACATATTAATTTATTTTTCAAAACAACCTGGTGAAATGATTGTGATATCCCTCTTTTATAGATGAGGAAATTGAGGCATTGAGAACTTAAATACCTTTACTGAAGTTACACATCTAATAAGAGGGTTACAGCTGGAATTCGACCCCAGTATTAGAGTGTACATTATATACGATGGCACCATTGTGAGTGGTAGAAAAGTTGGAATGAATCCAACATCTGAATACTGGGAGGGGAGAAAAAGAGCCTCTGTTTCCTTGCTTTCCTGCTCGGCTTTTCCTGTTCCACCACGCCACAGTTCAGGGTGGCTGCTTACACCTGTGCACAGTTGATGCTGACTCTGGTCAACCCCTTGCTCACTGCTGCTGATTTAGTGGAGATGATTCCAGCCTCAGATTTTCAACATCCCACTTGACTTTACCAGTTGGATGACTCACAAAGCTTCTTGAACTTAGGAAGTCCCAAACAGACCTTGTGATTCCACACCCCACAAACCTGTTCTCCCTACACCCATTTGTTTTCAATAAATAGCATCATCTTTTGTCAGCAGCTCGAGCCAGAAACTTATTCGTCATCTTTATTTTTTTTAATCTTATTCGGAGTTCAATTGCTTCACAATACTGTGCTACTTTCTGTTGTACACCAAAGTGAATCAGCCATATGCATACACATGTCCCCATATCCCCTCCTCTTGAGCCTCCCTCCCACCCTCCCTATCCCCCCCACCGCCCCCGCTCTAGGTCATAACAGAGCACCCAGCTGATCTCCCCGTGCTATGCTGCTGCTTCCCACTAGCTATTTTACATTTGGTAGTGTATATATGCCGATACTACTCTCACTTTGCCCCAGCTTCCCCTCCCACCCCATGTCCTCAAGTCCATTCTCTATGTCTACATCTGTATTCCTGCCCTGAAACTAGGTTCATCAGTACCTTTTTTTTTTTTCTTAGATTCCATATATATGTGTTAGCATACGGTATTTTTTTTTTCTTTCTGAGTTACTTCACTCTGTATGACAGATTTTGGGTCCATCCACCTCACTACTAATAACTTAATTTCATTTCTTTTTATGGCTAAGATTCCATTATATATATGTGTCTCATTTTCTTTATCCATTCATCTGTCCATGGACATTTAGGTTGCTTCCAAGTCCTGGCTACTGTATATGGTGCTGCAATTAACATTGTGGTGCATGTCTTTGTTTTTTTTCCATTATTAAAAAAAAATTTTTTTTCTTTTATTTATTTTTTTATACAGCAGGTTCTTATTAGTCATCCATTTTATACACATCAGTGTATGCATGTCAATCCCAATTGCCCAATTCATCACACCCCCACCCCCACCCCCTGCCACTTCCCCCCCTTGGTGTCCATATGTTTGTTCTCTACATGTGTATCTCAGTTTCTGCCCTGCAGACTGGTTCATCTGTACCATTTTTCTAGGTTCCACATACATGCATTAATATACGATATTTGTTTTTCTCTTTCTGACTTACTTCACTCTGTATGACAGTCTCTAGATCCATCCACATCTCTACAAATGACCCAATTTCATTCATTTTTATGGCTGAGTAATATTCCATTGTATATATATACCACATCTTCTTTATCCATTCGTCTGTCAATGGGCATTTAGGTTGCTTCCATGAGGTGGATATTGTAAATAGTGCTGCAATGAACATTGGGGTGTGTGTGTCTTTTTGAATTATGATTTTCTATGGGTATATGCCCAATAGTGGGATTTCTGGGTCTTATGGTAGTTGTATTTTTAGTTTTTTACAGACACTCCATATGGTTTTCCATAGTGGCTGTATCAATTTAGATTCCCACCAACAATGCAAGAGGGTTCCCTTTTCTCCACACCCTCTCAAGCATTTGTTTGTAGATTTTCTGATGATGCCCATTCTGACGGGTGTGAGGTGATACCTCATTGTAGTTTTGATTTGCATTTCTCTGATAATTAGTGATGTTGAGTAGCTTTTCATGTGCTTCTTGGCCACCTGTTTGTCTTCTTTGGAGAAATGTCTATTTAGGTCTTCTGCCCATTTTTGGATTGCGTTGTTTGTTTTTTTGATATTGAGCTGCATGAGCTGCTTGTAAATTTTGGAGATTAATCCTTTGTCAGTTCCTTCATTTGCAAATATTTTCTCCCATTCTGAGGGTTGTCTTTTGGTCTTGTTTATGGTTTCCTTTGCTGTGCAAAAGCTTTGAAGTTTCATTAGGTCCCATTTGTTTATTTTTGTTTTTACTTCCATTACTATAGGAGGTGGATCAAAAAAGATCTTGCTGTGATTTATGTCAAAAAGTGTTCTTCCTAAAAAAAAAAAAAAGTGTTCTTCCTATGTTTTCCTCTAAGATTTTTATAGTGTCCAGTCTTACGTTTAGGCCTCTAATCTATTTTGAGTTTATTTTTGTGTATGGTGTTAGGGAGTGTTCTAATTTCATTCCTTTATATGTAGCTGTCCAGTTTTCCCAGCACCACTTATTGAAGAGGCTGCCTTTTCTCCATTGTATATTCTTGCCTCCTTTGTCATAGATTAGTTAACCACAGGTGCGTGGGTTTATCTCTGGACTTTCTATCTTGTTCCATTGATCTATAGTTCTGAATTTGTGCCAGTACCATATTGTCTTGATTACTGTAGCTTTGTACTATAGTCTGAAGTCAGGGAGCCTGATTCCTCCAGCTCCATTTTTCATTCTCAAGATTGCTTTGGCCACTCGGGGTCTTTTGTGTTTCCATACAAATTGTGAAATTTTTTGTTCTAGTTTTGTGAAAAATGCCAGTGGTAGTTTGATAGGGATTGCATTGAATGTGTAGATTGCTTTGGGTAGTAGAGTCATTTTCACAATGTTGATTCTTCCAATCCAAGAACATGGTATATCTCTCCATCTATTTGTATCATCTTTAATTTCTTTCATCAGTGTCTTATAATTTTCTGCATACAGGTCTTTGGTCTCCTTAGGTAGGTTTATTCCTAGGTATTTTATTCTTTTTGTTGCAATGGTAAATGGGACTGTTTCCTTAATTTCTGTTTCAGATTTTTCATCATTAGTGTATAGGAATGCCAGAGATTTCTGTGCATTAATTCTGTATCCTGCAACTTTACCAAATTCATTGATTATCTCTAGTAGTTTTCTAGTGGCATCTTTAGGATTCTCTATGTATATAGTATCATGTCACCTGCAAACAGTGACAGTTTTATTTCTTCTTTTAAATTTGTATTCCTTTAATTTCTTTTTCTTCTCTGATTGCCATGGCTAGGACTTCCAAAACTATGTTGAATAAGAGTGGTGAGAGTGGACGTCCTTGTCTTGTTCCTGATCTTAGAGGAAATGCTTTCAGTTTTTCCCCATTGAGAATGATGTTTGCTGTGGGTTTCTCGTATATGGCCTTTATTATGATGAGGTAGGCTCCCTCTATGCCCACTTTCTGGAGAGTTTTTATCATAAATCTGTGTTGAATTTTGTCAAAAGATTTTTCTGCATCTATTGAGGTGATTATGTGGTTTTTCTTCTTCAACTTGTTAATATGGTGTATCACATTGTTTAATTTGCATACATTGACGAATTCTTGCATCCCTGGGATAAATCCCACTTGATCATGCTGTATGGTCCTTTTAGTGTGTTGTTGGATTCTGTTTGCTAGCATTTTGTTGATGATCTTTGCATCTATATTCATCAGTGATATTGGTATGTCATTTTCTTTTTTTGTAGTATCTGTGTCTGGTTTTGGTATCAGGGTGATGGTGGCCTCATAGAATGAGTTTGGGAGTGTTCCTTCCTCTGCAATTTTTGGGAAGAATTTGAGAAGGATGGGTGTTAACTCTTCTCCAAATGTTTGATAGAATTCACCTGTGAAACCATCTGGTCCTTGACTTTTGTTTGTTGGAAGATTTTTAATCACAGTTTCAATTTCATTACTTGTGATTGGTCTGTTCATATTTTCTGTTTCTTCCTGGTTCAGTCTTGGAAGGTTATACTGTTCTAAGAATTTGTCCACTTCTTCCAGGTTCTCCATTTTATTGGCATAGAGTTGCTTGTAGTAGTCTCTTAGGATGCTTTGTATTTCTGCGGTGTCGTAACTTCTCCTTTTTCATTTCTAATTTTATTCATTTGAGTCCTCTCCCTCTTTTTCCTGAAGAGTCTGGCTAATGGTTTATCAATTTTGTTTAGCTTCTCAAAGAACCAGCTTTTAGTTTTATTGATCTTTGCTATTGTTTTCTTTGTTTCTATTTCATTTATTTCTGCTTTGATCTTTATGATTTCTTTCCTTCTGCTAACTTTGGGTTTTGTTTGTTTTTCTTTCTCTAGTTCCATTAGGTATAAGGTTGGATTGTTTATTTGAGATTTTTCTTCTTTCTTGAGGTAGGCTTGTATAGCTATAAACTTCCCTCTTAGAACTGCATTTGCTGCATCCCATAGGTTTTGGATCATCATGTTTTCATTGTCATTTGTCTCTAGTTATTTTTTCATTTCCTCTTTGATTTCTTCAGTGACCTCTTGGTTATTTAGTAAAGTATTGTTTAGCCTCCATGTGTTTCTGTTTTTTACGGTTTTTTTCCCTGTAATTGATTTCTAATCTCATAGCATTGTGGTCAGAAAAGACGCTTGGTATGATTTCAATTTTCTTAAATTTACTGAGGCTTGATTTATGACCCAGAGTGTGGTCTATCCTGGAGAATGTTCCGTGCGCACTTGAGAAAAACGTGTAATCTGCTGTTTTTGGATGGAATGTCCTATAAATATCAACTAAATCTATCTGGTCTATTGTGCCATTTAAAGCATGTGTTTCCTTATTAATTTTCTGTTTGGATAATCTGTCCATTGGTGTAAGTGAGGTGTTAAAGTCCCCCACTATTTTTGTGTTCTGTCGATTTCCTGTTTTATAGCTCTAAGCATTTGCTTATGTATTGAGGTGCTCCTATGTTGGGTGCATATATACTTATAATTGCTATATTTTCTTCTTGGATTGATCCCTTGATCATTATGTAATGTCCTTCCTTGTCTCTTGTAACATTCTTTATTTTAAAGTCTATTTTATCTGATATAAGTATTGCTACTCCAGCTTCCTTGTGATATCCATTTTCATGGAATATCTTTTTCCATCCCCTCGCTTTCATTCTGTATGTGTCCCTAGGTCTGAATTGGGTCTCTTGTTGACAGCACATATATGGGTCTTTTTGTATCCATTCAGCAAGCTTGTGTCTTTTGGTTGGAGCATTTAATCCATTCACATTTAAGGTAATTTTCGATATGTATGTTCCTGTTACCATTTTCTTAATTGTTTTTGGTTTGCTTTTGGAGGTCCTTTTCTTCTCTTGTGTTTCCCACTTACAGAAGTTCCTTTAGCATTTGTTGTAGAGCTGGTTTGGTGGTGCTGAATTCTCTTAGCTTTTGCTTGTCTCTAAAGATTTTGATTTCTCCATCGAATCTGAATGAAATCCTTGCTGGGTAGAGTAATCTTAGTTTTAATTTCTTCCCTTTCATCACTTTAAGTATATCATGCCACTCCCTTCTGGTTGTAGTGTTTCTGCTAAGAAATCAGCTGTTAACCTTATGGGAGTTTCCTTGTATATTATTTGTCGTTTTTCCCTTGCTGCTTTCAATAATTTTTCTTTGTCTTTAAATTTTGCCAATTTGATTACTATGTGTCTCGGCGTGTTTCTTCTTGGGTTTATCTCTCTCTTCCTGGACTTGGGTGGCTATTTCCTTTCCCATGTTAGGGAAGTTTTCAACTATAATCTCTTCCAATATTTTCTCTGATCCTTTCTCTCTCTCTTCTCCTTCTGGGACCCCTATAATGCGAATGTTGTTGAGTTTAATGTTGTCCCGGAGGTCTCTTGGGCTGTCTTCATTTCTTTTCATTCTTTTGTCTTTATTCTGTTCCGCAGCAGCGAATTCCACCCTTCTGTCTTCCAGGTCACTTCTCCGTCCTTCTGCCTCAGTTATTCTGCTATTGATTCCTTCAAGTGTATTTTTCATTTCAGTTATTGTATTGTTCATCTCTGTTTGTTTGTTCTTTAATTCTTCTAGATCTTTGTGAAACGTGTCTTGCATCTTCTCGATCTTTGCCTCCATTCTTTTTCCGAGGTCCTGAATCATCTTCAGTATCATTATTCTGAATTCTCTTTCTGGAAGGTTGCCTACTTCCACTTCATTTAGTTGTTTCTCTGGGGATTTATCTTGTTTCTTCATCTGGTACATAGTCCTCTGCCTTTTCATCTTGTCTCTTTTTCTGTGAATGTGGTTTTTGTTCCACAGGCTGCAGGCTTGTGGTTCTTCTTGCTTCTGCTCTCTGCCCTGTGGTGGATGAGGCTATCTAAGAGGCTTGTGCAAGTTTCCTGATGGGAAGGACTCTGCATGTCTCTTTTGGAATTATGGTTTTCTCAGGATATATGCCCAGTAGTGGGATTGCTGCATTATATGGTAATTGTATTTTAGTTTTTTAAGGAAACTCCATACTGTTCTCCATAGTGGCTGTATCAATTTACATTCCCACCAACAGTGCAGGAGGGTTCCCTTTTCTCCACACCCTCTCCAGCATTTATTGTTTGTAGATTGTTTTGATAATGGTCATTCTGACCAGAGTGAGGTGATACCTCATTGTAGTTTTGATTTGCATTTCTCTGATAATTAGTGATGTTGAGCATCTTTTCATGTGCCGCTTAGTCATCTGTATGTCTTCCTTGGTGAAATGTCTATTTAGGTCTTCTGCCATTTTTTAATTGGATTCTTTGTGTTTTTGATATTGAGCTCTATTAGCTGTTTGTATATTTTGGAGATTAATCCTTTGTCTCTTGTTTCATTTGCAAATATTTTCTCCCATTCTGAGGGTTGTCTTTTTGTCTTGTTTATGGTTTTCTTTGCTGTGCAAAAGCTTTTAAGTTTCATTAGGTCCCATTTGTTTATTTTTGTTTTTATTTCTGTTACTCTAGGAGATGGGTCAAAAAAGGTGTTGCTGTGGTTTATGTCAAAGAGTGTTTTTCCCATGTTTTCCTCTAAGAGTTTTATAGTGTCTGGTCTTACTTTTAGTTTTTTAATCCATTTGGAGTTTATTTTTATGTATGGTGTTAGGTAGTGTTCTAATTTCATTCTTTTAAATGTAGCTGTCCAGTTTTCCCAACACCAATTATTCAGGAGGTCGTCTTTTCTCCATTGTGTGTCCTTGCCTCCTTTCTCGTAAATTAGGTGACCATATGTGTGTGAGTTTATCTCTGGGCATTCTATCCTGTACCATTGATCTATATTTCTTGATTACTGTAGCCTTGTGGTATAGTTTGAAGTCAGGGAGACTTATTCCTCCAAGTCCTTTTTTCTTCCTCAAGATTGCTTTGCCTTTTCAGGGTCTTTTGTGTTTCCACTAGAATTGTAAAATTTTTTGTTGTAAATCTGTGAAGTATGCCATTGGTAGTTTGATAGGGATTGCATTGACTCTGTGGAGTGCGTTGGGTAGTATAGTCGTTTACACAATATTGATCCTTCCAATCCAAGAACATGGTATATTTCTCCATCTGTTTATGTCTTCTTTGATTTCTTTCATCAGTGTTTTATACTTTTCTGAGTACAAGTCTTTCGCCTCCTTAGGCAGATTTATTCCTAGGTATTTTATTCTTTGTGTTGCAGTGATAAATGGGAGTGTTTTCTTAATTTCTCTTCCTGATCTTTCATTGTTAGTGTATAGGAATTCCAGAGATTTCTGTGCATTGATTTTGTATCCTGCCACCTTACCAAATTCATTGATTACTTCTCGTAATTTCCTGGTGTCATCTTTAGGATTTTCTCTGTATTGTATCATGTCATCTGGAAACAGTGACAGTTTTACTTCTTCTTTTCCAATTTGTATTCCTTTTAGTTCTTCTTTTCTGATTGCCATGGCTAGGACTTCCAAAACTATGTTGAATAATAATGGTGAGAGTGGATATCGTTGTCTTGTTCCTGATCTTAGTGGAAATGCTTTCAGTTTCTCACCACTGAGTAGGATGCTTGCTGTGGGTTTGTATATGGCCTTTATTATGCTATGCCCATTTTCTAGGGAGTTTTTATCATAAATGTATGTTGAATTTTGTCAAAAGCTTTTTCTGCATCCATTGAGATGATCACATGATTTTTATTCCTTAATTTGTTAATGTTGTGTATCACATTGATTGATTTGCATACACTGAAGATTCCTTGCATCCCTGGGATAAATCCCACTTGATCATGGTGTATGATCCTTTTTATGTGTTGTTGGTTCTGTTTGCTAGTATTTTGTTCAGGATTTTTGCATCTATGTTCATCAGTGATATTGGTGTATAATTTTCTCTTTTTCTGATATCTTTTTCTAGTTTGGTTACCAGGGTGATGGTGGCCTCATAGAATGAATTTGGGAATGGTTCTCCTGCAATTTTTTGGAAGAGTTTGAGAAAGATAGGTGCTAGCTCTTCTCTACATGTTTTATAGAATTTGCCTGTGAAGCCATTGTGTTCTGGACTTTTGTTTGTTGGAAGATTTTTAGTTACGGTTTCAATTTCATTACTTGCTGTAGGTCTGTTTTTATTTTCTAATTCTTCCTGGTTCAGTATAGGAAAATTGTATGTTTCCAAGAATTTGTCTGTTTCTTCATGGTTGTCCATTTTATTGGCATATAGTTGTTTGTAGTAGTCTCTTATAATCCTTTGTTTCTGTGGTGTCGGTTGTGACTTCTCCTTTTTCATTTCTGATTTTATTGATTTGCGTCCTCTCCCTTTTGTTCTTTATTAGTCTGCTAAGGATTTATCAATTTTGTTTCTCTTCTTAAAGAGCCAGCTTTTAGTTTTATTTCTTTGCTATTGTTTTCTTTGTTTCTATTTCATTTATTTCTGCTCTGATTTTTATGATTTCTGTCCTTCCACTGATGCTGGGCTTTCTTTGTTCATCTCTCTCTAGTTGTTTTAAGTGTCGGGTTAGATTGTTTATTTGAGATTTTTCTTGTTTCTTGAGGTGAGATTGAATTGCTATAAACTTCCCTCTTAGAACTGCATTTGGTACATCCCATAGGTTTTGGGTTGTCATGTTTTCGTTGTCATTTGTTTCTATGTATTTTAAAATTTCTTCTTTGATTTCTTTAGTGATCTCTTCTTTATTTAGTAGTGCACTGTTTAGCCTCCATGTATTTGTGTTTTTTACAGTTTTTTCCCTATAGTTGATTTCCAGTCTCATAGCGTGTGGTCATAAAAGATGCTTGATACGATTTCAATTTTCTTAAATTTTCCAAAGCTTGATTTGTGACCCAAGGTGTGATCTATCCTGGAGAATGTTCCATGTGCACTTGAGGAGAAAGTGTATTCTGCCACACTTTTGCGTGGAATGTCCTATAAATATCAATTAAAGCCATCTGGTCTGTTGTGTCATATAAATATTGTGTCTCCTTATTAACTTTTGGTTTGGATGATCTATCCATTGGTGTAAGTGGGATGTTAAAGTCCCCTACTATTATTGTGTTACTGTTGATTTCTCTTTCATAGCTGTTAGCATTTGCCTTATGTATTGAGGTGCTCCTATTATGGGTGCATAAACACTTATAATTTTTATATCTTCTTGGATTGATCCTTTGATCGTTATGTAGTGTCCTTCTTTGTCTCTTGTAATAGTCTTTATTTGAAAGTCTATTTTATCTGATACGAGTATTGCTACTCCAGCTTCCTTTTGATTTCCATTTGCATCAAATATCTTTTTCCATCCCCTCACTTTCAGTCTGTATGCGTCCCTAGGTCTGAAGTGGGTCTCTTGTAGACAGCATACATAGGGGTCTTGTTTTTGTGTCCATTCAGCCAGTCTATGTCTTTTGGTTGGGGTATTTAATCCATTTACATTCAAGGTTATTATCGATATGTATGTTCCTATTACCATTTTCTTCATTGTTTTGGGTTTGTTTTTGTGGGCCTTTTTCTTCTCTTGTGTTTCCAGCCTAGAGAACTTTCTTTAGCATTTGTTGTAAAGCTGGTTTGGTGGTGCTGAATTCTCTTAGCTTTTGCTTGTCTGAAAAGCTTTTGATTTCTTTGTCGTATCTGAATGAGATCGTTGCTGGGTAGAGTAATCTTGGTTGTCGGTTTTTCTCTTTCATCACTTTAAGTATTTCCTGCCACTCCCTTCCGGCCTGCAGAGTTTCTGCTGAAAAATCAGCTGATAACCTTCTGGGGATTCCTTTGTATGTTATTTGTTGCTTTTCCCTTGCTGCTTTTAATATTTTTTCTTTGAATTTAATTTTTGTTAGTTTGATTAATATGTGTCTTGGTGTGTTTTTCCTAGGGTTTATCCTGTATCAGACTCTCTATGCTTCCTGGACTTGGATGACAATTTCCTTTCCCATGTTAGGGAAGTTTTGGACTATAATCTCTTCAAATATTTTCTCAGTCCCTTCCTTTTTCTCTTTTTCCTCTGGCACCCCTATAATTCGAATGTTGGTGCATTTAATGTTGTCCCAGAGGTCTCTGAGATTGTCTTCAATTCTTTTCATTCTTTTTTCTTTATTCAGCTCCTCGGCAGTTGTTTCCACCATTTTTTCTTCCAGCTCATTTATTTGTTCTTCTGCCTCAGTTATGCTGTTATTGATTCTTTCTAGTGTATTTTTCATTTCAGTTATTGTGTTCGTCACATCTGTTTGTTTGTTCTTTAGTTCTTCTAGATCTTTGATAAACATTTCTTGTATTTTTCTCAATTCTTGCCTTCATTCTATCTCCAAGATTCAGGATCATCTTTACTATCATTACTCTGAATTCTTTTTCAGGTAGATTGCCTAATTCCTCTTCATTTATTTGGTCTTATAGGTTTTTACCTTACTCTTTCATCTGTGACATATTATTTTGCTGTCTCTTTTTTTTTTTTTTTTTTAAATGAGTGGGATTGTGTTCCTCTTTTACTGGTTGTTTGGCCTGGGGCTTCCAACACTGGAGTTTGTTGGCTGTTGCGTAGAGCTGGGTCTTGGTGCTGAGATGAGGACCTATGTGAGACCTCACTACGATGAATATTCCCTGGAGTCAGAGGTTCTCTGTTAGTCCAGTGGTTTGGACTTGGAGCTCCCACCACAGGAGCTTTAGCCCTACCCCAAGCTCATGAACCAAGATACTGCATGCCGCATGGGGTGGTGGTTCACTTGAGCGTTCCTCCCCTCACCTTGGGCATCAGGGTCTCCCACCAGCAGCTGGCAGGTGCCATAGTTGTGGAGAGATGCTAACTCGGCATCTTCCCACACCGCCATCTTGACTCCGCCCTCTATTCTTCATCTTTAATTCCACTCCTCACCTCCCACATCCAGCCCAGTAGCAAGTCTTTTTTTTTTTAAGCATCTTTATTGGAGTATAATTGCTTTCAATGGTTTGTTAGTTTCTGCTTCATAACAAAGTGTATCAGCTATACATATGCATATATCCCCATATCTCCTCCCTCTTGCATCTCCCTCCCACCCTACCTTATCCCACCCCTCTACATGGTCACAAAGCACCAAGCTGATCTCCCTATGCTATGCAGCTGCTTCCCACTAGCTATCTATTTTACATTTGGTAGTATATATAAGTCCATGCCACTTTCTCACTTTGTCCCAGCTTACCCTTCCCCCTCCCCGTGTCCTCAAGTCCATTCTCTATGTCTGTGTCTTTATTCCTGTCCTGCCCCTAGGTTCTTCAGAACCTTTTTTTTCTTTCTTTTTTTTAGATTCCATATATATGTGTTAGCATACAGTATTTGTTTTTCCCTTTCTCACTTACTTCCCTCTGTATGACAGACTCTACGTCCATCCACCTCACTACAAATAACTCAATTTCGTTTATTTTTCTGGCTGAGTAATATTCCATTGTATATATGCGCCACATCTTCTTTATCCATTCATCTGTTAATGGACACTTAGGTTGCTTCCATGTCCTGGCTATTGTAAATAGTGCTGCAATGAACATTGTGGTACATGACTCTTTTCGAATTACGGTTTTCTCAGGGTATATGCTTGGTAGTGGGATTGCTGGGTCATATGGTAGTTCCATTTTTAGTTTTTTAAGGAAACTCCGTACTATTCTCCATAATGGCTGTATCAATTTATATTCCCACCAACAGTGCAAGAGAGTTCCCTTTTCTCCACACCTTTTCCAGCATTTATTGTTTGTAGATTTTTTGATGATGGCCATTCTGACTGGTGTGAGGTGAAACCACATTGTAGTTTTGAATTGCATTTCTCTAATGGTTAGTGATGTTGAGCATCCTTTCATGCATTTGTTGGCAATCTGTATATCTTCTTTGGAGAAATGTCTATTTAGGTCTTCTGCCCATTTTTGGATTGGGTTGTTTGTTTTTTGATATTGAGTTGCATGAGCTGTTTGTAAATTAATCCTTTGTCAGTTGCTTCATTTGCAAATATTTTCTCCCACTCTGAGGGTTGTCTTTTGGTCTTGTTTATGGTTTGCTTTGCTGTACAAAAGCTTTGAAGTTTCATTAGGTCCCATTTGTTTATTTTTGTTTTTATTTCCATTTCTCTAGGAGGTGGGTCAAAAAGGATCTTGCTGTGATTTATGTCATAGAGTGTCTGCCTATGTTTTACTCTAAGAGTTTTATATTGTCTGACCTTACATTTAGGTCTTTAATCCATTTTGAGTTTATTTTTGTGTATGGTCTTAGGGAGTGCTCTAATTTCTTTCTTTTACATGTAGCTGTCCAGTTTTCTCAGTATCGCTTCTTGAAGAGGCTGTCTTTTCTCCATTGTATATTCTTGCCTCCTTTTTGAAAAATAAGCTGACCGTATGTGTGTGAGTTTATCTCTGGGCTTTCTATCCTGTTCCATTGATCTATATTTCTGTTTTTGTGCCAGTACCATACTGTTTTGTTTACTGTAGCCTTGTAGTATAGTCTGAAGTCCAGGAGCCTGATTCCTCCAGCTCTGTTTTTCTTCTCAAGATGCTTTGGCTATTCATTGTCTTTTGTGTTTCCATGCAAATTTTGAAATTTTTGGTTCTAGTTCTGTGAAAAATGCCATTGGTAGTTTGATAGGGATTACCCTGAATCTGTAGGTTGCTTTGGGTAGTATAGTTATTTTCACAATGTTGATTCTTCTAATCCAAGAACATGGTATATCTCTCCTTCTGTTTGTATCATGTTTAATTTCTTTCATCAGTGTCTTATAGTTTTCTCAAATCAATAGAATTAGAAATGAAAAAGGAGAAGTAACAACTGACACTGCAGTAATACAAAGGATCAGGAAAGATTACTACAAGCAACTATGTGCCAATAAAATGGACAACTTGGAAGAAATGGACAAATTCTTAGAAAAGCATAACCTTTCAATACTGAACCAGGAATAAATAGAAAATATAAACAGACCAATCACAAGCACTGAAATTGAGACTGTGATTAAAAATCTTCCAGCAGGTCTTTTTGTTACAAACTCCAAATGCAGCTGGAATCTATATAATTCCCTCGAACACCACTGCATCACCCAAAGAAGAACAACACAGTAGGGACTTCCCTCGTGGCTCAGTGATTAAGAATCTGCCTGCCAATGTGGGGGACATGGGTTTGAGCCCTGGTTTGGGAAGATCCCACATGCTGCAGAGCAACTAAGCCTGTGTGCCACAACTACTGAGCCTGCACTCTGGAGCCCGTGGCTACAATTACTGAAACCTGTGTACCTAGAGCCCATGCTCTGCAACAAGAGAGGCCACTGCCATAAGAAGCCCACACACCATAATGAAGAGTATCCCCCGCTCACTAGAACTAGAGAAAGACCACAGCGTGTAGCAACCAAGACCCAATGCAGCCATAAATAAATAAATAAATTTATTAAACACACACACACACACACACACACACACAGTAGCTATTATCCCTCATATCTTTTCCTTTATCTCCACAGAATGAGGTACCTCTATGCACCATTTGTTTTTCCAAGGTTTACACTTCAATACACTCAATAACAACACTCTGTCCAATCCTTTCTTTCCTGTTTTGTAACCTTATCTGGGGGGAAATAATTGCATTAGAAATATCTCAAAATTTACCCTGAAAAATCACATTTACACAAAGATTTGTTTCAAAAAGCATAAGAAACTATAAACATACGTGTACTACAACTGTCTTATACCCAATTTATGTATGCTTGATCTAATTTCTAATTCCTGTGGTTGCAAGTTTGTTATATTTAGAGTAAGCTATTCAGGCATATTTTATGGAAATTTGCCACAAAAATCTTTTGCTATCTGTTTCAGTATTTAACTTTTCAAGATTTGTTATCAAAATATATACTTCGGAAAATTTAATTTCAAACATTGGACTTAAACTGTATTGAACTTGTTTTGTTTGGACATAGTTTACTCTTCTTGTTATTATATTGGCATGTTACAATTAATGGCCTATTTGAAATTCCATTAAATGCTCTAGTATTAGAGGTTCATAACTGCAGCATAAAAAATTTTCTCCAGACTGAAACTTGTTATACAAGTCTCAGCCTAGAACCAATTAAAAAAATTAGTCATTAAATAGCTTGTCTTTGAATGCAGACTTGTCATTTTCAATTCTTTGACTAAGCCGTTTAGACTGGTCTATACTCTTCTGTGCTGATGCTCTAAAAATTGTTTTTGAAGTGTTCATAGGAACAGTGATGAGACACATGAAGAAGAATATTTCTCAGTTTAGTCTGGGGAATGGAGTGGCTTCCCATGCCCTCTTCAATGTCCAGTGTCCTTCAGTCCAAGTATCCTTCTGGCTCACGATTTCTATCATGTAGACCTTTATTCCTCTTCCAAGGTTGCCTGTCTATGCAGGATGGAGTGTGGAATCTTAGTCAGACGCTCAATGATTTCTCCTCTTTTCAGCCCCACATTAACCTTCCATGTTTAGGGGTACCTGGTCCCACAAATTTGAGTTTCCTTGGGGTTCTGCAATGAAAATCAGGTTGCTTCCTGCTTAGGCAGATGAAATAATACTGAAGAGCATCGTTACTTGAGTCCACATCTTGTGTGCCATTCGCTGTCTTTTTAATCTTAGATCAGTCACTCCAATTTGAGCCTCAGTCTCCTCATCTATAACAAAGGGATGGCAAACTGCAATAGGGTTTTTGTGAGAATCAAGTGAGTTAATGAGGATAAAGTTAAAAACGTAACAGAAGAATGGATTGGGCAGGACATGATAGGTCACTGTAAAGACTTGGCTTTTACTCTGAGTGAAATGGAGAATCACTGCAAGGTTTTGAGTGGAGGAGTGAAATGATCAGATTTATTAAAAAATAATAGAGATTTTTGCCATTAGAATTTTCTGGCAGATTGAATGTCTTACAGATTAAAAGGGAAGAGTTAACGTTGATTCAAAGGATTTTAGCCTGAGCAGTGATGGAGTTTCCATCAAGTGAGACAGGGAAAGATATGGGTGGATTGGGTTTGGAGTAAAGGGAGATCAGGAGTTGTGTTTTGGTTTTCTATTGGACATCTAGAAAAAGTGTTGGGGAGCGAGTTGTGGGCAGTAATTGTAAATTTGAGAGTCTTTGTATAGAGGCTGGGTTTAAAGCCATGAGAAGGGATTAAATCAACAATGCAGTGAGTATAAATAGAGTGCCAGGGACTGAGCCTTGGGACAGTCCACCAAGAGCTCAGGGTGAGGGAGAGAATTGGAGACTGAGAAGGGGTGCTCAGTAGAGTGTGAGGAATCCAAAGGAGTTGGTGTCCTGGAAGGCAAATGAAGAAAGTGGTTAGAGGAGAAGGGAGGATTAACCATGTTCAATGTGGCTGATAAGATTAGGACTGAGAATTGACTGTTGGATTTAAACAGTGAAGGTCCCTGGCAATGACAAGCGTAATTCTCAAGAGGATTTGGGGAAAAGTAAATGAAGTGGTTTTAAATGACAACAGAAGGAGAGGAATTGGAGACAGCAAGGTAGATAACTCTGTAAAGGAATTTTTCTGAAAAGCAAATAAAAGAAGTGGGGTGGTAGCTTGCAAGTATTGGAGGCAAGAGCTGTATTATTATTTTTTTAAGAAAAGAGAAACAGTGGCTTATTTTTATGCTATGGGAATCAGCCTCTGTGCTCTAGAATGCTATAGTCTAATTCTAGATGCAGACTCTTTACATACAATAGCTAATAAATGAAATCTGTGGTCACAGCTGTGTTACCGTGTTTGTGAGAGAAAAGCATTTGTAAGCACAAAGCATAATGGTTAAGTGCATATATAACGTTTTCTAGTCAAAATGCCTAGCTTCAAGTTCCAACATACATATACTATATAATATAGCAATTATATAACATATATATATATGTAAAATTATTGCCTACTTAAGAGAGTTTTGGTGAGGATGCCTTCAGTCCACTGATATTTATTGAATGCCTGATATATTCTAGGCACCCTTCTAGGTGCTGTGGATATAAGCACTGAACAAAAAAGAGATAATAAATGCTCATGCTTTTTCGTAATGCCTGACACATAGAAAGTATGCAGTAAACATATGTGCTTCTCATTATTATTTTCATTGATATTATCATCATCATTCTTATCAGCACCAATACCGACTAAGAAATATCTGGAGAGGGACCAAGGTCATGAAATACTTGGAAATATGGAATACAATAAATGCTTGAAAGAACAGTGAAAATATAAAGAGAAAAGGGCACAGAAGGAATCCTTTCTTTGAAGATCAGAACTAGGAACAGAAGGTAGAAGGAGGGATATTATGGCTTGATCTAAAAGTTTAGGAGATATAAATCTCCTAAATTCTATAGTATGGCTAACTGTGGGAGGGTGATTAGCTCTCACAGGTGCTATTCAGGCAGCAGTCTCAGGAATGTTGTATTGGGTATTTCGACTCGGCTGTGATATGTTAGGCTTGGGAGTTTCTAAGATCACTTTTGGATCTAAAATGTAAGAATTCTATAAAAGTTCTATAGATGTAATAATTTGTCCTGCTTGGAATTTTTTTTTTTTTTTTTTGTGGTACACGGGCCTCTCACTGTTGTGGCTTCTCCCGTTGCGGAGCACAGGCTCCGAACGCGCAGGCTCAGCGGCCATGGCTCACGGGCCCAGCCACTCCGCGGCATGTGGTATCTTCCTGGACCGGGGCACGAACCTGTGTCCCCTGCATCGGCAGGTGGACTCTCAACCACTGCGCCACCAGGGAAGCCCCCTGCTTGGAATTTTGACTCTTGTGTTCTTAAGTGAGTCATTTAAGCTCTTTGGGTGTTAGTTTTGGGTCTCATCTGTAAAAAGATGAGACCACTGACAATGACCTCTAATACCTTTTTAGCTCTAAAAACGCTGAGACTAATGAATGAAAGCCATCTGAGAAATTTTTCCCACTTGTTTTCAGTGTTTGTTTTTCTTGGAGCTAGGAATGTGGAGAATTCTGGTCTGTGCATGGTATATAATTCTATAATTCTTTTCTTTTTCCATTTGACTTTAAATACTAAAAAATACATGAATTATATTGGAAAGAAACTTTGTTTTGCAAACAAGCAGAGATGGCTCAGTAAATAAAAACTTATTTCAGAGAGAATAACGTGCAGTATAGGTAAAATCACTTATTCTTGGCTCTGAAACCTAAGTTATGAACTGAACAAAATTGCAAACAATTATTGCTGTGAGAAACAGCTCCTGTTTGTAGATCTTAGGATGTTGACTCTGATCTGCACTGAGGGCTGGTTCTGTGGTGCCTGGGAGAAATATTGAGAAGAAGACAACCTTTCCTAGCATTTGTAGTTCTTTCCTTTTACATCTTTATTTTTCCTCCAGTGCTCCATCTTTCTTCCTCTTTCCTTATTTTCCTGTGCCTTTTTTTTTTTCCTTTCTAAATCAGCAGTTATTTGAGTGTCTATTATATGCTCAGCATAACTGATGTAGGATGGAGGCAAGGGAGTACAAGGAAGTGTAAGACTTTGCCCCTAAGTTTCAGGCATTTGTAGATTATTTAAGGAAGGAAGGAAGAAAGGAAAATACAATAAACTAAGCTCTTACAATGACCTTGCATAGTATTAAGTGCTGAGAAGACAAAGATTCATGCTTTCAAATGGTGTATAGTCTGGTGTTTGACAGACATTACTCATTTAATCCCCTCAACAACCCTTGAGATACTTAGCCTATCCTCATTTTGCATATCAGAAGTTAAGAAATTTGTCTGTGTGTTTGAATCTAAAGCCGTATTTCTTATTCCTATATTGTGCTGCCTTGTAGGAGCAACAGAATATAATTGGACCAGGTGCACTGTGGAGTGGAGTTGGCTGTATTTATAACAGGCATCTGAGGAAAGGAAAAGATGTTACAGGTTGTTGGAAAGATGATGAAGACTTTATGGAGAGGTGGGGACTTGAGTCATTTTCCCCATTCATTTTTTTGTTTTTTGATGTGGACCATTTTTAAAGTCTTTATTGAATTTGTTACAATATTGCTTCTATTTTATGTTTTTAGGTTTTTTGACCACGAAGCATGTGGGATCTTAACTCCCCAACCAGGGATCAAACCACACTGCCTGCACTGGAAGGTGAAGTCCCAACCACTGTACCGCCAGGGAAGTCCCACCCATTCATTCTTTAATGAAATATTTATTAGGGACTTTATTGCCAATCACAGTGCTATATCTGGCTTAGCTGTTTGTGACACACAAATTTTAAAAAAGGTTGATGACTACAGACAAAATTATAACCAAAATTTTGTGTAATATGTTACATAGGGCACAAAAACCATATTTCATAATATCGAATATTTTTATTTTCCCAAGTTCAACTGACTTAAGTTAATTTCAATTTTTTGAATGAAGAGAACCTCTAAGATCTTACAAAAAGTCAACCAAGATTCCTGCTTTATATTTGGTTTTCATTTAAAATGAACATTTAACGCAATGTTCCCCAAATTTAGTTGGAGTGAAGTAATCACTTGGGGTACTTCTTAAACTTAGGGATTCCAGAAAAATCTGGAAATCCATATTTTTAACAATGGCCGCAGTTTATTTTTATCATCAGCAAGTTTGGGAATCACTAATTTAGCCCAAAGCCACTTGAAATTTAACCTTTGATTTCTTGATAATCAACTCAGACTTGCACAGTCCAAGTTGGTTTGACACACACCTGCAGATGTTTGTCAGATCAGTGGGCCAGATGGACTTGAAATTGGCCTTAAGTTTTGATGGGAAAAAAGCATTCCAAACCAGAGTTAGGTGAACAGAATTTGAGGTAATTAATTTTTTTTTTTTTTTTCGGTACGTGGGCCTCTCACTGTTGTGGCCTCTCCCGTTGCGGAGCACAGGCTCTGGATGCGCAGGCTCAGTGGCCATGGCTCACGGGCCCAGCTGCTCCGTGGCATGTGGGATCTTCCCGGACTGGGGCACAAACCCGTGTCCCCTGCATCGGCAGGCGGACTCTCAACCACTGCGCCACCAGGGAAGCCCGAGGTAATTAATTTTTAATGTATTAATGAAGGGAAAAAATACCCTCAAATCAGTGCCAATTCAAAATTCCTAAGATTAAACTTTTGAGGGAAGAGAATCAGACGGTGTAAGTAAAAAGATGGTGGCAGTATCATTCATTTTAGTTTTATACACAGATATTTGAAGCAAATCAAATATGATAGGAAAGACGGAATCTGGTTTTTAGGAAAAGATTATTGTTTTGTTTTCATTTTTAACAGAGTTCAAGGTTGAATAGCAAGGGGTGACCAAGAATTTTAGTGACAAAGTTTTCAGATACTGGAGGAGGGATAGTAAGAAAAAGAATCTGTTTTACATGTAAAATGCCTGATAAATATTTCTTAATGGAGATTATGATAAGCTTTCTCAAAACCTGAACTTTTTTTTTGTTTTTGATTAGGCAACTCAGGATTGGCTTATGGTACAGGGAAAAAAAGGTACTTCAGCTTTTCAGTCCTTAGTGGTAAAGACTAATGTGATCTGTCCCAGATGTTAATCAATATGCTTAAGTTTGGGTTGGTCCAGTACTTAACTTACCGTGTGATTTTGAGAAAATTACTTAACTGTTCTGCTTTTCATTTAATCTCTGTCAAAGGAACCTAACAACACATACTCTATGAATCTTATTAGATTATTGTGAGGGTCAAATAAGATGATGGGTGTAAATACAAAGAGTTGCTAAACTCCACTGATAATCAAAAATTCTGTGTACTTTGTCTCAAAATGGTCTGAAAAATCATTACTCTGCACTGTTTAAAAGGAGTATTTGATCAGGGAACCTAAGTCAGCCAAAGGAAAGGCCTTGAGATCCATCCAGGGCCCACATTCTCTCAGGTGACACAGTTGTAAGTTCACATCATCACCAGAAATCATTTCAACATCAGAGAACACAAGAACAGTGGTACGGGAGCCGCTCGTAAACCTCCTTGTTTCCTGCTGTGCTTGTTGAGCAGGTCACTCACTGTGTCTCGCTGGCCACTTCTCATTGGGCCTATAACTCAGCAACCAGCTTGTGTTCCTTCCTCATTTAAATCCTGTTACTCACTTGGAATGCCAAGTGGGAAAATGCTGGCAATGCAAAGGTTAATAGAAGCGCTGACAAAACCCTAATTGCCTCGCGCAGTATCTCTATAATTGTGGCTAGCACTTATCTCAGTTTCTCATACTCGTTCAGCCCATTGAGATCTGCCTCAAGCTGAGGATGAAAAGGGGGCCTCTGGAGTCGGCTGAATGAGCAGGGTCTGATAGAGTTATCAGGCTTTTGCAGGTAGGATGCCCTGCCGCTGTTGGATGTGTTGTCATAATCAGTGTGTAGGCAAAACACCTGGACTTCTGCAAGAACCACCAACTCCCCTTCCCACCTTGATTCTGTACTGGTGCCTAGTCCTTTCGCTGACTGGGAGGGACAGACGAAACTGAAAGGAATAAAGGTGCCAGTCTGAACTGGTCCTCAGATGCTTGACTGAACGTTTCCCATTAGGTCATTGTTTACCCTCATTTGAATATATGTTTATTTTCATACTTAGGGAGGCTTGGAAACATGCCCAACTCATCTACAGCAACTGACTGTAGCATTTGAAGCCCAAGCATGCTGAGGCTTGTTGAGTGTAATTGGCCCGTGCTACATAGTGATGGCTTTGGGAGGGTGGAGATGCTAATGTTGCAACTTTGGGATATCAAGTCAGCTAATTTAATGAGGACCCAGACTCCTTATTATCAAGAGGCTAATGATATTGACCACCACCATTGTTTATCTCATTGTTAGCACTGAAATTTTACCTAAATATGGTGCTAATTAGACCAAAGTTGTTGGGTCAATTTGTGGAGGTGGAAAGATTGGCCTTGCATTTTTTAATTTTAATTTTCATACTCTGTGTGTTTGGTTCTGGTTAAAGATTTCATGGAGGTACATGTTTGGGAAATTACCTGTCGTCTCTCTACCTACCTATCTATCTATCTATCAGTTTATTTGGTTTGCCTAAGCCAGGTATGACACTATAGGTATGACACTACTATGCATACGGTTGGTGATATTTGTACTCAGTATTTTTACCCTGAATCTGGGTAGGTCATGGAGCTAACATTTTTCAGATGAAGCTGTGTATATACATAGACACTTCTGAAACTTTGTATTGATTTCCAAGGCAAAGGCCTTCACCAGCTTTTACAAAGGAATGTCTGAGGCAGAGCACAGAGTTGCTTTCGGTTCCTAGTCACGTATTGGAGAACTTTCGGTCCTTTCACTTTGTTTCCCAGCAGAATCCAATACACTCAAGATCCACACTTCTCTCATTCAATCTGACTCTTTACACTGATGGTTGAATACGTTACCCATTTTCAGTAGCATTTTTGTTTGAAAGAGGCGGTATGGAGAGGGACGAGTTGATCTTGACACACTAGAATGAGTACTAAAAATGACAGAATTCCAGTGATTGGTGGCAAGGATACTTTCAGAGAAAGGGCCCTTCATAATGAGCATCAATTCTCTAATCAGCTTTGGGAAAGAGGCCCCTACTCTGGACCATGACTGTAACAACCTGAGTCATGGGAATGAGTGGATGTATGAGTGTATGGTTTGTGTACTGGGGGAGACGAAGCACATGCAGAAGAAATAGTTACTGAAAATTAAAACAGCTCTATAAAACATTGTGAGGGATGACATAAGTGAAGCAGCCCTCTGAATAAATGAATGATGTGCCAATGGCGGACGTGGAGATCGACTGTAGCATTCTCACATGGCTAATAATAGCAATAATAAAAATAAAGATAAGCATTTACTGAGCTTTTATTAAGTGCAGGAGCTGTCTTAAGTGCTTCATTGAGTTATAAGTCCTTGAAACCACTCAGTGAAATAGATACAATTCTTATTTCCATTTAGATGGTGAACTGGGGCATAGGGAACCCACATAAAGTGTTTGACTAGTAAGTTGTTCAAGTTGTGTCAAATCCAGCTGATTCTCATGCCCAAACCTGAGTGTTAGATATTATGCTACTTCCAACAAGGCCAGTTCAGAGTGTTCTTTTTTTTTTTTGGCGGTACGCAGGCCTCTCACTGTTGTGGCCTCTCCCGTTGCGGAGCACAGGCTCTGGACGCGCAGGTCCAGCGGCCATGGCTCATGGGCCCAGCCGCTCTGCGGCATGTGGGATCTTCCCGGACCGGGGCACGAACCCGTGTCCCCTGCATCGGCAGGTGGACTCTCAACCACTGTGCCACCAGGGAAGCCCCAGAGTGTTCTTTAATTTTCATTCTCTTCTCAGAAAATTTTATAGGTCTTTTTAAGTCAAGGAAGGAAAAATGGCTAATGTCAGTATTGGGTAAGATAATGAGAAAAACGTTATTTTTAATACCCCAAAAAAGAAATTTTAAAGAAAGCACTGAATAAAATAAGTATAAGGCTCTACTTAGAAAGTCCTTGTTGATCTCTACATTTCCAGAGCAAAAAGCATTACGTGAGTTTTAATCAAGAATATTATATATTTACTTCTTTGAACTTTATGTGTAAACTTATTCATAAGAGTCTTTAAAATTCTGAGACTGTGAGGCTCTTCTGGGAACTGGATCCTTTTCCCTTACTGAATTTCAGTCTTGTACAGGGCTGGCGTTTTGAGGGAGTGGGAGAATGACTGACTCCCCAGCATGAGGAAGTGGGCTGCCATGGACAGATTGGCATTGGATGCCTGGGTTCAATTCCCAGCTCTGCCTTTCCCATCTGTGTGTGATCTGGGCAAATCAAATTGCTTAAATTCTCTAAAGCAGTGATTCTCAAACTTTAGCACACTTGTTAAAACTCAAGAGTGCTGGGCCTCTCCCCAGAGTATATCTGCAGTGGGACCACAAATTGGCCCAGGTGATACTAACACAGTCCAGGACCATACTTTGAGAAACGCCACAGTAATTCTCAGTGTTCTCATCTTTAAAGTGGGGACAACAGTATCTCCCTCACTGGACTGTTGTAGGGTTTGAAGACAGAACCTTAACCTGACTTTCTTACCTGTGCATGTACACCCCACACTATGATCACCAGTTTGTTTAGTGCAGTTTGTTTGTTAAATCCACCATTCAAATTTTCCATTTGGATTGTTAAGAGGACATAGATAATTTAAGGTCTCGCAAAACATTTCGGGTACCAGATTTGTGGAGTTAACGTGCAAAAATGATAAGCATTGGGCTTCCCTGGTGGCACAGTGGTTGAGAGTCCGCCTGCTGATGCAGGGGACGCGGGTTCGTGCCCCGGTCCGGGAAGATCCCACATGCTGCAGAGCGGCTGGGCCCATGAGCCTGCGCGTCCGGAGCCTGTGCTCCACAGCGGGAGAGGCCACAACAGTGAGAGGCCCGCGTACCGCAAAAAAAAAAAAAAAAAAAAAAAAAAAAAAAAGATAAGCATCTGAGGAAGAGGAAGGAGAACAGAATCAGAGATGGGTGCTTATTCAGTGAAGGGTGAAAGCTGGAACAAACCTTCCTCCCCTGCTGCGGACCATTGGGGAAGGTCTCTCCTGATGTTCAGTATGTTCTAATGACTTATTCGTTCACTTAGCGCTCACTGACTGTGCATTTCTTTGTCCCTGTGTTGTGCTGGATTCCTAAAATACAAGGATAAGAAAGATAGGATTGCTGGCCTCAAGAAACTTTAAAAACCCTTTGAATCTTTGTTTCCAGGCTAAATCCTGGGTCATCTACCATGATTTTAGCGTATTTATTATTTTATAAGATTCACTAAATCAGTCAACTGTCCACATATATTGAACAGCACATTGTTCTCTGCCCTTCATTAGGTTTTGTGGATGGTACAAGGAAAGTGCAGTAAGGATCTCTGAGCTCAAAGAGCTGAGAGTTTATTAACCAATGTATACTTAAATATACACTGCCAGTGCTAAATTGCATATATTAACTAAAAGTTAATGAATGGTCAGAGCGGGAAGCCTAAGGAAGATTTCCTTGTGACTGAAAGTGATTCCATCATGTGATGGGCCCCCTCCGTCCTACAATTCAGAGATGATTTAAGATTGAGTCATTAGAACTATGACTTTTAACCTCAATCCAAACTTGCAGTCTAACTGAAATCTAAAAATTGCTGAAGTATATGGCAAAGAGCAATTTGTTTGGTTTTTCCCCTATGAGTACTATTTTACACTTCTACGTTTATTTTTTGGGTTCTGGAAATTCCAATTCATCATGGCATTTACTGACCATACACATGAGGCTCTCTAAGTTTGTTTCTTGGCTCTGAATTTTAAAAGTGACTCTATCCAAAGATGGAGAAAATCTTTACTTGTAACTAGCACTGCACATCTGAGAAAATGAGTGTACAAAGCTTTTTGTAGAGTTTAATTTTGGTCATAAAATCCTCTCAGTGAATCTCTGGATATTTAATAAAATGTAGCATCCTTCATAGGTAGTTGTGATATTATTGACATAAACATATCATTAATGTGTTCATTCAATAGATGGGTACTTAACATCTATTATGTTTCAGCAGTCATAGAGATGGTTTTGTACTGATTTTTGCACATATTCTAGCTTGATCCCACTGGAATTGAAAGACTCATGTTTTAAATTTTCAGTTGGAACTTAAGAGACGAGCAAAAGGCACAAAACAGGAGATCTATCGTAAGTAAAACTAAATCTTCTAGAGACTTCCCTGGCAGTCCACTGGTAAAGACTCTGCACTTCAACTGCAGGGAACACAGGTTCGATCCCTGGTCAGGGAACTAAGATCCCACATGCTGCATGGAGCAGCCTAAAACAAAAAACAGAAAACTAAATCTTCTATAATAAAGTAAATATAATTATACTTAATTATAGAAATATATAATATATGAATTATATTTATGTACAAATTATATATAACTAATATATTTTAGATTTTAAAAGAATCATTACATTTATATAATTTAATATAGTATATTTATATAACATGTGATTATAATTTATATATTTATATATTATATATAATATATACGTTTAATCATGAAATTTATATATCATTATATATTCTATATTACATAATTGTATTATATTTATATTGTATAAATTTATATATGATACAAATATTATAATTTTAATATAATATATAATAATTATATAAATTACAATTACAAATAATGTAAAATATAATGTATTGTATAAGTTATAGTTATAATACATATAAATATGATCATAAATCTGTCAGGCATTTTTGTTAATTGCTGATGTTGGTTTGAAAATTTATATAAATTATATATAACTTATGTCATATATATTTTATATTTTAAAATTGACTATATATTAAAAAATTGACTATATATTACATTGACTATATAATATATTAAATGTATATAATTTAATATGATATATTTATATAATATATAATTTATATGTGATATATAATCATAATATTTATACTGTGGACAAAGAATGTCTCCTGCCATTCCAGTAAACAAAGGATGTTGTGGCCATAAAACTGTCAGCCACTGCAGCCACCCCCAGTGGTGCACCCTGAGGGGACTTCAGGAAGGAGAAAAACAAGATATTGGCCTTAGATAGTTAAGGTGCATCTCAAAGGAAAGATTTCAATAAGCCCAGACTCTTGCATCTTCCCATATACAGAAAAGCAGTAAAATCATTAAGATGTTAGTTTTTGTGATTAGCAGTAATCTTTTGATGTTTGACTACATTTGTTTGGTTTTTTTTCAGCAAAAACTCCTCTATATCCCAGCTCCTCCCTTACCTCTTTGGAACAGTCCCTCAGAGGTATCTGAGAGGCTTCCTTCCCGGACTATAATCCTCAGTAATGCCCTGAATAAAACATAATTCTCAATTTTTAGGTTGTGCATTTGTTTTCAGTCAACAATATATAATTATTTACATATTATATACTATTTATATTTATATTACTGGTGCCAGAATCTTGGCTCTCTGTGCATCAATGCCAAATAGAAATATGGAGACAGAGTTATGGAGGAGAAAGAAAGAGTGGCTTTATTTCTTTGCCAGGCAGAGAGGGAACACAGCAGGCTAGCACCTCAAGAACTGTACCCCGTCACTGGGGAATAGGGAGAGGTTATGTAGTCATGGGTAGTGGTCAGAGGTTTGTGATAAGGATCAGGGCAGTAACAGTCTTGCATTCTTCTTTCTTCTGCAAAGTTTCAAAAGGGTGGGGTTGCTGACAGGATTAGGTTGTGTGCAGGGTCTCAGGTGGTCTGGTTTCCTAATATTGATGAGCTTCTCTGGTCCCTTTAATCTTGCCTCTGGTGGTTTCCTGGCTGCTCCTCCCTTGATTAGCAATTGTTCAAATCTGCTCTTTGGAACTCAGGGAAAGTCATGGAGGCTGGAGTCTTGCCTGCAAGAAACAGGGGACAATTAAAAACCTCCATGTCGGGCTTCCCTGGGCGCAGTGGTTGAGAGTCCGCCTGCCGATGCACAGGATGCAGGTTTGTGCCCTGATCTGGGAAGATCCCACATGCTGCGGAGTGGCTGGGCCCGTGAGCCATGGCCGCTGAGCCTGTGCGTACGGAGCCTGTGCTCCGCAACGGGAGAGGCCACAACAGTGAGAGGCCCGCGTACCGCAAAAAAAAAAAAAAAAACCTCCATGTCCAGGAGCCCCACAGGGCCCTGCTCAGCATCATTATTTTATGATTTATATTGTTATACATTTAGATATAATTTATCTATGATAAATATAAATATAATCATAAATCTTATGTCAGGCATTTTTTTTTTTTTTTTTTGGTTAGAATATTCAAACCTGAAAGGGGAAAATAGTCAGGGGAAGAGTTGAGTGAAGCTAGATTATATTCCAGACCTGAAACTCTATGACCCCTTCTGGATGGTTAAAAGATTACTAGCTAAGGAAGGAATATCATTTTTGTTAAAGGTCTTAAAAGTCCTTCTGAGTTTGTTTAATCTTCACTGCTTCATTCGCACTAGCTTTTTCTTTGTTTTGTTTTGTTTGTTAGTTCCTTTAGGAAACTATATTTACATGCTAGAAGAAATAGTCAGATTATGCTAGAAGTGAGTGCAAAGGTACAGTTCTTACTCTGATACCAGTTCAGCTTCTGATGTCAGATGGGAACCAGGAAAGACAGGAATAAGGAGGAGGTCCAAAATTGGGTGGTCTCCTATTTAGGGGTTCTTTGAGCATAATGGGTCAGTATGATAAATGAAGGTCCTGGGGAAACAGGAGAGTTAAGAAAGGATTGCCAATTGTAAAAAGAATTCAGACTAACCCTTTGATAGTTCTGCCTGGGGCGGTTCCTGTTCTCAGTAACTTACCCAGTTGAGTAATAGGTAACACCCTTAAGCTTGAGGTCACACATTGTTTTCAAAATATAATTAAGAGCTTTTTAAAGTATTTCTGAAGATTTCACTCTAAAATTTTTGGATAAATTCCACTCAATTAATATTTGACTTATTTACTTAGAACAAAGGGAGAAAAATAAAGCCAATTTTTCTTTTTCTTTTTCTTGTTTTTAAATTTTATTTATTTATTTTTGGCTGCATTTGGTCTCCATTGCTGCGCCCATGGGCTTTCTCTAGTTGCAGTGAGCGGGGGCTACTCTTTGTTGCAGTGTGCCGGCTTCTCATTGTGGTAGCTTCTCTTGTTGCGTAGCATGGGCTTTAGGCACGGGCTTCAGTAGTTGCAGCATGTGGGCTCAGTAGTTGTGGCCCACAGGCTCTAGAGCACAGGCTCAGTAGTTGTGGTGCACGGGCTTAGTTGCTCCGTGACACGTGGGATCTTCCCGGACCAGGGATTGAATCCCCTGCATTGGCAGGTGGATTCTTAACCACTGTGCCACCAGGGAAGTCCCACCAACAATTCTTTTTGATATGTGCTTCTTTCCTTAAAGTTAATTCTGGATGCTTTAATCCAATCAGATTTTCATCAGGGAGCCACACCCTAAACCTGTTCTCCCTCTGCCTTATGTCCAACCAAAAGGATTTTTGTTTGCTCTTTTAATTGATTCAGAAGTTTGAAAATGAGGTAACATTACTTTATAACATGTTTCATGTGTACAACATTATATTTTGACTTCTGTACACATTACAGTGTGCTCACCACCAAAACTCTAGTTTCCATCTGTCATCACACAGTTGATCTCCTGTACCCACCCCCGGTAACCAGTACTCTGTTCTCTGTAGCTACCTGTTTGTTACTGTTTGGTTTATTTATTTTATTTTGTTTGTTTGTTTGTCTTGCCTTGGATTTGCAAATGTAAAAGTATTATCTGCAATAAGTCAGACTGTACTCCATCACTTCTCTCCTTGGGTGTGTGTGTGTGTGTGTGTGTGTACGCACATGTGTGTGTATGTTAGGAATACGTAGGATGCTCTAAAGTGTGGGAGCTACGGGGAGGCCTGGACTCTTTGGGGAGGAGAGTGTGAAATAGTAAGGTCCTTCGTAACATTAGTGCCCATTTTGAAGGCATTGGGTGATGGGCCTTTTAGGTGTGACTTTGTGGGGTTTTAGCATGTTAGGGGTAATTAATTGGCCAGAACCATCACTAATGTCTTTAAATTTCAAAAGAAGTATGGCAAGTGCTATAGACTGTATGCCTCCCAAATTCATATGTTGAAACCTAATCCCCAGTGTCAGGCTGTCTGGAGGTAGAGCCTTTGGGAGGTGATTAGATCATGAGGGCAGAGCGCTTGTGAATGGGATTAGTGCCCTTATGAAGAAGCCTTAGAGAACTTCCTCACCTGTTCTGCCTTGTGAGCACAAGGGCTGTCTATGAACCAGGAAGCAGGTTCTCACCAGACACTGATGTGCTGGTACCTTGAATCTTGGGCTTCCCAGCCTCCAGAACTATGAGAAATAAATGTCTGTTGTTTGTAATCCACCCAGTCTGTGGTATTTTGTTATAGTGGCCCAAATGGACTGAGATAGCAGGTCTAAGGAAAACCCCTTTCCTTACCTAGTAGCCATTCCTCCTCTAATCCGTCCCCCTCACCCCTAACCCTGCACACTGCTGCTTGCCTTGTCATGGCTTCTTTTATCCTTCAAGGTTGTGACCAATGTCTATTCAAGTTTAAATCTAAGTACTGAGTAACAATGCTGAAACCCAGAAGACCTAACAAAAGGTTTGTTCTAGGCTTCAAGTCCTAGGAATTATTTTGAGTTCATTCTTTTGATGGAACCATAACCCACTTAGCTGGATTTTAAGCATCACCTATTTTTCCAACTAAGTTTCTAATGTTAATGATATTTCCTGAACACCCCAGGTCACATACAGCAAAGGATTAAAAAAAAAAAAAAAGAAAAGAAAGGAGTAAGAGGAACACTTCCACATTGCAAGATGGTGACATGGACCCCTGCTTAATCAAATTCCCAGCTAGGGACTTCCCTGGTGGCGCAGTGGTTAAGAATCCACCTGCCAATGCAGGGGACATGGGTTCAAGCCCTGGTCCGGGAAGATCCCACATGCTGTGGAGCAACTAAGCCCATGTGCCACAACTACTGAGCCTGCACTCTAGAGCCTGCGTGCCACAACTACTGAAGCCCGCACACCTAGAGCCCATGCTCCACAACAAGAGAAGCCACTGCAATGAGAAGCACGCACACTGCAATGAAGAGTAGCCCCCGCTTGCCGCAACTAGAGGAAGCCTGTGTGCAGCAATGAAGACCCAACACAGCCAAAAATAAATAAATTTATTAAAAAAAAAAATTCCCAGCTAATCATAAATACCAAGGTCATCTGAACAAATTATTTGCTTTTGCATACTGAAACTCTGGTTTAAATTCCCAAGCCTCCATAACTTTAAAATCAATAAACATTTATTATTGTTCCTATTTGTTCCTCTGAATAAATCACTGTGTAATTTTACCTCTTAATTCTCAAAGGTATAATATAAAAATATTGATTTTAATAGGTTTTTGTGCTACTAAAAGGATATGTAATTTATACACACACGACCCTTTAGCACAATGCCTAAGGCATTGATATCACGGCTACAAGTAATGCTTGAAAACTTTTCTTTTTAAAAATCTTTTATTGAAGTACAACAGTCATACAGAAATGTGCACACAAATTATAAGTTTACAACTTGATGGATTTGTGCAAAGTGAACACATCTGTATATTCAGTCTCTGGATTAAGAAATAATAGAATATACCAGCCCCCTGAAAACTTCCTTCTTCTCCTCTCCCAGTCAGTATCCCCTGAAAAAGATGACCACAATTTGTTTTCTAACACCATCAATTAATTTGGCCTGGGATTGAACTTTACATAAGTTGAATCCCACAATCGGAAAATTTCTGTGCCTGCTTTTAAATTAAAATGAGCAAGAAAACCGTCAACGTTATCTTTAAGCAATTCATTCACATTTTTGCATTTAGTAATAATTTTTTCATTGCTGTGTAATATGCCTTTGTATGAATGTCACAATGACTTTATTCATTTTCTCTTGATGACATATGTTTCCAGGTTTTAGCTTTTATGAATAGTGGTTATGAGCATTCTTAGGCATGACTTTTGATGATGCATGCATGACACATGCATGCTTTCATAACTGTGAATTGCTGCTAGGTCAGAGTGTGCCCGTGTCCAGCTTTAGCTGATACAGCCAAACTCTTTTCTAAAGTCAGTATCAGTTAATACTCCTAGTAGCATCTTGTTTACTACCTTAAGCACTTCGTCAACACTTGTTTTTTGCCATCTTCGTAGGTTTAGCCATTCTGGTGTACCTGGTCAAGTCTTCTTCTCATTTTTTCTATTAGGATGTTTGTCTTTTTTTTTTGGCTGCGCTGTGTGGCATGCAGGATCTCAGTTCCCTGACCAGGGATTGAACCTGTGCCCCCTGCAGTGGAAGCGTAGAGTCTTAACCACTGGACCGCCAGGGAAGTCCCAGGTTGTTTGTCTTTTAAGAAAAATTGATTTATACGGTATTTTTTTTAAATGTCTAGGTTTGAATCTTTTATATATCTTACAAATATTTTCTCCAACTCTGTGGCTTACGTTTTCTCTCTTTTAATGATTTTTTTGATGAACAGAAATTCTTAATTTTAATATACTGTAATATATCCACTTTTCCTTTACTAGTGTTTTTTTTGTTTTCCTGTTTAAGACATCTTTGCCTGACCCAAGGTGATGAAGATATTCTCTAATATTTTCTTTTAGGTGTGAGATAGCTTTACTTCTTAAAAATAATTTTCTTACTAAGTACAGTAAAAGAATACAGTTAACTGTCATTGCTGTCTTTCATTTTTGTCCTTCTTAAGCAGTTGCAATTAACTTATGTATTTGCATTGTTATGCAATGCAATGTTTCTTGAAATGTTTCTTGAAATGCTGCCTACAGGAGAACAGGGAAGCTGATCTCAAGTAGCTTCACATCTAAGAGGGAGACAACATGTGTAAGTAAATGACTGTATAAAGTTAGAAAGGGATAAAAGGAATGAAACATACAGATAAGAAAACATGGGATATATATATATATATATATATATATATATATATATATATATACCCCATGGGATAAGAATATATACATGTTCTTTTTTTTAGGTGGGTGGCAAGGAAGGCTGTATGGAAGAGATGGCATTTAAGCTAAACCTGGCAGTATGGATGGAATTTGGACATGATGAGATAGAGTAAAGGTATTTCAGAGAGCAAGCACAGAACGAACAAATGACTAGAATTAAAAAGATGTGGTTTATTTGTATATATGTAAAAAGGTAGGAGTAATTTAACCAGACAGTTTATATAAACTATGATTAAAAAAATTACTGACCTTGACCATTGAAAAGCAAATACAACAGAAACCATACATGTAAATGAATGTCATGTCTTACAAAGTAGTTGTATTAATTAGCACATTAAAGTTATATTAACAGAAACCAAATCTAGCCAGTTTGAGCTCAAAGAGAAATAGGGTTAAGTGGGCATTTCATGGAATCTAAGGGTAGGGGAGCAGCTAGGCTTTGGGAACCAGTAGGAGCTAAAGGCTAGAGCACCATGGTAACCCAGGTAATTTTTTCTCTCCTGATTTATCAGTTGGGCCTCTCAGAGCCTACCCGTTTCATTTTGTCCTCTTGCTGAAGAATGGTGTCTTGGTTGGCTCGGACTGCTACAACAAATATACCATAGACTGGGTGGCTTATAAACAACAGAAGTTTATTTCTCACAGTTCTGAGGCTGGAATTCCAGATATGGGTGCTGGCATGGTTGAGTTCTGATGAGGACCCTCTTTCGGTTTTAGACTGCTGACTTCTCATTGTGTCCTCACTTGGCAGAAAGAGAAATGAGAAAGCTCTCTGGAGTGTTTTTTTTTTTTTTATGAGGACAATAATCTCATTCATGGGGGCTAAACCCTTATGATCTAATTACCTCCCAAAGGGTCTACCTCCTAATATCATCACATACTGTATTGGGTTAGGATTTCAACATGTGAATTTGGCGGGGGGCGGCGGGGGACAAACATTCTGCCCATAATAAATGACTTCCCTGCTTCGCAGGACAGATATTAGAAAATAGATTCTAAGAGGTCTGAAGTAGATCTCCTCCATTCAAGAAATCAGACAGAAGTACCTGGAATCTCAATTTCCCTAAAGAAGGGCTCATTGGCTCAGTTTAGGTCAAATGCCCATTCCTGGTCCAATCAGTTATGACCAGGCAGGGCATAGGATGCATGTGGTAGGAAGCATCACATTGGCTACTGTGATTCCCTGGAGTCTTCCCATTATAACTAAAGGGATTTGAGGCTGGGGAGGGAGTTCACAGAAAAGTGGAAAGTGGGTTGTTTAATTAGTTCAGGAGGTGTCACCCCAGAAGGCTGTGGTGATAGCTAGCAAGAGGGTAGAATATTGAGGATGATTTATTGAGCATGTATAGCAGGCCAAGTCCTTGTTTTGTTTTTTAACTTTTCTATTTTGCAGTGATTATAGATTTACAGAATAGTTGTACAGATAGTACACAGAACTCCTGAATAATGTTCATCCAGCTTCTCCTAATAGTAACATCTTACATAACCATGGCACATTTACTAAAACTAAGAATGAACATTGTACACTATTATCTAAACTGTAGGCTTTACTCTACACCAGCGTTCCACTAATGTCCTTTTTCTGTTCTAGGATCCAATCCAGATACTAGACATTTCACTTAGTCATCACGTTGTCATAGTCTTTTCCAACCGATGGCAGATTCTTAGTCTTCTCTTATTCTTTGTTATCTTGACACTTTTCAAGTATACTGGTCAGGTATTTTTAGAATGTCCTTCAATTTGAGTTTAATCTGATGTTTTCTCATGATTAGATTGGGGTTATGGGTGGGAAGAATACTACAGAGCTGATATGTCCTTTTTTTTCCACGTCATGTCATGTTATCAACGGTACATGATCTCAGCATAACTTACAACTGGGGTGTAAACCTTAATCACTTGGTTAAGGCGGTGTCTGCTAGGGTTCTTCACTGAAAAGTTACTATACATTTGTAAACAAATGTTAAAATCACCCTTGTAATTCATAAATATTTGGGGGGCAATACTTTGAGGGTAAGGAAATATCTGCTTACTCCATAAAGTTTCCCCCATCAGTTTGAGCATTCACCTACAGATCTTGCCTGCAGCAGGTGTTGCTGTGTCTAATGGTGATGTTATATTCCCCTCATTCCTTCTCTATTTATCCGTTGGAATTCTTTTGTAAAGGACATTTCTTCTCCCAAATTTATTTATGGATTCAATCATTTGTGTAAATCATTTTGGGCTCATGGATATTTACTTTATTTTGGGGGGTCATAATCTAATACTAACTTTTTTGTTGTGCTGTTCCAGCTCTGGCCATTTAGAGCTCTTTCAGGTTGGCTTTTGTGTCCTTTTGCCATGTAGTCATCCTTTATTATTTTTTAAAAAAGCACTTTCACATGGTCAGATTTATCTGTATTTTCCCTGCTCCCATTCTAGTATCCTCCATTTCTTCAGGGAATCTTAGTTCCTTTTATTGGAAAATGGTATTTAGAAACTCAGACCTGAATGCTAGGTGTGCTGATGGCTACTAGGAAATATCTGTATGTATGTTAAACTATGTATACACATATTTCTATAGTTATTCTCATATCTATCTGCAAATATATTAAAATAAACATGAATTCATACTGATATCTCTGACTCCAGTCCAGTAACACAAGATTAGTTTTTGCCTTCCCCTCTTACGTATTTGTAATTTCATTCTCCAACAGTGAGGAAAGCCCCACCAGGTGCTTTTTCTGTGATGTTGTATTAAATTGCTCAGCTATGCTATGAGGGTTATCTCAATC